>NW_016806375.1:3228068-3307565 GCF_001698545.2 Rhinopithecus bieti | reverse complement strand
TAGTTTGCAAATCAAACAAATTGCCCCTTTCTTTTTGGAAGATCACCTTCAACTAAGGAATATTAAGATGCTGCTTTTTTTTTTTTTTTTTTTTTTTGGGAGAGTCTTGCTCTGTTGCCCAGGCTGGAGTGCAGTGGCACGACCTCAGCTTATGGCAACCTCTGCCTCCCGGGTTCAAGTGATTCTTCTGCCTCAGCCTCCTGAGTAGCTGGGACTACAGGCACATGCCACCATGCCTGGCTAATTTTTGTATTTTTAGTAGAGATGGGATTTCATCATATTGGCCAGGCTGGTCTCGAACTCCTGACTGATTCGCTTACCTTAGCCTCCCAAAGTATTGGGATTACAGGCTTGAGCCACTGCGCCTGGCCTAAAAGCTTCTTTAGTGATAAAGCTGGATATGAGTCTTAGCAGTAATATACTTCATAGTAAGAGATGGTCAAGTATGTGTCTGTATGTTTGTGTCCAAGTTGATTCCTATGTGCATTTGGAATGAATCTAGAAGGACTGTGCTTTATGTTTTTATATCTTGCTACTTCTGTTAACATTTGAATAGGGTCATTTGGTAAACATGAACATTAAAATATCCTTTCCAAAATGGGAAACAATCTGGATAATGATAATTCTTAGCCATTAATCTGAAGTTCTTCCATTTGTAGTTCTATTTACAGAATTCCAGAAAAAACTACCAATAGCTTTAGGAAGCAGGAGTGGGTCATGCTAACCTTTCTGTTGGCATTTAGTCAGGTCTTGGTCACACAGTCTTTGTCCCTGTGCCTGTCTTTATTTTTGGGCTCTTGTTTTAGACAGCTTTGCTGAGATGCTGTTGTTACTCTTGTTGATATCAGAAAATATGCAGAGGTGAAAGAGAGAGAGTGTATTGTGTCATTTATGGGAGCATATTTGTGTAGGTGTGGACACATGAGTTGTATATATTGAATTAATGAAATGAGCCTATTTTGTATATATGGGATGTGTGGGTGGAGGAAATGTATAGCTATGTGTCTCTGTGTATATATGTTTGCATGTGTGCACCCCGGCAGTATAAAGAACAACCTCTCCTCAAGTTGATTTTTTTTTTTTAAACTCGGCCTGTTCAAGGTTATCCTGTGGTTTCTTTTTCCCTTTGTCGTCTTTTCTTTCTACTCCTTCTCAATCACTTTTCCATTCTCATCTCCACAAATTTCTCTCTCTCATATTGTACTAAGACTCAACAGTTTACGCCTTACCATCTTTCTCCTAAAGCTAAAGCTACCATGTATTTACCTGCTGAGGGCCTCACAGAGTGCACCTAGTCTCTCAATGGTTCCATATGAGATAGCTCACGTTCACCCAAAACTTGTATCACTTCTGGCTTTCTTGGGTCAAATATGCCTGAAACCTTGACTCTCCACTCTTCTCTGCTGCTCCCTTTGCAGAGCATTTATGATCTGCCAGCTCCAGCTAAGCAGGGCAGATATAATTATTCCCCCTTGAATAGTGAGGATTTAGAGGGCTCTGAGAGGGTCAGAATTAGACTATGGAGTTCTACAGAGGGCTGGTAGGAAAGAACTCTGCACATCAGACATGTGCAAAGGGCTTACCAATAAATACTCCCAGAATATTCTTTTACATTTTAGCCTTTTTCTAACTCCCAATATTGTTGAATTATTACCCAGGACAGGCCTTAGCAGTGATCTGTCATTTGATCAACTATTATTACAGGTCATGAATGAGATGTGTATCCTTTTTTAAAATTTTTATTTTTGGGGGGTACATAATAGCTGTATATATTTACGGGCTATATGAGATATACAGGCATACAGTGTTTAATAATCACATCAGGGTAATTGGGGTATCCCATCCCCTCAAGCATTTATCCTTTGTTATAAACATTTCAATTATGCCCTTTTAGTTATTTTAAAATGTACAATTATTACTGACTCTAATCACCCTGTTGTGCTATTAAATACTAGATCTTATTCTATTTTTTGAACCCATTAACCATCCCCACTTTCCCTCCCCTACTCCCACTACCATTCCTAGCCTCTGATAACCATCATTCTATTCTCTATTTTCATGAGTTCAATTGTTTTAATTTTTAGCTCCCACAAACAAATGAGAACATGTGAAGTTTGTCTTTCTGTGTCTGGCTTATTTCAATTAACACAATGACAAATGACAGGATCTCATTCTTTCTTATGGCTGAATAGTACTCCGTTGTATATATGTACCACATTTTCTTTATCCCCTTGTCTGTTGATTAATACTTAGATTGTTTCCAAATCTTGACTATTTATGCACAGTGCTGCAATAAGCATGAGAATGCAGATATCTCTTCAATATAGTAATTTCCTTTCTTTTGGGTATATACCCAGCAGGGGGGTTACTGGACCAGAGGGGTAGCTAGATTTTTAATTTTTTGAGAAACCTCCAAACTGTTCTTCATAGTGGTTGTACTAATTTACAATCCCACTAACAGTGTACTAGGGTTCCCTCTTTTCCACAACCTCACCAGCATTTGTTATTGCCTGTCTTTTGAATAAAAGCCATTTTAAATGGGGTGAGATGATGTCTCATTGTACTTTTGATTCACATTTCTCTCATATCATTGATGTTGGACACCTTGTCGTATACCTGTTGGCCATTTGTATGTTTTCTTCTGAGAAATGTCTATGCAGATCTTTTTTCCCATTTTAAAGTCAGATTATTAGATATTTTCCTCTATAATTGTCTGGGCTCCTTATATATTACGGTGATTAATCCCTTGTCAGATTGGATATCCTTTCCTTTTGGAGTGGCATCCGTAGTGAATTAAGTTCTGGATAAAGGAGTTGTCTTTGCTTCATGTTTAGTACCCATGTTGACAACCTGCCCTGGTGAAATTGATAGTAATATTAATAATCATGGCAGGTCATGAACAAAATCTGTCAGTATCACTAGATATTCATGCATTCTGCAGCCCTTATGTTCTGTTTAGTTCTAGCAATTAAGTATCTCAGAGATAACAATTATGAAATTTTAAAAGGTAACATTTACATAATGCAAATAAGGTAATTAATTACAAACCTGGAGAGAGTTCTTGCCTGCTGGTGAACTCTAAGCCCACAACATTCACATTAGGTGAGTTTTATCTTTCTTCTTGCAATGACATTGATCTTCCAAATGTCCATGGAAAGAGGACTACACCTTGGGGATTTAGAGGGTGTGAGCCTAAATACGATAACTCTACATCTGATTCACAGGGTGACTTAGGTTTACAGCTTGTGCCTGATATATGTAAAGCCCTTTGAATTTCACATTTTTTTTCTTGTACATGGTCTCCTTTAAGACTTATAACCACACAAGAGAAGGGAGGTCAGATTTTACTTTTGAGGAAATAAAGTTACACAAGCAAATGAATACTTTTGGAAACATATCAGCTGACAAACAGTTTCCTTGCAATGAGAACTGATCCACAATCTGTTGGGACATAGGAGTGGGCCTCAGGCATGATGTCTAAAATTCATACACACTCTGTTCATACTTTTTGGTGAGGGGGAATTAGCTACATCTATTATATCTTCAGCTAAGAATTAAACATGGAAATGAGAATCAGGAATCAGTCTTTCTTTGTGGCTTTCATGGCTATACCATGAAAACTTGGATTATCTTGTCTTCCACCAGGCAGACTGGGAGGTAAAGGAAAAAAAGCTGATTGGCAGAGAGAGAGAAGAAAGGGAAGTAATAATGAAATAAGAATGAGCCCCTTTCGAGATCCCCTATCTACTCCCTTTGGGACCCTGTTGGTAACTCTAGTGTGTTTTTATTGTTAATAGAGTCTCGAGTAAGATAAACATTTTGCCTAAGTCAAAAAACTAATGAGTAGCACAGAGTGAGAGAGAACTCAGGTTTTCTAACCACTAGTCTATAGTTCTTTCTATAGCACTGCAACTGCCTCTTATATTTCCCAGGCCTCATCCCTCTATTCAGGACCCATCCTCCCTGTCATGAAGATGGAGCTGCTTTAGGGTTCTCAGATCTTAGAGTTTGGCTTCTAGCATGTACAGATGTACTCTATGAGGCTGCTCCTTGATTCATTAAAATGCTATAAGAAGGAAACACAGCCAGCTGCCATTCTCTTTGCTCATCATCTTTCCTGGTGTCGGTCGCATCTCATTGCGTTTGGCAACACTCCTGACGTGAGTGACATTAGCCAGAGCACAAATCAGGTAGCATCTGCTGAGGAGCAGGAAAAAAAATCACGAACACATTTATAAAAGGGAAAATAAAATCAGGGTGACATTCAAGTTGTCTTTTTGATACTTTCTGTTTCTACATTTGTATTTAGAATAGATGGCTCCATTTTGTGGTGTTCTAATTTACCTGTTTTTGAAGCCTGTTCCTAATCTCCATCTCAGAGGAAACTCACGACATTGAATAAATATAGTAGAACAGGAGTTATAACTAGGGCAACCATGTGGGTCAATTTGCTGAAGATGACCCCAGTTTATAGTATTGTCCTAGTATAATTTTTAGTACACCCTTTTCCCCTTTCAAATATGTCCTGATTTGGATGATAATTTGATCACCTTGGTAACATCTCCATTTGATAAACCATCCACCAGTGATACTTAACATCTATGGATGACCAAAGGTGGTGTGTGTGGAATTATGTCACCACCATCTCTTCCTTTAATGAGCTTCAAATTTAGGGTTACAACAATAGCAAAATAGAACTGCAACTCCAGGAGTCATCTTAACAGTGGGACCCAGAGAATACAAGCCAACTGGTTGTCAGTTTCCTATTCTTGAAATGTATGCATGCCAATGCAGGGTACGCATGGGTCAAGGACAGAGAGTCTGGAGACAGACAACTTGGGCTCATAACACTTCCATTTTCTAGTGCTGTGACTATGAGAAGGTTAATTGATTTTCTCAAGCTGTTAATTTCACAAGTATACATATGGATGATAACAGTATATCCTCCTCCTTGTTGGAGTGCTGTGAGGATTAAGTGCTATAATGTGTGGTCGGGTAATTAACATAGTGCCTAGTGGAAACTAAGAGTTCAGTAAATGAGACCTCCAGTAGGATCCATAGCAACAAGTGCTTCTCGGATTAAAACTCCTTAGAATCAGCCTTTCTTTCTATCTTTCAAACTTGGTGATATATTAGGTAAGGCTAATCATAGAAATCCCATGGTTGGAAGGGCCTGTGCTATTTTCCAGCCCGCACTCCCTACCACTCAGTGGTGGATGGTTAGTAGGTAAACAACATTCCTCAGAATCATTCATCACATTTCTTCTCGACATTTTCACATAGAGTTGTGACAGCAAGGCAAACTGTGTGCTGTGGGCTAAAAAGAACAGATGGTGTCAGAAGAATCTAGCATGTGATAGAAAAACATGGTATGTTTCCATCCAGCACAGGGAGGGGCAGGAACAGTGTGTACTGAAGAGCTCCTCCTTACAGGTGGTGGGGTGGGAAGAGAAAAAGAGTTGGAGGGGTACCAATAGCAAAGTCCTTTGTGGACAAGGTCTGTCTATATGATAACTTCTCTGGGATTTCTTCTGTGAGTCTAGAAAGATGCTAAATTTTGTTAAATGCTGTTTGAATACGTTTCTTGAATGTATACTAGGAACATTTTCCATGACTTGATTGAACAAAGGCCAAAGAACATAGACCCATTAAAAAAAGTAAATATAAAGCCAAGTATTTATTCAAATTACTATTACCTATTATAGAAATTAATGGCTAACATTTATTGAGCTACATGCCAGATTGAGCTAAAAGCTTTGGAAGCATTATCTTATTACATGTCCACAACTGCACTGTGACATACATGCTGGGATTATCCCAATTTTGCCTCTAAGGAAACTGGTGAAAGAGGCCTAGGGGTAGCACAGCCATTAGGAGGGGAGGCCTTTAACCTAGGTCAGTTGGACTCTTATATATCCAATTGTTTTATGCCCGTGACCATTATGCTGTGATTAACTTGCCAGAAAAATAATCTATTGCAGAACTTGGTAAGCAAAATGTCTTTGGTTATCACTGTGTTTAAGGATGAAGTAATATTAAATAAAAGGAAGAAAATTTAAAATATTGAGGGCTAGAGGACATTTCTGGTTTGGATGAAACTGCCTCCTGTTCCCAATATGAATTACAGGGCATCTGGCCTTACAGTTGGGTGCCTAGTCTTGTTTCACAAGGAAGATCAATTTATTTTTCTTCAGGAAAACATTCTGAGATTTTAGTAGTATTAAATGCCAGAAAGGTCTTCCTGCTTTTTAACCTAAGATGATCTAAGTAGAGCTCCAGGAAGTAGGAATTGGAACACAGCTCTTTTTGCTATATTTGGTAACATACAAGTTCCTTATTTGCTTTCTCTTTAGTTTTATTTTTAATTATACAAATATTTGTGATATGACTCTTACATGCCATGGTCTGTACAAACTTATAAATGACATGAAGGTGAGAAAAACAGAGTGCCTATTCTCACTAAATGTATTATCTTGATTTTTTTCTAATAAAACAAAAAAGATTATGAAATTTTGCCACATTCAATAGTTGAGTGTGTTTAACTGTATTTTACCAATCATGTCTATTTAAAATTTAGTTGCTTGCATGTCTCTCTAAATACGGTCATATGCTATTTTAGAATAAAGCAACAGAGAAATCAGTATTGCAGCATTTATAGCTGATTGCCTTGATTCAGAAAGATAAGAGGGTCACAGCTTTACTGAGTGACCTAGAATAAGTTGTTACGTTTCTCCAAGCTTATTTACTAATTTAGAAAATGACCCTCTGCCCTCCCTTCTCTACAGGCAAACTACTAATATATAGTCATTGCCCATGTGAAAATGCATCTGTCCCAGAGTCGAAAAGCACCTGGAGTCAGATGTCTGTGAAGAGCTGGTTTTAGAAGAATAGGCTCTGTCTCCTTTTCCCTGTCTACCTTTAGGTGATTTACCTCATTTTCTAGTAAGTGAGAGCGTCACTCCATTTTCTATTGACCTTGATGATGGCCCAATGTTAAGATCTAATGAGATGGGTGTGAAGATTCTCTATGAATTTAAGGGTTTCTAGTTGAACACAGCTGAAATCTGAGCTGCTTAGATGAGAGATATGAAATTATTTCAGACTGTGTGGTTGTATGCCTTGGAATATTAGAGGATTTCTTTGTGGATTGTATGGGTCAAGAAGATGATGCAAATTTTTTTCTGAATTCAGATCCCACTGTAACAAAAATATCTACTCTAATGCAGTGTCTCATGACTAACCAAGTGGAAATGCCTGTACAGATAGCTATCAATGCAGCTAATAGTCCATGCAATAAAATGAGTTCAGCCTCAAACTTCTATCCCTCCTGTTTCAGGAGAGATGTCCATAGCTCCTGGCACCAAGTCCCCAAATCTGCTTCCAGAATACAGCATATGCTCAGCAGGGAGCTGCTCCCTTGTCAACAATGAGCATTAGTATAGCAGTTGGACTGGAAGGAAAAGCCTTGGTCTATTAGGAAGCCTGCAGAGCTTGGTTGCTAGGCAACCCAGTCTGGAGGCAGCAACCAGTGTGCACCAAGAGGATATCTAGGGAGGTGGGTCTAGAAAACAGGGAAAAGCAATTCTTTTCTCAGAATCAGCTGAGGCAGGAAAAAAAAAAGTCAATTGTACTGTCTACTATCCAGGTAAAGAAGTGGTCCATATGTTTGTTTATGCAGTGCATCTTAGTATCACAGTGTTAGGTGCCAACACTCACAGGTAACTATATATTGTCATCTGGAAAATTATGTGACCTTGAGTAGGTGACTTACTCCAGCAGTGGTTTCTCTGACAGTAGCAAAAAGTCAAGGAACCAGGTAGCAGCAGCTTCTCCTCATGCCTGCCACTGCAGCCATCACCCCTTTGCATAACCCTTATATCAGAGAAACATTGAGTCTGATCTATTAGAAAATGACCCTCTGCCATCCCTTCTCTAATGGCAAACTACAAATATATAGTCATTTCCTGTGTGAAAATGCACCTGTCTCAGAGTTGAAAAGCACCTGGAGTCAGATGTCTGTGATCAGTAATAGATTGTAAGCTTGGCAGACACAGATTTAAAGCAGGGCTCCTTTGCTTATTTTAATTGTTAACCTTGGGCATGTTTCTTTGCATAAAGTTTACTCATCAGTGCTTGGGGCCTGACATATTTGTAAACAATGAATAGAGGCTAGTGAGCTAGCCAGTGCAGCGACTTGGGTTAGTGTCCCAGACTAAAACTGAATGGCATGGTTAAAAAAAAAAAGTGCAGGAGAAGGAAGTGAACATGGAAAGGTCCAGTAATAGGAGTTGGGAGTCCAGACTTCCGTGGGAGTCTATGTCATCACCAAGCAATCAGTCCAAATGGGATCTGGATCAATAGTTCTAGTCAATGATACCAGCTCAGAGGATGCACAAAAAGAGCAAGCGCCTGTGAAAGGCCACATTCTCAAGTACCACAGACAACTACTACACATCTCTGCTGAGGCAGGAAGATCGCTTAAGCTGAGTAGTTTGAGGCTTCAGTTAGCTACGATAGCACCATTATACTCCAGCTTCAGAAACAGAGCAAGACCCTATCTCCAAAAAAAAAAAAGAGAAAGAACCAAAATCATTTATTTTCGTTAACTCTTCAATATTTTGATGTACCGAATATATAAAAAAGTTTAAAATCTTTACAATAACATTAAATCAAAATAACTAATAGAATCAAGGTAAAGGAATATTGATTATTGCAGATTCTTCAAGTTGCTGGTATGTCTTTAATCAGCAAGTTGAGAAATCAAACACTTTTACTGTATTGTATTAAGTTGTATATTTGGAAAAGGAAAATATTACTTAGGATTTTTCTTTGTTGTGATAAAAGATGGCATCTGTATTTCCAAACATGGAACAGTATTTTTCACATCTTGCTTGATGTAAGATTTCTCAGAGTAGAATCATCACTTTTTAAAATGCATCTTTGAAATAAAGGGGTAAAATGAAGGCAAAAAAAAAAATAATAATAATAATAATTCAGCAAATCAACTCCAAATTCAGAACACTTCCAGTCTGAAATTTGTAATTTGTAGGTATCACCTTTCTTTGAGTGCTTTCAGAGGCTTTTGTATTCTTGGATCTGAAATTTTAACTGTGAGTATTTTGCATTCCAGAAGACCACATTTGCAGATTGTTTTCTATTGAACAGGCCTTGCTCTCAACAATGTGTATCGCTTTCCTTTCTGAGCTCCCATTTCCTCACCAATAACAAGAAAAATTGGCCCAGATGACTTCTGAATCTGCTTCAGCTCCAGTATTTTATACATTTTTCTAATACTTAAGAGCCTTGGAACTTGCCATTCATTTACCAGGCACATTTTATTGAGTGCCTACTAGGTGCCAGACACTGTCATAGGCACTGAAGATACATACAAAGTTAAATAACCTGGCAAAACTCCTGTTCCCATAGATCTGATGATAGCAGGAGATGGATTGATAACTAGGTAATAGGACTGCCTGATTATTTCATATGGTGATAAATGCTATGAAGTACTTCAGAAAAAGAATTGTCTTAGTTATCAATTTCAAAGTAAAACTATCAAAAGTTACTTCCTTAAAGCAAAAATTTATTTTCATGGTTCTGTGGGTTGACTGGACTCAACTGACTAGTTCTCCTCCTCCCTGTGCTGTAGTTGAAGTTTTTCATGCAACTGCATTCAGCTGGGAAGTCAGCTGGGGCTGGAATAACCAAGACGGTGTCTCATTCTCAAGGCCTCTTCATCCTGTTGCCACGCTGTGTTCCTTCCCAGGCTGTTTTATAGCATGGCAGTGGGACACCAAGAGCACAAGCTACAATATGCAAATGCCCCTAAAGCATATGTGGTCATGATGGTTTTATTTATTGAGACGGAGTTTTGCTCTTTGTCACCCAGGCTGGAGTGCAATGGTGCAATTTCCGCTCACTGCAACCTCTACCTCCTGGGTTCTAAGCGATTATCCTTCCTCAGCCTCCCGAGTAGCTGGGATTACAGGAATGTACCACCACACCTGGCTAATTTTTGTATTTTTTAGTAGAGATGGGGTTTCACCATGTTGGCCAGGTTGGTCTCGAACTCCCGACCTCAGGTGATCTGCCCACCTCAGCCTCCCAAAGTGCTAGAATTAAAGGCTTTGAGCCACCATGCTCGGCCTCATCATGATTTTTTTTTTTTTTTTTTTAATGTGCCATTGGCAAAATTAAGTCACATGGGCAAGCCTAGAGTTGGTTTAGGAGGGAACAGTACAAGGACATATGGTGGGAGATACCAATGTTTGGGGAAGATGACTGCTTCTTACCAAAACATGAGAAAAGCCTTTCAGAAGCAGTGCTATTTGAACTGAGACCTGAAGGCTGTGAGTAGATCAGACAGAAGGTTTTAGGCAGAGAAAAAACAAGTACAAAGGGGATGGAGTAAGAAAAGTTTAGCATTTTTACACATCTGAGATGAGGCCTCTATTACTGGATCTTTGTGAGCAGGGGAAGGAAGAGTTAGAAGAAAAGTCAGTGAGTGTGAGCAAAGGCCAGACCATAAGGCCTTCTAGGCCATAGTAAGACTTTGGGTTTAACTCTACGTGCAGAGAGATGCCATATTGAAGATGGAGGGTGAATGGATGTAATTTACACTGCAGAAACAAAAGTCAGACTTCTCTGTGAAGAAAGGATGTTAAGAAAATCAGCCCAGTGTTTTTAGTAAGTTGGAAACTTGAAAAAGACTATGCTAGATTGAGAGGTTTAAATGACAAGAAGGTATAATGTGTGAGTCTGGAATGGGGGAAAATAGCTGAAAAGACAATTGAGAATAATTGAAGAAATTAAAACATTATTAAATGGAGACAGATTATCCACTGGAAACAATTTACAAAACAGGAACACTATGCTGTCACATTGGTTAAAAAAAAAAAACACATGTGTACATACATGGATAGAAAGAGATCCACAAAGATGTATATTAAAGTATCTTCTTAGTGGTGATTCCTAAGTATAAGATTGTGATGTTTTTATTTGCTTTAAAAATAATGGTAGGGAGGCAAGAGTGAAAACTTGAACAGATAGGAAGCTGTTGCGGGTGAGATAACAGTCATTTTCATAGATTAATTGCACTGAAGTTGGTGAGAAGTAGATATATCGGGGATATATTTTGGAGGTAGGAGGTTAAGACTTACTGATGAAATAGCAATTCTAGGAGAGGTAAAAATTAGAATGACTCTTAGGTTTGTGGCTTGAGAAATAGATGGAAGTGGTTGACATTTTCTGAGATGAGGAAGATCAAGCAAGTCTGGCGTGGATACCTTTCTGAGAGGGAGGTTCAGAGGTGCATGGACATTCTGTGGATGGATGACTTATGAGATGTAACATTTGATGTTCTAAATTGTCTCAGATGAGTTCCCTTTGATCTCCAGAGTTCTATTCAGGCCAGACCTTGTCAATCGGATTCTTAAAAATATGGCTAAGCAAGGCTGCATGAATGAAGCCATGTCTTGAACAGTTCTCCTGAGATGCTAGGTAGAATGTAAATAAAATAGCACAGGATGCTCCATTACTTATGCCTCTCCGTTTTAGGAAGTCAGTATTCATACTTGAAACGGACCACAGAAAAGGAACCCAACTACTTACCACAGATGAAAATAGGACCCCTGAAGAACAGAAAGAACAGTAAAGGTTACTATGCCTAGAGAGTGAAGTCACACATTTTGGAGAGAGATTTATCAACATAAATAGTCACCTTTTTTTGGTTAGCCAATTCTCAGTTATATGAAATCTCCAGTTAACACAAACTCATATGTGATGATGGTTTTATTGTGATAATTTCACAACTTTGTAGGACTAACTGGAAGACTTCCCTCTCTTTGCTAAAAGAAAGCAATAAAAGTTTTATTACAGGTGGAGAAGAATTTCCTGAATAGTAAGTCAGAACTAGAATAGAGGACTCTACCCACAGAAGTAAAGGTTTCTGCCCTTTGAGACTATTTCCTAATTTATGACTTCATGTCCAAGTCTGTAAGGCAAAAATAACCAGACCGTTGAAAGGCAACTCCATCCAGTGTATTTTTTTTTAAAACCTGGCCCATAACCAATCTACCCAGATGCTTCCCAGCTGAATCAATCCAGATGGTTCTTTGAAATAGCCAAACTGAGCATTTCAGATGTGCCACAAATTTGGATATTGGAGATCTCAGGCTCGTCACTAAATAGGAAATCTGAAATGCCAATTACAGAAGCTCTGGGACCACGGGAATTAAGAGGGTAGGGATAAAATATCAAGTGGTGAGCAGGTGTAGTTTTTAATGGAAAAGCAATTCCCCAGCCTTCAATTGAGTTCAGGTATTCAACACAGTTTCTTCGTTAACACTGTTCCAATTTTCATAAAAAAAATTGAAATTTTATACTGTCTAAAGAAAAATCTCAGAATACATGCTTTCACTGTTCTTATTTAAGAAGTAACTTCCCAGTGGAAAGAAGATAATGTATAAAACACTTGGTTGTCTTAACAGCCTGTACAAAATAGTAGAGTGTATAATCAAAAGTTTGCTTTCTTTAGCATAGACTAGTAAGGCTAAATGATAACTGTTCTAAACATTTGTTCTCAAAAAAGTCTCACATAAAATAATTTTCTCAACTATCAAATATAGAAAACATTTATCCACATCAGATAGACCATATTTCATTGCACAGTTATGTAATGCAGGCTTGCAGACAGCTGTGTAACTAGAATTCATCCTAAGACAGGCATGTCCTTCCCTTTCAGATCATCAATATATATAGCCTATTGATAACGAAATGTTAGTGTCTTTGAAAAATTCCCCAATAAGTGAGTTTAAACATTGGAAGTCTAAGAAATGAGGCCAATAAAATATATGGGCAGGAGGTTAGTAGAGATCAGATTAAGCACTGGACTCAAGTTCTAGCTGGTTTCCATGGTGAGAGAAGGACCAAACAGGTTTTAAATAATCCACAGGTGCCTTTAGATGCCAAGCGAAGATGCCCAGTGATGGGCCATAGGCATTCTGCTTGATCTCTTCTCTTAGTAGAAGTTCTATTTCCATAGAGGGAAGAACAATGCTAGAGACAAAACAACTCAGGTCACAAAAACTCCCCTGAGAAAATTATACAGAACTGGGTTCATATACTGACTCTCAATTATTAGCTCTAGGATTTTGGATATGGCCCCTCACTTCTCTAAGTTTCCATTTTCTCAGTTAAAAAGGTTGGTTATGGAAATTAAGATGCTGATATAAATACTGTCTACAGTGTTTGATATCAAGTAAGTCTCATCAATGTTAGTTGTTTATTATAGTCTAAGGAAATAAAGAGCATAGATAAACCAAAAAATAAATCACGTGGTGGCTCACACCTATAATCTCAGGACTTTTGGAAGCCGAGGCAAATAGATTACTTGAGCCCAGGAGTTCGAGACTAGCTTGGGCAGCATGGCAAAACCCCGTCTCTGCAAAATATTAGCTGGGCATAGTGGTGCGCACCTGTAGCCCCAGCTACTCATGAGGCTTGAGTGGGAGGATTGCTTGTGCCCAGGAGGTGGAGGTTACAGTGAGCCAAGATCATGCCACTGCACTCCAGTGTGGGCAAAAGAGTGAGACCCTGTCTCAAAAAAAAAAAAAAAAAAAAAAATTAAGAAAAAAATCCAAACAAACATTATGGATTTTTCAATTGCATAACAACAGTATTTCTGAAAATGCTATAGTTCCTTCAAATACTGTAGGGAATAGAATCACATGGAAAAGCCACTTTGTGCTAGAAAGCATATAGCGCTCTCAATACTTACAGTCTGTAATTTTCTTAGTAGCTATTAATGTTATTTTATCACTGGGCCAAATTTGTTGACAAACAATTGTCTTAACGTTTCAGGGGGCCTACAGAGATAAGATGATTAAATCTACTGTGGATTCATTCTTAGCTCCCTAATTTGCAAATTTAATAACTTTTGGTTGAAGACCACCAACTTTAGGCTAGTAGTGCAAAGATGGTGCAACTATAAACAGCTTCTGCCATGAGACACAGTTTAATCCTGTCAACTAGAGCTGTTCTTGTTTAACCCATAACTATTTCAATTCTAAATTCTGTATTTTCCTTTGCATGCCTGGAATCTCTCTTACATGAAATTGAACATATGTAACATGTTTTCTCTATTCCTTTATCTTAACTCTATTCCTTAGACTAGTCCAAGGAATATTAAAAACTTAATAAACCACACACACTGAAAACAATAGGAAAACTCTTACAAGGCAATATTTGTAACATGTTATGGTTCTAATAGCACATACACTTATATAATGCCCCATTTACTAATGGGGGATCTGAGGTCCAGAAAAGACCAGGTTACACAGGAGCAGGGGAAGGGAATTTATTATTCAGGCCCTGGTGTTCTGACACTGTTTGGTATTTTTTTCTGTGTTACCATTCTGCCCCAAATATTATGACCTGAGGAATTAGGAGAGAGACTATGATATGACTTGATGGGGAGAATCAGGGAAAACTACTGAGCAAAAACAAGTCTCAAAGGCAGTGATAAACAAGAAATGGGCCAGGAGTGGTCATGAGGAAATCTTCAACCAGGTCCAGCCACACATATCCTAGTTTATGGATTAACAACTCAGGCCTTGTATTTTGGGGAGGAAAAGCCTAAGTCTGTCATTTGGCTCTTTCATCCTTACGATGGTAATGTTATTTTCCAGCACAGAATGCTTTTCTGCATGGTGGGTGGGCTGGCCATGGTGCCTAATTTAATCTTCCAAAATACAGTATCTTTGTTGACAGTTATTAAATGCCTGGTTGACTACAGACATCAAAGAATTGAGGAACACACATTAGGTGCCACAGATTCATTTAGCAATCAAGGATAACTGCTGGATAAATAATGACCAGAGTAGATTTATTTTCAGGATGAATGGCCAGTTGCTATGTGAATTGCAATTCCTGCATTTGTCCTCTTCATCAGCTTGCCAGAACACTCCAGAGGCCCTCGTTTGAGGCCTTTCAGAGATTGGTTTTTAAATTCTTATTGCTGCTTAACCAACAGTTCTTTCAGAGGCCAAAATGAATTTTCCTCTCTCACATCATTCCTCCACCATACATTTAGTTTTTTTCACTATCTTAGCTGGCATGGCATCTGTTACTTGAGAAATTCCTGAAAAAGGGGATTTTTCTGTCCTCTCCCCTCTTCTTTCCCAATCTCTAGGGCAACTAGGCAAGTTCGCATGGAACCACACTCTTTGCTCTGCGGCTCTTGGTCTTCTAAGCTGAAGTGTGCCTGGGAGTTTCACATTCCCAAGTCTCTGCCTCCTCACTCTTTGTGTAGGCCTCCACTGGTCAGTATTTTATGGAAGATTGAGTCATACTGGTGACACAAGTGAATTCCATCTTACACCATCTTAATCCTAAAGGATGATCCTTATCTAGTAGAGGAGAAAACACAAATGCCTGCAAGGGCATGAAATGTTGCAAAAAAGAAAAATAGAGTCTGGGACTGGTGAGGCCAGAGGTGAATAGGGGAGGACAGGCCTTGCCTAATGGCATTCTCACTGCTCATCATTATCCAGATTTTTTTTTTTTTGAAGGACCACTCTTTCAAGCCAAATTTAAAACATCGGTGGGGCAGATTGGATATGGGTCTCCCATTTGTAACTTCTTATTTACAATTTTCAAAGCAGTCTCACAGTATGTGCATATGAGCCCCAGAGCAACTTAAAGAGACAGTAATGATTAATTCTTACGCAAATGAGAGAATTCAACTTAGAGACTTAAAGGAGACCAGGGAAGAGTTAGGGCTCAAATGCAAGCCTTTGCTCTGCAACCCCAGAGAAAAGGAGCTGCAGTCTTCATTACACTGTGCCTATTTTTCTTCCTCTCTACTCCAGCTTTGCTGTCTAGGTAATCGGGGCCACATTTATTGCCTAGTCATTAGGGATACTATAGTGATTCCAAGTCTGGGGTCTCAACAATTTCCATTTTTCCCTCAAGACCTTTCATTTCTGCTGTGACATTTTAAAATGCCTGTTAATGTATTTGCCTATCAGTGAGTACCTCTAGGTGAGTAATCAGATAGGCTAAGAGTTTTCGGCATCACAATGCTGGAGTTCCTGTGTCAACTGTTTTTGAGAGAAATAACAGGAGTTGGTATTTTTTTCCAGTGAACAAAAATTATTAGCATACTTAACATCGTATGATAATTATCTTAAAAGGAAGTTTAATTTCCCTTTCACTTAGAAACCAGAAATAATAATAAGTGCAGAGGACAAACTTTGTGGGCCAGTAGGTTTTGGTTCAAACTATAGAACCACCAATCTCAAGCAATGTGACTTTGGCAGCAAGTCCTTTCAGCCGCTTACACCGCAGTTTTCTCATCCATAAAATTGATAGTCATAGTAGCTAACTTAATATTCTAAGAACAAAATAAGATAACGCATGCAAAGCATTTGATGCAAATACAATAAAGTCTTTGGTAGATTTAATAACAGAACCCAGGCAGGATGTGAAAGAGATATTTCAAGACCAAGTCCATCAGCTTACAAAGAATGACATCTTTCCTTTTTCCATTGTTTTCTCTCAAGCCACGCTCTGAGTCAATTAGAGACAAAAGCACTCTCCTGCCCACTATGGTCTACAGGTAGCCCCCATATAACTCATTGTTTGCTCTCTGATCCTGGTAATATAAATTTGACCCCAGATGGTATGAATATATAATTGTGTATAAGAAAGCAGATTACATTTGTCATGACACTTATCTCTGAACTATAGCCAATTTTCTAATTGATGTGATGCTGTTTAAAAAGTAAATCATAGTCTCTTTTTACTTAACCCTTAAGCATGTTCAAACTTGTTGTGAAAAGCAAAATATTCCTTCTAGTATGGAGTGAGAAAGCAGTCTGTAAACACAGATCTTCCAACATTCAAAAGGAAAGAAAGGGTATGACTGAATTGCAAAATTATAAGGAACGTTAGCAAAAATGTAAGCCAGAACTGTGAGGGGAACAGCTGAGAAGGAAAAGGGTGGGAGGAGTATTGATAGAAGTGAAGTCAATTTTCAACAGAATAATAACAACAAATAAGGTGGTTTAATAAGAGTAAGAAATCATCCAGATAATGGCATGTTGGTATGTGACCTCCTCTAGTAGTAAAGGAATACATTAAATCAATCAGTTAACAAACAAATAAGTTCAAGCACATGACTCTAGGCATAGGTAATTGTTTACTGGATAGCTGTGGACAAAGGCATTATTCCTATTGTGAGTAAAGTCAATAAAATCACTACTGAATGGCTGCTTGGCTGCAATGTAATAGGCAGACCCACTCAGGGCAGATTCTGAAGGATCTGTTTTACAGCACCTCCTTCCAATTCAACTCCCATCTAAAAAACCCCTCTTAGATTTCAGTGAGCCAGATACAGACATGGGTAGAAGTGTGCCTCAGAATCCTTCCTGAAGGGAGGTTCCATCACACAATGCTTCCCTTCAAGCCACTGCTTGAATAAGATCATCTTGCCATTGCTTCTCAGATGGTTATTGCTCAAGGCACCCAGCAGTACTGTTTTTGGTTTTTTCCTTGTTCCTGAGTTTTTGCCAGAACAATGCAAATGGAGTTATATGTCCCCTGCCATGGTGTGGTAGTTGCCACTTGGCAGGCCAGGTGGGCTCCCAGCCTGGTTGACCTATTACTTCTATCTCTAGTTATGAAGTCCTTGTCACCCAGATCTGAGATTGAGACATAATTATCACTTTACTATTTGGCAAAATATTTTACTTTTCCAAACCTATTTCACAACCCATATAATGAGGGTAAGGTTGTTCAAGTCCCAAAGGTTAGGAAAGTTAACATTAGTAAAATTATTTGCATTTGTTAGCATACTTTGAGTGCTGAACCTGTTGTCAATTTACTTCGAACTTAATCATGAAAAATCTTGTAGAAGTTAATTGTGACCCTTAAATGTATATTATTTCATTTGAGAAGAAAAAATTTGTTAAATTTATTTTGAGGAATTACTTAGAATGGATGCATTCTGAGAGGAATATAGTGATTAAGAAAAATAATGAAGCCATTGACCTTAAATATACCCTTGGACTGATAGACTAATTAGAAAACTAGAAGATTAGATAATTTTTAAAGGCTGTGTCACCACAAATTTATCTCTAAATCCCAGAGTAAGAAACCGTATCAAAGATTCTTAATATGCTCAGCAAAAACATCTTTAAGAGGACTCCAGTCTAATTCAATCCCAGTGCTTGACTTTTTTTCCACAGTAACTCTGCTTTTATATCATAGATGGTAGGGGACTTGCTATCTCTCAAGACTCTTTATTCTCTTCTGAACTTGAATGTCTTGAACTGCTCTATTTAAACACACTATATGAAAGACATTTCTGACTCCCTGAACTTCCAGAAATTAAATTCTTGTTGTCACAATGTACATAGCAAGTCTTTCCTTAACAAGACAGTCCATTCATTTGATTCAAAGAGGGTATCACAGACCTTAGAATCTTTTTCTTTCTGGTTAAATAACCTTAGGTTGTTCAATTATGCTCCATGGCTGATAGTTTTAAAATCTTTTTTTCCTCTTGGTAATTTTCCTCTCAAAACACTAACTTGGTGGTATGGTGTCCTTCTTAATGAATAGCACCCAGAAACATTCCACATGCTTATAATCAGAATTCTACATCTCATGTTCACAATTGCATGTCAAATTGTTTCAACCTTTATTCCACATAAGCTCCTGCCAGGCCACGTTGCCTAGGTCCACTATTTCCTAGGCGTATATTTGTTTAAATCTTATATTTAAGACATACACACAAACTAATATGTCAGTTAGTCTGGAGACAATTTTCATCTGTTTTTTCCCCAAGAAGAATACTTGCTCATCTTGCTAGATAATATTTTTGCACTGTGAAAAGAGGTTAGGTTCTGTCCCATTAGGCAAGGTACTTACATTCCCTTAAACTCTCAGCTATTATATAAAATGGGCATAATACTAAGATGTGAAGATTTAAAGAGTTATAAAATAATGATGGTACATGGTGACTTCCAGAGAATCAGAATTTGCAACCCCTCAAGTAAATCAGATTTTCTTTTTTCATAATCTACACATCTCAGAAGCACTTTGTGTCTAGTTATATTACATTCCTAGAAGGAAACTGGTTACCTACTTCTACAAAATAACCTTAGTCTTATACTTCAAGCCTTCATCATCCTGCAGAGGTTACATTAACAGTTGCTTTGACATTCATTCTCTGACCTCACAGTTTTCAGGGCACATGAACTTCCTAGAGAAAGGAAACAGGTAGGAGCCGTTGGAAATTTTATCTTCAGTCTTTTAGGCAATACAATCCTTTTATTTTCTTAAAATTTAGGGAGGATTTTAAAAGTTATCAGATAGAAATAGAGCCATCTCTTTAATTATAGAAATCTGTAATTCATCTACATATAAACTATTTTAAGTGAAGAGATTGCTTTCTGGAAAGGAATACTCCTGATATGGATTGAGATTTAGGAGTTTGTGTTTTAGCTTTGCTATGCAATTAGGCAGCCTAATTGTCTACTGTAGTTAAAATTCTCTATTTTATATTGTTTTGCTTCAGATTGCTGGACCAGTTCATGATTCCTTGTGAGAAATGGGGTGTCACATATGTTATAATGACACATTATGATTTTTGTATGTTTACAACACTTTATAAATTATTTTTATTGACAAATTAAAACTGTATTTTTGGTATACAACATGTTTTGATATATGTACATACTGTGGAAAGGCCAGATCCATCTAATTAACATATGTATTGCCTCACATATTTGTCATTTATTTTTGTATTAAGAATGCTTAAAATCTACTCTTTTAGCAATTTCCAAGTATGTAATGTATTGTCAGTAACTGTAGTCATCCTGATCACTTAAACTTATTCCTCTTGTCTAACTGAAATTTTGTATCCTTGACCAATATTTTCTCAATCTCTAAACCCCAATACCATGCATTTTAATAACGTTTACTTACCCTTTGAAAGTGAAGATATATTTTTCTATTTTGTAATTGAGCAAACTGAGGCTACTCTAATTTTATAAACTAGGATCGAAGTTATTTCTTCTTCTAAGGGACAAACACAGTAACAATAATGACTATTAAATAAATGAAATAGTAATTAAAACAGTATGACCTTATCATAATGCAAGGATGACAGAGGTGTTAAGGATTGGTTGCTCTGAACCATTCTGTCACCATCCATAATAAATATAACAATTCTAAAAACGGAGTTTTAAAAAGTTATTCATGGTATGAAACTGAGCAAACAGGTATTTGGATTTGCATTGTATCATGATTAAACTCCTTTCTCTAAGCTGAAGTCACATATTCCCTTCTCCTCTTTACTAGGCTAGGATTATCTTTAATCTCTTGCTTCATGAATGGTCTTCAGACAAATTAAAAGCCCTGGATAATTTTCTAACATAACATGACGAGTGTCATAGGAGATCTACCCTGAAGGCCATCAACATGAGTTGCCCAGGAAAAGATTTCAAACATTCTGAAAGCAAAAAAGAAACAATGACCACAGGTGGCATGCCAACCTTTTAAGAGTTGTGGTTATTTAAACTGGGAGAGGGTTCTGGGCAAGGGATACCTCATTTGGTAGTTGTCAACATATACGTGGTATTTATATACTACAAATAGATTAGATCAGCAGAATGGGTATTGATAGAGAAGCAAAGAGGACCAAGGATTGAGGCTTGGTTTTTTCCCATGTTTAGAATCTGGGGAGAAGGGGAGGAAGCAGCACAAGGAGTTAAGTTGGATGAGGTAGAAGCTGAACCAGAACAGTTGAGGTATCCTGGAAGCCAAGTGAAAAAAATATTTCAGTCTGGGTGCGGGTGGCTCACGCCTATAATCCCAGCACTTTGGGAGGCTGAGGCAGGTGGATCACTTGAGGTCAGGAGTTTGAGATCAGCCTGACCAACATGGTGAAACCCCGTCTCTACTAAAAATACAAAAATTAGCTGGGTGGAGGTTACAGTGAGTCAAGATCATGCCGGCATTCTAGCCTGGGTGACAGATTGAGACTCTCAAAAAAGTTTCAAGGAGGATCTGCTTGTTTCAAATGCTACTGATAGGTCAAATGGGATGAAAAAGGAGAATGAAATACTGGGGTTAACAATGTGTGAAGAGCAACAGTGATATTAAAAAGAAATTTGTTACAAGGGATAGGTGGCAGTCTAATCGGAGTGAGTTAAAGAAAACTGGAGGAGAGGCTTTGGAAAGAGTATTATATAAAGTCTTTTTAGGAATTATACCATTAAGGGGAACAGAGAAATGAGAAATGGGGCTGCAGCTAGAGAGGAAAGTCAGTTAACGTGAGTTTTGTTATTTTCATTTTGTGTCTTAAAATGAAAAAAAATTCATATTTATGATCTGAATGGAAAAGTCCAGTAGAGAGGTAAGAAATTGATGACATGAGAGAATGTATAAAACTGAAATGATCCTGAGAAGGTGAGAAGTCATGGCATATGGTGCACCAGTATAAGGACTGACCAGCTGGGAATTTACAGTGTGCAAGGGAAGTCTTACATTGCTTCACTCTGGAGGGCAGTGGCCTGACTTTGCCTGCTGCCTCTGCCACTCTTAATGCCAACGTCATTAGGTTTTAGGGAGATTAAATAAATATATGTATACAAAGTGTATAGAACTGTGCCTGACCCGTAGAAAATGCTTAATAATTAGTAGTTGCTTTTATTCTTCTATCATTTGATAAAAAGTCACATCTTCCAAGAACAAAATAGGATGTATTATCACATTTAGTCTATTCCAGGCTAGCACTATTTGTCTCTGCTTCTTTTGAACTCAGTCTAGCAGAAGAATGAGGATATTCCTAGTCACTCTCCTGGGAGAAGCTAAATTTGCCAAAAGGATGGTGCATATAGTCTATTATTCCTACTTTTTTTTTACATGAACTTATTCTAGTAACATTTAATTTTCAATAGCTCTTTAAGATAGATACAAGTATTGCCCTCCTTTGTTAGATAAGTGATCTGAAAGTTAGAGAGGTTAAATACCTTGCCCGAGGTGACAGTATTAAAATTGGTTGTGAACCCATGAAGTCTGACTTTACTGCCTTTCTAATTAGTCTACAGGCAAGTATTCATAATTTGTATTATACTTTATTGGTCCAAAGCATTATTACCTGAGAAATACGTTAAATTAACCATGTCATATCTTTAGCAAAGAAAAGAGTGCACATTAGTCAGTATCAAGTGGAACAGAAGCTTAAGGAGGCTATTAAGAAGGAAGTAAAATAGCGAGTCATGAAACTTTCCAAAAGGATCCTATGCCAAAAAGAAGAATTGTAGAATTACCAGGCTATAGTTCAGCATGGTGAACTAGATTCTCTTCCAGAAAGGTCTGAGGATTAATCAGTTAATCATTTGGTGACATTTAATCAAGAGTCAGAAATCCAATCAATGGCCAACATATTGCAACACTAGGGGTACTGGTTTGGCTTCTTGCCTGACTGGTTTGGCTTCTTGCCTGAATTGTCCAATCTTAATTAGCAATTATCTCAGCTGGATGACCCTTTGCTCCTGGGAAATTTCAACAAGAAATAACTGTTTCTAAGTGGAAATTTCCCCTTTTGCCTTCATCAGTTGTTATTAGTCAGTATGTTTATTCTGTTTCCAACGTCACATGGACCCATTTGACAAAAAGATCTGGGATTAGCCCGACAGTTACTTTAATGAGCAGAAAAAATGGAGCTGTCCTGAAGGTAGATGAAGATTCTCTTTACTTTCATCTCCTTTTATAACTTTCTTCCTTTCTGTCACTCCTCCTTATTTAATAAGTGCCTTCTGGACGCAAACTCAACTCAGAGTCAAGAATGATTTTTGCTTCAACTAAAAACTCAGTTTTGAATTTATTATTATTATTTTTTTAGAATAAAGCCTTACTCAGATTCCTTCAATGACATTTTCTTTTGACCTCCACTTCAGAAGGTCTTAGATTCAAATCATGACTTTCCCTCTATGTGTCCACGGGCAAATGACTAAACCCTTTGAGTCTGTTTCAGAGAGGAAGGTCAGGAAGATCATTTCTGTAGAGGTGTCATGTTAGCTAGGAGCAAAATGAGCACACACAATGATTACCAGAACTGAGGACATTCCTGGAAAAGTGCTTTGTATCTTGTGGCTGGAACAAAGAGTGGTATACACTGAGGCCAGAGACAGACACAGGCTGCCCTCATAGGGCCTCGTGGATAGGGTGAGGTATAAGGGGATTTTACCCAAAATGCAAGTGGAATCTATGGAAGAGTTTTAAGCACTGGAATGATATGATCTAATTTACCTTACAAAAAATCTCTTTAGTTTCTGTGTAGAAGACCAACAGAAGAAAATGTAAATAAATAGAGTATGTAGCACAGAGTATATAGCACAATGCCTGGCTTATAGTATTTGAGAAATGTTAGCTATTGTCATTATTATTATTGTACTCAGTGAGGGGCACACTCCCTAGGATGGCATGTCAGAATCTTCTGTGAGAGGGGGCTGCATCTCAAACTAGGAATCCCTTAACCCCTAAAGCATCTAGTCAAGTTCTACAGGAAAAGATGCTCTTACCAGGGTCCCCTCCACCTTCCCCATTTTCCTGTGGAGTATCGTCAGTGGCATGGTGTGTGCTGTCCATCTCAAGTGTGATGAAGGTGAACATAATGTTGAGAACCTCCATGTTTGTATCTAATCACCCTCTGCAGAATTATGCTGCCACTGAGATTATATCAAATTCCAACTGGTCTGCAGTTTATTAGAGAACCCATTTCTTACCAAATGGAGGAACATAATATTTGCAGATAAGCACATTTCAAGGAACTCATTATAACTCCAATTTTAAAAGCTGCAGCACTGAAAGCAAGTCAATTTTTATAACACGTATTTATTTGCTGCTGTTAATAATAGCAACAAGTGGCCTTGGATGACACTGAATTCTTGGAATGATATCTTGCAAAACTTCATCTCATTTGACCTTTACAATAATCTGGTAAATTAGGTAAAGTTGGTATGGTGACTTCCACAGGGACAGGGATTGTGTGACATACCCAACCCCACTGAGAGCTCCAACTGTGACCCCTAGTTGTGAATCACTGTGAGACTCTTTTCATCATCCTAAATGATTGACTGCTGCCACCACTTGCCTAGTGTTACGGAGAATAGGAGCATTTTAAAGTGCCATATAGAATTGGGATTTCTAAAATGTCATTGTAAAAAGCATGCCAGTGTTAATTTAGTGTTCTAAAAAGAGAGCAATTCTGAATGGGCACTCTTAAACAGAAAATATATGCCTTCAAACATTTTGCAGGGGAAGCCTAGATTTCACTTGGAAACCTCATCTGTTTGGAATCAACTATATCTCTCAGGCACATGAAAAAACCCACTAGGTTTTGGAGAATAAACTGCCTAAGTTCAGTTTTGTTTTTAACCTATGATTTTCATGACCCTTCTTAATAAAAGCAGAGCTAACAGTTTGAGGAAATTCTAGGATTTGCAATGGGATTCCTACTTTTAAAATGAGCCACTTTTTTGTTTTCATTTTGTGAAGTGTTTATTAAGTGATAACATCCATAGAGGACAGTCCACACATTTTGAGTCAACTATTTGACTAATTTTTACCAAGTGAATGTGCCTATGTAATCACCACCCAGATTGAGAAACACATTACCAGCATCCCAGAAACTTTCCCTCCCAGTGAATACCCTCTTGTCCAGGAAACCACTATTTTGATTCTCTTATCCTAAGTTAATTTTCATTCTCTTAAATTACTGGATATGATTTGATATCACATTTGGTGGGGCTTTAATGCATTCCTTGAGGCATAATTTATGGAACATAAAATTTAACCATAAGTATACACTTAATCATTTATAGCAAACTTACAGAGTTGTGCAACCATCACCATAATCAAGTTTCTGATCACCTAACAATTTCACCCTGCCTGTCTACAGCTAATGTCTACTCCGGTTCCCACCTCCCACCTGAGACAACCACTAATCTGTGTTCTGTTTGTATATATTTGCCTTCTGTGGAAATTTTTACAAATTGCAAGCACACAATATGTGTCTAGCTTCCCCCAGTTAGCATAATGTTTTTGTGGTTTATCCATGTTTAATTAATAGTCACCACCTGCATTTTCTGGAAATACCACTGCATCCTTAATCTGTCATAAAATCAAGTCCTGCAAAGGGGAAGATATAAATATTGAAAGAGGGGTTTGAATGACAGAGGTTTGTGAATCAGTAGTTTGTTTCTTCTTATGGATGAATAATATGCCAATGTGTGACTTTTGTTCATCAGCTGTCACACATTTCGGTTGCTTTTACTTTTTGGTTGTTATGAATAGGGCCACAAGGAACATACGATGAGTCTTTGTGGAGATATGTCTTCATTTACCTTGGTAAGATACCTAGGAGTGCAATTGCTGGGTCATATGGTAAGTATATCTTTAACATTTTAAAGAACTTCCAATCTGTTTATAACGGTGGTTGTACATTTACATTCTCACACTAGCAATGTATGAAGGTTCTAGTTTCTTTACATTCTTACCAATATTGCATATTAGTCTCTTTGATTATAGCCATACTAATATGCTTGTAGTGCTATCTCATTGTGGTTTCATTTGTATTCCCATAGGACTAAGACTATTAAGCATCTTGTGTTTATTAGCCATTTGTATAAACTTTTGCCCACTTAAAAATCTTGAGTTACAAGTGTTCTTTATATATTCTGACCACAAGTCATGTATCAGATATATTGTGATACAATCTGATTTATCTCTTTCTTTCATGGCTGTGCTTTTGGTGTCATATTTAAGAAATCTTTACCTCATCCAAGGTCACAAAGATTTTCTCCTGTTTTTTCTTTCCAGAAGTTTTGTATTTGCAACTCTTGTTCTTAGACATATGATGGATGCTGTTTGAATTAAGTCTTATGTGTAATATAAATTAAAGGTCTCTGTTCCTTACATGTACATTTGCTAAAAAGACTAATTTGAGTTGTATTGACATGAACATAAATATCAGGATTTCCTTCTTGGGTATTATTCCTGTTCTTTTGATCTATATGTTTATCTTTATTTCAACACTATACTATCTTGACTACTGTAGTTTTGAAATCAGATAGTGTTAGACATTCAATTTGCTCTTTTTTTTTCCACAAGAATAATTGTTTTGACTATTCTAGGTCTTTTGCCTTTCCAGATATCAGACTCTGCTTATTAAACAAATAACAACCTCCTTGGATTGTGATGGGAATTTCATTGAACCTATAGATAAATGTGGGTAGAACTGCCATATTAAAAATATTCTGTCTTCTAGCACCTGAACATGGTGTCTCTCTCCACTTATTTAGATCCTGAATTTTGGTTGGCAACGTTTTATAGTTTTCAGTGTATAGACTTTGTTAAACTTATTTTTTAGTTCTAGTTTTATTTGTATATTCTTTCAAATTTTTAAAATATAGGATTATATTTCTACAGAAAGGTATTTTCATGTTTTGCTTTTCAAAGTGTATGCCATCTATTTTTCCTCTGTCTATGGGCCTTATTACATTGTATTTTTTTTTCTCTGAATCAACTTACAGGAATTCTTTATATATTTTAGATAAGAGTTCTTCAGTGGCTATTTGTGTTTTCATCTTGTCTTGCATTTTCATTTACTTAATTGCATCTTTTGATACACAGATATTTTCTATTAAAATAGAATTTTATAGTAACTTCTTCCATACAGCTAAAGAAAGAGCAAAATAGAGCGCTAATCTTATACACATATAAAATAAGTAAAAACTCCCCAACTTGCCTTCTGAGGCAAGCATAATAGAACTTGACAAGAGCATTACAAGAAACCAAAATTGCAGGTCAACTTTTCTAATGAACATGGATACAATATTCCTAAACAAAATATTAAAATCTAGTGATACATAGAATAGATAATATAACCAAGATGGTTTTATTCCAGGAATGCAAGATTTATTTTACGTTTAAAAGTCAATGTATTTCAAAAAGTCAATGTATTTCATTACATTCATGGAAGAAAGCAGAAAAATTATAGCATCATCTCAATAGATGGATGAAATCAACACCCATTCAGATAAAACATTTTTCAGTTATAAAATTAAGTGAACCTCAAGATGATGAAAAATAAAATACCTACAGTGGCCATTATATTTAATGGTCCCATACTGAAAGCCTTTCTTTACCCCCAAGTTTAGGAACTACATGAAGATGTCTGACATTGTGACTTCCATATAGCATGTGCTGAAGTTGCTGAAGTTTCTAGCCAGTGCAATAGGAAAGAAGAAGAAATAATTGGTATAAGATTTGAAAAAATGAAGTTAAAACTGGTACTATCTGCAAATAACATGCTTACATACATAGATTATCTATGAAAATCTTCATGTATATACATTTAAAAGTAAATTTTAGAGAAAAGCTAAGGCAAGATGTTAGAATAGGACTTTCCAGCATTCATTCCCCCATAGAAACATCTATTTGAACAAGTATGAGCCAAATGCCTTCACAGAAGCTAAGGAAAGCAGATGAGAGATTACAGCACCTGGTATAGCACAGAAATAAGATATATGTTGAAGACGGTAGAAAGGACAGTTTCAAATTACCCATGTCACCTGTCCCCACAAGACCACACAGCACAGCATAGAGATAAATACCATTTACTGAAGGGAAGAACAGGAAAGTAAGCACTAGAATTTTCAAACCTTAGAGTAACACTAGGCAGGCTCCCATGGCTATAGACTTCAGGCTTATACCTGTGTACAGAGCATCCTGGCCTGCTTCAGCACAGGCTGGATCCTGTAGCTAGACGCCTTCCTGACAGACCCAGTTACAAGGCCCCTCCCCACCCAGAGGCCTGCAACAGCAATCCCTAGCCATCAGGCTGGCACTTGAGGACCCAGGCTTCAGGCCCATTCCAAGTTCCAGATCACTTTGGTGGATCCACTCAGTACCAGAGTTGCCATCTGGATCTACACTTTAAAAGACCTAGGGTCTAAGTTCATTCCAGTAGATTCATTCCAGTAGACCCCAGTGCTGGCACACCCCCAAAGAATCCAGGCTCCAGAACTGTCCCTGTGGACCCCCCTTCCTAGCTTTCAGGGCAGCATCCACAAACCCAACCTTTAGGCCAATTTCTGTGGACTCAGACTTCATGACTTCCCTAATACCAGGGTCCAGGGCTCCTCCAATAGGGTCCAGCTCCAATAAACCTTGGTGCCAGGCTGGCCGCTATAGACTCAGGCTCAAGGCCTATCCCCACACTTCTGTAGATCCAGGCTTCAGGCCAACCCCATGGGTACACAATGACATAGATTCAGGTGCCAGACCTTCCTTCCTGCTGATGGACCACATCAGATAGTCTGTTCAGAATATCAGGACAGGGTGATTGGTGAAGGGCTTTCCCAGACAAAGCCAGTCTGGAAAGATTACAATAGGTTCCTACTTCTTCAAACACACAGACACGAACATAAAGCAATGAGAAGACAAAAATACAAGAAGATATAATACCATCAAAAGTATACAACAATTTCCCAATAGCTAACTTCTAAAAAATGGAGACATACAAACTGCCTGACAAAGGACAGTCATGTACCACATAAGGGCATCTTGGTCAATGATGAAGCATATGGTCCCTTAAATTACAATGGAGCTGAAAAATTCCTATTGCCTAGTGATACTGTAACCATCATAACTTTGGGACACAATGCATTACATGTTTGTGGTGATGCTGGTGTAAATAAACCCATTGCTTTGCCAGTCATATAAAAGTATTACACACATGTACAGTACAAAATATTTGACAAAGATAATAAATACGTTATTGGTAGAGGTATTCCAGAAGAAGGCATTGCTATCCTAGGAAGTGAAATCTCTATTCACGTTACTGCCCCTGAAGGCCATCCAGTAGGACAAGATATGGAGATAGAAGACAGTGATATTTATGATACTGACCTTGTATAAGCTTAGGCTAATGTGTACGTCTGTTTTTAACAAAAACATTTAAAAAAAACCATATAGAATGATTTAAAGAAAATATTTTTGTACAACTGTACAAGATGTTTGTGATAAACCTGAGTTAAAAAAAAATTTAAAATTTATGAAGTAGAAAGTTATAGTAAACTGAAGAAAAAAATAAATTTAGTGTAGCCTAACTGTACAATGTTTATGAAATCTACAGTAGTACACAATAATGGCCAAGGCCTTCACCAATCTCTGACTCACCCGGAGCCACTTCCAGTCCTGCAGTCTCCATTTACAGCAAGTGGCCTCTAGATTTTTAAAATAGCATACCATTTTAAAAATCTTTCATACCACATTTCTACTGTACCTTGTCTGTGTTTAGATACACAAATACATACAATTGTGTTAAAACTGCCTACAGTACAGTAACATGCTATAAAGGTTTTCAGCCTAGGAGCAATAGGCCATACCATCTAGGTTTGTATAAGTACACTCTGGTGTTCACACAATGACAAAATCGCATAATATCACATTTCTCAGAATGTAACCTGGTTGTTTTAAGGAAGTTCAGTAAACATCAAATACAGGGAAAAAACTCAAGGAATAAGTGACCAAAGTTAGAAACTTAACAAATCAAACAAATCCTGGAACCAAAAACCACAAAATGAAATTTAAAAAGCAATAGAGCATGTCAACATGCAATAGAGGACTGATGACACAGAAGAATCAGTAAACTCAAAGAAAATTATTTGAAAATATACAATTAGAGGAGAAAAAAGAGAAGAGAATGAAAAGAAATTAAGAAAACTTTCTTCTAAAAAGTTAAGGATTTGTGAGGCAGCATAAAAGCAAATATTCAAGTTATTGGGGTTTGTGTAGGAGAAGAGAAAGAGGGTAGAAAGCTTACTTAAAGAAATGATAGCAGAAAACTTTTCAAATATTGGGGAAGATATACCTATCCAGGGTTAGGAACGTCAAATGTGTCCAAGAAGATTTAATCCAAACAACACAACTCCAAGGCATATTTTTTAATCAAACTATCCAAAATCAAAGATAAGTAGGGGATCCCAAAAGCAGCAAAAGAGAAGCATATAATGGATATTATATGCTATATAATCTAAGCATATAATTAGATATAATGGAGTTCTAATAAGGCAAGCAGATTTCTCGGCAGAAACCTCACCATCAAGGAAATGATATGTTAAAAAGTTGTAGGAAAACAAAGCAAAAGAACACAACTTATGATTAAGAATATTTTTTTTTTTCTGGCAAAGACATCCTTCAAAATGAAGGAGAGATAAACACTCTCTCAGCCAAACAAAAGCTGAGAGAGTTCATTACTACCGGATCTGCCTTACAAGAAATGACAAAGGAAGTTCTTTAAGCTGAAAGAAAAGGATGCAAATCACTAAGAAAACATATAACTCACTGGTAAAAGTACACTTTTTTTTTTCCCTCCAGAATACGCCAATGGTGGTATGTGAATCACATATTTTTAGTACGAGGGAAAATACGAAAATACTAAAAATCCATCTACAATAATTTTAAAAGGAATGCACAATAGAAAACATATATATTGTGACATTGAAAACATAAAATTTTGGGAGAAGGTGAAAGAAAACTGTAGAATTGTTTATGCAATCAAAGTTATTATTAGCTTAAAATAGCCAGTTACAATTATAATATGTTTTATGTAAGCCTCCGGGTAAATACAAAGTAAAAACTCAGTAGGCCAGACATGGTGGCTCACGCCTGTAATCCTGACACTTTGAGAGGCTGGGGCAGGCAGATAACCTGAGGTCAGGAGTTTGAGATCAGCTTGGCCAACATAGTGAAACCCTGTCTCTACTAAAAATACAAAAATTAGCTGAGTGTGTTTGAATGTAAATAAATCTTCCAATCAAAAGACCAAGTGACTGAATTGGGGAGAAAAATAATACACAACTACATGCTGCCTACAGTAGATGCATCTCACTATTAAGGTTACAAATTGACAATGAAGGGATAAAATAAGGTATGCCATGCAAGAAGAAAAAATCAGAGCAGAGATAGCTGTACTTATATGAGATAAAGTAATTTTAAGTCAAAAACTGTAAAATGAGACAAAGAACATCATTATATAAAGAAGGTATAACATTCATAAACATATATGTACCTAACATTGGAAAACCTAAATAGATAAAGCAAATATTAATAGATCAGAAGGGAGAAATAGAGTACACTGAAATTATGTAGGGGACTTCAATATCCCACTTTCAGCAATGAACAGATCATTCAAACAGACTTGAATTACACTTTAAACTAAATGGACCTCACAGACATATGGAACATTCCATCTAACAGCAACATAATATACATTTCTGTCAAGCACCCATGGAACACTTTCTAGGGTAGACCACAAAACAAGCCTTAACAAATTCAAGAGGATTGGAATAATATCAACTATTTTTTTCTGATCACACAGCATGAAACTAGAAATCAATAACAACAGAAAATTTAGAAAAATTACAAAAACATAGAAATGAAACAACTTGCTACTGTAAAACCACTAAAAGGAATAGCATAAAATACCTTGAAACAAATGAAAATGGGCATGTAACATGCCAAAACATGGGGCATAGCAAAGACAGTTTAAGATGACAGTTTACAGCGATAAATGTGTACGTCAAAAAAGATCTTAAGTAAATGACCCAATATTCCACTTCAAGAAATTACAAAAAGAGCAAATTAAGTCCAAAAGTTAGCTTAAGGAAGAAAATAATAAAGATTAGAGACTAGAAAATAATTTAAAATCAACAAAACAAGGGCTCATTTTTTAGAAAAATAAAATCTACAAACCTTTAGGTAGACTAACAACAACAACAAAAAAGACCCAAATAAAATCAGAAATGAAAGAATACCACAAACAAGGAGGATCATAAGAGACTCTAAGCAACAACCGATTTGATAACCTAACCTAAAAGTAATGGATAAATTCCTAGATACAGACAACTTACCAAGACTGAATCATCAAGAAAACCCAGAGATCAATAACGAAGGAAAACATTGATCCAGTGATTTAAAAAAGTATCACATCTAAGAAAAGCCCAGGACCTGATGTCTTTATTGATAAATTCTACCAAACATTTAAAGAGGAACTGGGCATAGTGGCATGCACCTGTGGTCCCAGCTACTTGGGAGGCTGAGCCAAGAGGATCACTTGAGGCTAGGAGTTCAAGGCTGTAATATGCTATGATTATGCCTATCAATAGCCACGACACTCCAGCCCGGGCAACAGAGTGAGAACCTATTTTTACAAAAATAAAAGAATAAATAATACTAATCATTCTCAAATTCTTAAAAAAAAAAAAAAAAAAAAAAAATCCCAGAGGAGGCAATATTTCCCAACCCATTTCATGAGACCAGCATTACTCTGGTACCAAATCCAGACAAGGACACTACAGGAAAAGAAAATGATAGGCCAATTTCCCTAACACAGATACAAAATTTCACAACAAAATACTAGCAATCCAAATTCAAACACACATTAAAATGATCATTCACCATGATCTACTGGGACCCAGGCATGCAAGGGTGATTCAACATACACAAATAAATAAATGTGATAATACCACATTAACAGAATGAAGGACAAAACTCTGATGATTACTTTCATAGATGCATAAAAGGCACTTGATGAAATTCAACATATTTTCATGATAAAATATCTCAATAGATTAAGTTTCAAAGGAAAATACTTCAACACAATAAAGGCCATGTGTTTCAGTCTCACAGCTGACATCATCCTCAATGGTGAAACGTTAAAAGTTTTCCTCTAAGACCAGGAGCAAGATAAGGATGCTCACTCTCCTTCTCCCCTCCTCTCTTTTCTTTTCTTTCTGATGGAGTCTCATTCTGTCGCCAGACTGGCGCACACTGCCGCAATCTCGGCCTGCTGCAAGCTCCGCCTCCCAGGTTCAAGTGATTTCCTCTACCTCAGCCTTCTGAGTAGCTAGGACTACAGGTGTGAGCCACCACGCCGGGCGCACTCTCATCATTTCTATTCAACATAGTACTGGACCATTCTAACCAAAACAATGAAGCAAAAGAAAGAAAAAAGAGGCATTCAGTAGGAAAGAAAGAAGTGAAATTGTCACTATTTACTGATAATATGATTTTATATATAGAAAACCTTAAAGATCTGTTTAAAAAAAAAAAAAAAAACCTGCTAGAACAAATAAATGAATACAGCAAGGTCTCAATCTTGTAAAAGGTTCTTGGAAACTGCAACTTTCAGTGAAATGACCTATAATGAAACCCTTTTTTTCTCAACATTATAATTAAACAGCACTGAAGGAATCTACTTTATTCAAGGACCTGCCGTATGTCATTTCATTTAAAGTCATTGTTTCTGAAAATCCACTGATGGTGTTAAACAGGACTCACTAGACAGCAAAGTTTCAGGACACAAAATCAACATGCAAAAACCAGTAGCATTTCTATAAAAATAACCATCTGAAAAGAAAATCAAGAAAATGATCTCATAATAGCATCAGAAAGACTAAAATACTCAAAAACAAATTTAGCCAATGAGGTAAAATAACTATATACATGAAAACTAAAACATTAATTTAAAAAATTGAAGGCACAACTAAATGAAAAGATATCTTATTTTTGTAAATTAGAAGAAAATGGTTAAAATATATTAGTCAAGGAAATGTACAGATTCAATGCAATCTCTATCAAAATTCCAAAGTTATTTTTTGCAGAAATAGAAAAAAAAATCCTAAAATTTGTGTGAAAACACAAAAGACCCCAAATAGCCAAAACAATATTCAGTAATAGAACAAAGCTGGTGATATTAGGCTGCCCATTTTCAAAAGATGCTACACAAAGCAACATACTGCTGATGTATAAGCAGACAACAGACTAGTGAAACAGAATATAGAGCTCAGAAATAAGGTCATGCATTTACAGTCTACTTTCAACAAATGTGCAAGAATATACAATGGGGAAAGAGTAGCCTCCTAAATAAACAGTGTTGGAGAAACCATATATCCATATGTAGAAGAAAGGAATTAAACCCTTATCTGAACATTCCACACAAAAAATCGAAGTAGAATAAATTTATAAACAGAAGACCTGAACCTGTAAAACAACTAGAAGAACAAATAGGAGGAAAATTCTATGACATTGGTCTAGGCAATTATTTTTTTAATATGACCTCAAAAGCACAGGTAAGAAAAGCAAAAATCGACAAATGGGATTACCTGAAACTAAAAGGCCTCTGCACAGCCAAGAAAACAATCAACAGGGTGAAGAGAGAACTCATGGATTATGGAAAAAATACTTGCAAATCATATATCTACTGAGGAATTAATATCCAATATATATAAGGAACTTAATAGAAAGCAAAATATATAAGGTACTTAAATATTCTAATTAAAAGTGGGCAAAGAACCTGAATCGGCATTTAGCAAAAGAAGTTATACAAATGGCCAGATATATGAAACAATGTTCAACATCACGAATCATCAGAGAATTGCAAGTGAAAACTATAACAAGATATCACCCGGCTCCTGTTAGAATGGCTACTTAAAGACAAAAGAAAACAAGTGTTAGTTGGAATGTAAATTAGTACAGCCAATATTGAAGATATTGTGGAAGTTTTTCTAAACAACAGAAATGAAACTATCATATGGTCTAATAATTCCACTTGAGGTATATATCCAAAGAAAATGAAGTCACAGTATCTCAAAGGGAACTCTGCACTCTCATATTCCTTACATCATCATTTGCAGTTGTCAAGATATGGAATCAACCTACGTGACCATCAAGGAATGAGTAAAGAAAAATGGTCTATATGCCTAATGGAATGCTATTAACCCTTATAAAAGGAAGAGAAATTCTATCATTTGAGACAACATGGGTGAACTTGGAAGTCATTACATTAAATAAGCCAGGCACAGAAAGGCAAATATGGCATAATGTAGCTTATATGTAGAATAAAAAAAAATTGAGCTCAAAGAAGCATGGAAGAAAATGGTGGTTACCAGGGGCTGGGATGGGGACTGCAGGGATGTTGTTTGGTCAAATGATACAAAATTTCTGTTAGCTAGAGGTAATAAGTTTAAGAGTTCTAATGTATCACACACTGACTATCATTAGTAACAATGTCTTCTATTCTTGAAAATCACTAAGAGTCGATTTTAAGTGTTCTCACCACAAAAAAAATGTATTTCAGGAAATACATGTTAGTTTGATGTAGCCATTCCACCAGGCATACTTATTTTAAAATATGCTGTACAAAAGAATAAGTACAATGTTAATTCATCAATTAAAAGAGCAAGAAGGAAAGGTTTAAAAAAATTTAAATCCCAAAATTTTAGGAATAAAAGGGGAATATTAAGATGTGAAATATAAAAATCAATTGCATTTTCATATACTAACAACAATTAGAAAATAAATTTTGAAACCACTGAAATTGGAATTCAAACAACATTAGATATCTAGGAATAAATAACAGAAGATACACAAAATTCCTCAGAAAACTAGAAAATATTACAGAGATAAACTAAAGAACACCAAAATATATGAAAAGTTATTTAATGTTCATGAGTTAGATGCCTTACTATTTTACAGATATCATTTCTCTTCCACGTTGCTAGGCTCAGTATATCAGTAAAAATAATATCAGGGATTATTTTTTCTGTAGAAACTGACAAGCTGATTTTAAAGAATACAGTAAGAGAACCTATTCTGCCAGAAATCAAGACAAATTAGCTACAGAAATTAAAACAGAATGATATAGGTAGGGAGTAGATAAATTGATCAGCCGAACAGCCTATAGAGTCTTAGAACAAATGGATACATATTCACAGTCCCTTGACTTATAGAAATGAAGTTTTGTCAATAAATGGTTCCAGCACAATTGCCCTAATTGTAAAGCTCATCTGCTACCTTAAATCATAAACATTCAATTTCTATTTGATCATGGATCTAAACATGAAAAATAAAAGAACAAGTTTCTAGAAAATAATGTGTAGGAGAATATCTTCTCTCATAGATAGACAAACATCTGATCTTGAGGTAGGTAGGTAGGCAAATAATTCTCAAACAGGGCACAAAAAGCACTAACCATAAGAAAACAGAATGGTAAATTGAACTTCATTAATATTCATCTATTAATTATTTTATTTTATTNCGCGCTGTCGCCCAGGCTCGAGTCTATTGGCCGGATTTGGGCTTACTGTATTCTCTTCCTCGCGGGTCTCTGCCATTCTCCTGCCTCAGCCTCCCGAGTAGCTGGGATTACAGGCGCCCGCCACCTTGCCCAGCTAGTTTTTTTGTATTTTTTAGTAGAGATGGGGTTTCACCATGTTAGCCAGGATGGTCTCGATCTCCTGACCTCGTGATCCGCCCATCTCGGCCTCCCAAAGTGCTGGGATTACAGGCTTGAGCCACCGCGCCTGGCCTTCATCTATTGATTTTTAAAAGTTATCTACTTGTAAAAAGTAAATTAGAATTTGCCATCAGATATTGGAAATAAGGGAATATTATCTTTTCTGTCACAACACATACATGCACGCAGACACACATTCCTCTCTCTCCTTCTCTCCTTCCTCACTGCCCAGAAAACAAAACACAAAACAATCTTATACACCAAATATAATGATCCTTGATCATACATGACTTGACAGTATTTTGTAAGCAAAATCATGTTCGTATTTAGAAAGATAATTGGATTACAATCCACTTAAATTCATGGACTATCTCAGGCTTTTCCAGGTGATCAGTTTGACTTGACCAGCAGTAGGATTCATACCATCCTTAATCCGCAGGACTCCAAACAGAAACTCAAGGCTAAGTGAGAAAGGTCTTTTGAGTAGGTAAGTAACACTCAAGTTCACATAGGCCTACAATCTAACTCAAGACAGCACCCAAACCACAGAGTGAGATTTAAAACTACAAATTAGAAGGCCAGGCATAGTGGCTCAAGCCTGTAATCCCAGCACTTTGGAGGCCAAGGTGGGCAGATCACCTGAGGTCAGGAGTTCAAGACCAGCCTGGCCAACATGGTGAAGCCTCGTCTCTACTACAAATACAAAAATTAGCTGGGCATGGTGGTGGGCACCTGTAATCCTAGCTACTCGGGAGGCTGAGGCAGGAGAATTGCTTGAACTTGGCAGGTGGAGGTTACAGTGAGCCGAAATCATGCCACTTTACTCCAGCCTTGGCGAAAGAGTGAAACTCCGTCTCAAAAAGAAGAAAGAAGAGGGAGGCCGAGACGGGCGGATCACGAGGTCAGGAGATCGAGACCATCCTGGCTAACATGGTGAAACCCCGTCTCTACTAAAAAATACAAAAAACTAGCCAGGCGAGGTGGCGGGCGCCTGTAGTCCCAGCTACTTGGGAGGCTGAGGCAGGAGAATGGCATAAACCCGGGAGGCGGAGCTTGCAGTGAGCTGAGATCCGGCCACTGCACTCCAGCCCGGGCGACAGAGCGAGACTCCGTCTCAAAAAAAAAAAAAAAGAAGAAAGAAGAAGACTACAAATTAGAATAGGTAAGGTAACTGGGAATAGAGACAGCAGGAGGAAGCCTGCAATGTTTATGTTTCTTGGCATGTGACTCAGTAGTTAAATATAATTTGGGGTGTCTGAGGGGGTTAGAAATTGCAATTTGGAATCAGCCCCAGGACTCCTATCCAGTTTTACCAGGAATAGGCTAATATTTTGTACCATATATTCCTCCTGTGTTTTTTCCCAAGTTATGAACTTAATGGGGAAAGAGGGTTGATCAGTTATTGCACTTATAAGCAAACAGTGGCCCACTGAATTTGATGCTTTTATGTGACATTCACATGGAAGGGATGTTCGAATAACCATCTTTCAATGCAAGTGTCAGGTGTTGGCTCCTGAGGAGTTAGAGATACATGAACAGAGAGTGAGTGTGAGGAGAAATGATGGAGGGTCTACAGTTCCCCAATAAGTTGTTTCGGATATGTTCTCTGAGAAGACAGGGAGGCTCTAAGTCAACGTATATTTTGAAATGCATATACAGTTATTGATCTATTGTGCTGTTGAACTGACATCTACTAAAACTCGTAGGTAATATAGCAACAGCTCATAATCTTATTCTTCTTCTCCTGTACCGTAAGACTTCTCATGGCTCAAACATATCTCATTGTGGCATTTAGGGGAGTAGAAAAAGAAGGCATTGGTGTAGGTTTCTGAAAATAAATTGCTCTAATACTGCAGCTGTATTAAACTGTCATAAGCAATATTCCCATTGGGCTCATGGATAAAATACTGACTTTAAACAGTGCCTCATGACTAGGTCCAAGACTCTAAATTCTATCTGAGGTTAGCCACTTGTTATAGAGGTAAGATGAATGTCTGGGAATTAACCATGCCAACTGAACACCTCTGGAATGTTGACAGAGATGAAGCATGCTAATGGAGTGCTACACTTCAGACTGATTTATTAAAAATGGATTACCTGGAGAGAAAGCAATTCTTGGTAGGACTTGGCTTAAACTGTTCCCTTGTTGCCCTTGAAAACAAGGGAAAATCCCCACGCTTTCTTAGTGGTACATAGAGATGATGGTGTTGGACGGAGCTAAAGGTGAAAAACATTTCTAGGCCCAGCTGTGTCAATCAGTAACTTGTGGCACATATATGTCTTCCTACTAAGAATGGTAGTTTTAAAATTACATATGCTTGGGTTAAATATGCTTTATATGCTTTAATATGCTTGGGTTAAATTAAAGTGTTTTATATGCTTGGGTTAATATGCTTTAATATGCTTGGGTTAAATTAAAGTGTTTCTTATCAGGTAAGTAGGAATTAAACTAATCTTTGTTATATTTGGGACTATCTCTTCTGTGAGGCTCAGGGTTATTATTCCCATGAAATTTTATTTTAAAATTTTGTATAATTTCAATCTTTTATTTTGTTAAATGTGATCATGATGTTGTGGCTACTTAGGAGAATATCCTTTTATGGAAGAGAGATGTGCTAGAGAAATTAGGTAGTGGAGAATTAGGATGACTGTGACTTTCAATGTTTCAGGCTGAAAAGGTCTTTTATCTTTAATGAAAAATACATTATATCTGCTATTGCTTTACAGCTTGCAAAGTAAAAGTATCACTTTCACCAAGATTATCCTGTTGATCCTTGGTTTTCTAACGCACTTAGGATTAAATCTAAATTTTTTAAATACCTACAAAGCTTTACATGATCTGGCCCCAGCTTGATTTTTCAGTTTCCTTTAGAGCCACTCCCTCCTTGGATCTGGAAACTGCAACCTTTTGGGCTCTCCAACATGTCATACCCTTTCCTTCCCCAGGGTCTTTGTAAATGTTCATTTTTAGTCACACTACTCTTTCCATTCTCACAGTCCTTCTGTGCTGTTTAATTATAATGTTGAGAAAAAAGGGTTTCATTATAGGTCATTTCACTGAAAGTTGCAGTTTCCAAGAACCTTTTACAAGATTGAGACCTTGCTGTATTCATTTATTTGTTCTAGCAGGTTTTTTTTTTTTTTTTTTTTTTTTTTTTTTTTTTTTTTTTTTTTTTTTTTTTTACCAGATCTTTAAGGTTTTCTATATATAAAATCATATTATCAGTAAATAGTGACAATTTCACTTCCTACTGAATGCCTCTTTTTTCTTTCTTTTGCTTCATTGTTTTGGTTAGAATGGTCCAGTACTATGTTGAATAGAAATGATGAGAGTGCGCCCGGCGTGGTGGCTCACACCTGTAGTCCCAGCTACTCAGAAGGCTGAGGTAGAGGAAATCACTTGAACCTGGGAGGCGGAGCTTGCAGCAGGCTGAGATTGCGGCAGTGTGCGCAGACCCCCAGTGAATGCCTGAACCTGCAGACAGTACCAAACCTAATTATCATCTATCAGAACATCTGTGTTTTTGTTTTCCACATACAAATTTGGTGCCTTTCTCATCTTAGCTAAACACCAATCATGCACCGTACCCATAACTTTTGCCATCCTTGAGGTGCAACAGCAAAACTATCACAAATTTCTCTTCTCTTCTCTACAACGTCACAGATAGAAAATTCATTCTTACTGCAGATCTTAGCAACCCCAGCATGTGATTTTGTTTTCCTTCCTTAAGTTGAGAACTTTCACCTTTTCTCTAAAAGAAAACACTTGACAGTTTCTCTTTGGCATATCTGAATTGCCAGCATCACCACTCTTGGGCTGTGAGTCAATTATTACGTAGAATAAAGGTTACCTGAACAGAAGCACTGTGAGTTGATCTGAAAACTGAGACAGCTACTAAGTCACAATGGGTGAGTAGGGTCTAAAGCTTGGATCCAGTGGAGAAAGGGATGATTCACAGAGCAGCATGAGATGGCTCAATATTTCATAACAGCACCTAGAACAGTGCATGTTTAAGACTCATGAATTGCTTATTTCTGAAATTTTCTATTTAATATTTTCCAACTGCAGTTGACCATAGGTAATTAAAACCATAAGAAAGTAACCATGGAGACTACTGTTCTTAGTAGGTGCCCTTGGGGAAGTTACCTTAACCTATTTTTCTTACCTGTAATATGGGTATAAGAACATTGCCTACTTCATAAATCTGTTATAGGAATGATGTTAATTAAAGGGCTTCACATAGTGCCAGGCAAATATTAAGTACTTAATAAATAATAGCCATCATAATACTTCTAATAATCATAGATTTACGTGTTTCTTGGACACTTGCCTTTTCAAGTTAAAAGAGATCTTAAATATCTTCTTAACTGATCACTTCCCTGACTCAGAAATGCTTTCTCTGATATTCTGGATAGTCACCTAGACCTTTTTTGAATATTTCCTTGGATGATTTTGCTATATTACAGAGTAGTCCTCAATTTTTATAGGTTTGTGGTGTTAAATTGAGATATGTGTTCCTATAAATTTCACCTCTTGATTTTTACACACACACACACAGAGTTAAGTTCCATTTTCTAAATGAAAAGTGTTCCTATACTCGAGGCAGCTTTCCTGGCAGCCCAAGGGACACCAATTCCAGTGCCAAGATGTCAGATGTCATCACTCTTCCAGTCAGCGTTTGAATCTAAAATGATCCTGGATGCCCTCGCCTTCATGCCACGTGAGTTTGCCGGTTTGTTTTATGGAGCTCAATGATGACTATGTGGAAGTGTGGAATGTGCATTCAGAGTTAATGTAGATGCAAGGAAGAGGAGGTAATCCGCAAAAGTAAAGCTAGTGTTGGTAGCGTGCTTGGAATACAAGCACATTGACAAAGTCTGAGGACATATTCTCATCCATTCTCTTCTGGATTCCTCCTCATTTGTACATCCTGTATAGAAGTTAGCCAGGCAATCAGTATTCAGTTGGTGCCTGTGATGTGGCTCTTTTCTGAGTATGAGGGATGTAGATACCCTGTAGTCATGGAGACTAAAGTCAGAGAAATTTTTAGTTTAGACAGCAGAGAATTGATATGTGGATTGAAAACTGAAGTTACAGGTATTGACACTGATAACAAAACTACTGAGTTGGTGTCAAGACTTTAGCTATTCAGTTAGCATTTGCATACCTACTATCTGTCAGTCACTATAGCCACTGAAATGACATAGGAAACAAGAAGGCAAGGCAATACAAGAAACTCAAGTCAGTAGAAAGTATAAAAATACACAATCTTAAAGACTAGCCTTCAGGTGCTCCTAATGCTTATACTGGCATGGGAGTGGGGGATGAATGGCCAAGGTGGGCTGCAGGCTTGTTGAAGCTGTCAGAGCTGTAGAATATAGAATATCTTGGAACACGGATGGAGCTGGAGGCCATGATCCTTAGCAAACTATTGCAGGAAGAGAAAACCAAACACTGCATGTTTTCACATTTAAATAGGAGCCAAATGATGAGAACTCATGGACACAACGAGGGGAACAACAGACATTGGGGCCTACCTGAGGTGGGAGGAGGGAAAGGATAAAAATGCCACAAACTATAGGTACTAGGCGTAGTACCTGGGTGATGAAAATGTGTACAACAAACCCCTGTGATATGAGTTTGCTATCTAGCAAAACTGCACGTGTACCCCTAAACTTAAAAGTTTAAAAATATATAGAATCTTAGAACTGAGGAATGTATTGTATCGGAATAAAGATCTCTGGGGACATACTTTATACCTCTTGTACCTGACTTAACAATTATGTCCATACTTCCTCCTTTCTAACTGCAGTCTCTCTTAAGCCTATTCTGTCTGACCATTAAATAGACAGTCAACAAATGCTCCCCAAATGATTCTTTAATGCCTATGGCAAAACTGCCAGGACCTGCACAAAGGCTGCGACATTACAGTGGCAGCTAAGCTAGAAAGGCCGCTCCAGTGGCAAATGGCATTAAGCCACTTGCCTTTTTTTATTAACACTAGTACATAAAGGTTGCCAGCAGAAAGCCCTTGTAATAACAGCCAACTGCTTCTAAGCATCTGAGCCCTTAATGAAACCCCATCCTCCTCTCCAGAGGGAGGGAAGAATTGTTGGTTTTCTCTCTCAATTATTTTTCCAGTCTATTAAATTGTCACAACCCCTGTGTCTCTGTGAGAGGCGGGTGTCATCATAGCTCATCTCCTGGAGACAGGGAGCAGTGCTGCTGCCAGAGGTGTTTTCTGTCTGCTTCACCAACACCAGAGAAAAGAAGGTGATGATGGAAGAACTCCAAAGCAGCAGCAGTAGACGTCCTGGAGAGATTTATGAGACACGCAACAAGCGAAACGAGGATGTTTATACTATCGGGTTATACAAAATATGCAATTTTAATCCACTAAGCAGTTTATCTTTTCATGCAGCTTAGTTTGCTGGGATAATTACCTTCCTGAGCAGTCCATGACATGGACGAAGCAAAGTGTGTGCAAAATACACAAATCTATGTGTGCCATTGGAAAATACGTCAGAGGAAGGAGGATTAACTCAAATTTTGGAAAACATGCTTGTAGACAATGCAGAAAGTATGCTGAAAGATTTTCTTCTGTCATTAGCAAAATTATTAAGGTTTATTTTCTCTTAAAGCAGCAATAGCTACTTGACCCCTTACTATACATTAGATAATCTGTGGTGTATTTTTCAAGCACCACAGAGGTTCAGGGAGATTAAATAATTTACTCAAAAATATGCAGTAAAGCCATGTGTGGGCTTAGATGTGACCCCACGCAGTCTGCCCCAGGAGCCTGGATCTCCTTTCCTGACATGAGCCATCTGCGCCTATTGAAGACTCACACCTTCATCAGAGCATCTGACCCTTTCCCTGAAGCCTGATGACACACTGGAGCCATTCTCCCGACACTTTCCTGACATTTAATTCCCTTTGTCTACTAGATCTTCCCCATCAGTATGCTTACAAATAGAGCAGTTTTCCCATCTTAAAGAAATCTGCTGACCTCATTTTCTTCCTCAGTTAGTTACCACCCCATTTCTCTGCCCTCTTTATAGCAAAGCTACTAGAAAAACTTGTTTATGCTTATTGTCTCCAGTTCCTCTCGTTTAATTCTCTCCTTGACCCACCATCATTAGGTTTTCGTCTCACCATTCCAGACACTGTTCCTCTAACAAACAGTCACCTACACATTGCAGCATGTGGCATTGATCACTTCCTCTTTCTTGAAACACTTTCTACTTTTTTGCTTTTTTCTTGAGACAGAGTCTCACTGTGTCACCGAGGCTGGAGTGCAATGGCATGATCTTGGCTCACCGCAACCTCCGCCTCCCGGGTTCAAGCGATTCTCCTACCTCAGCCTCCCAAATAGCTGGGATTATAGGCTCCTGGCACCACGCCCGGTTATTGCTTGTATTTTTAGTAGAGACATGGTTTCACCATGGTGGCCAGGCTGGTCTTGAACCCCTGACTTCAGCAGATTAACCCATTTCAGCCTCCCAGAGTGCTGGGATTACAGGTGTGAGCCACCGTGCCAGGCCAACATTTTCTACCTTTAGCTGCCAAACAGACATAGTCCTGGTTTCATTCCTTCACACTAACCCTTGCTGATTTCATCTTCCTGATATCTTCATGGTTAAGAAATACACAGGAGCTCATTCCTAGGACTTCTCTTTTCTGTCTACACTCACTCCCTTGTGCTGACGGACCTTCCTGACATCCATCTTTTTATTTAATATCTTCATCTGGATGCTAATAGACATCTCAAGCTCAACATATCTCAAACTGATCTAGCAAACTCCCTGCTTCTCAGTCAAATCCACTCCATCCATAATTATCTACATCTCAGTTGATGACAATTCTATCCTTTCAGTTGCTTAAGCCAAAACCATAAAGTCACCTGACTCCTGTTTCTCTCATGTTCCACGTTCAGTGTATATCTAGACTCTTACTGCTACTCACCCTCCACTGATACCACTACGATCCCTGTCAACATCATATTTTACCTGGATTATTGTAAATGCCTCTTAGATCCCTGTTTCCTCCAACCTTACTCCCTACATCTTAGTCTCAATGTATAAGCCATAATGATATTTTAAATTTGTCAGTCAGATCTTGTCATTTACATGTTTAAATCACTGTGGTGGCTCTCCATCTAACTCAGAAAACGTGAAGTTTTTGCAAAAGTCTATAAGACCCCATGCAATATGTCCCATTCCTGCTTCAAATCTCCAATCTTTTCTCTGAATCACTCTGAGTTAGACATAATGGCCTTCTTGCTGGGTGTCCTGGTTTTTCTCTCTGCTTGCAATGCTCTTTCTCCAGATAGCCATATGGTTTGTTCTCATCTCCTCCTTCAGGTCTTTGCTCAGATGACTCTTTCTCAGTGATGTCTTCCCTAATTACTATGTTTAAAATCAAACTCCGCCTCATATACACACGCATAATCTATTCTCCTTCCATACATTATTTTCTCTATTCCATTTATTGTCCTTTAACTTACTACATAATTTACTATCTGCTTTCCCAGTTGGGATACAAATTCCTTGAAAGCAGTTTTATCTATTTTCTTCAACACTGTATCCCAGAGCCTAGAACAGTGCTGGAAACACTGTGAAGTGACTATTTGATGAACAAATGAGGAGTCATGACTCTTAAAGTCCTTACCTAGAGAGGGTTGGAAATGACCTCAGAGTGCAAGATTCCTCTTCCAAGTGGGCTGGTGTGCTGCCCTGGATTAGCATTGGAAACTGTAGCTACAATCCCATCAGTTATAATGTCTATAATTTACTTGTGAGAGGCAGTGGAGTGTTGGGGTTATATGTGGATTCCTGAAGCCAGATGGCTTGGGTATGGATTCCATCTCTGGCACTTACTAGCACTTTGAGTAAGTTTCTAAAACTTTTTGTGCCTAATTTTTTCTCATCAGCAAAATGGATGTAATAATATTACTTACCTGAGAGGGTTGTTATAACGATTTGATAAGTCAGTCAGTATACACAAAGTGCTTAGGTCAGTGCCTGTCACAAGGCTTAAGCCAGTACCACATAAGTGGTACTATAACAATGATAATGATAATGATAATGAAGATAACAATAACATTTCTGTTTATCAAGAGAATTCTGAGATACTATAAAAGATTCTGAAAACTTTTCCATTTTTAAATAAAGCAACTTAAAATATATACTATACCCTATGAAGTACACCTTAATGATATTATACAAAAAAGACATCAACATCACAAAATGACTTGTGAGTATAATAATCTTATAACAGCAACTAACATGTATTGAGTACTTGCCAAGTACTAGACACTATTCTAAGCATTTTACATGTATTTAAAGATATGCAAACTGAGAATGGAGAAATCAGTTTGCCCAATATCATAAAGCTATAAAATCATGAAGCTGGAATACAAACCTGATGAATTTGCATAGCTACTATAATAGAAGAACAATGTTTTCATTGAAGATTCCTTCTTTTTTGTTTGTTTTTTGAGACAGAGTCTTGCTCTGTCGCCCGGCTGGAGTGCGGTGGCGCGATCTCGGCTCACTGCAAGCTCCACCTCCCAGGTTCACGCCATTCTCCTGCCCCAGCCTCCCGAGTAGCTTGGACTACAGGCGCCTGCCACCACGCTTGGCTAAGTTTTTGTATTTTTTAAATTAGAGATGGGGTTTCACCGTGTCAGCCAGGATGGTCTCAATCTCCTGACCTCGTGATCCACCCACCTCGGCCTCCCAAAGTGCTGGGATTACAGGCATGAGCCACTGAGCCCGGCCTCATTGAAGATTTCTAAGGTATAAAAGAACATATTAAATTCAGTGCCTAAAGAATGTACATTACTGAAAACACCCAGGATGGGCTGCAAGTGCCAATATCTATGGGAACTCAGATATATCCTCTAAAGTTTTGAAGTGCAGTAGTTCTCAAGTGTGGTTATGACACTAATGTTCTCAAACAATTTTAAGATGGGCCTTATATAATTTTTTCTCTAGGTACTAATGTTTTTAAATGATTTAAACATTAGAGTGAATGCATGACTGTCACTGCAGCTATGCCACTCTTTCTATGATATGCTTTCTGAACAAGGAGAGGCAGGTCAAAGGTACAGCTAGGGTGCTGAGAATTACATTTCATAGATAGAATCTACATTGTAGCAATTCTTTGTGGAGAATGATTACTGGTATATAATTAATAGTTGTGGTAATTACTGTAGTACTTGCAAGACATGATTGTATAGTTATATCCATTTTCAATGTTTCATCAAGACCTGGGTGTATCTATGAGAAACTGTCACTCATTGGAGTAGCATGGTTGTATATGTTACAGCAAAAGAGGGGGTTGAGACTTCCTGAACTAGATGGTAGTGTGTAACTAAATGTAAAAATTTGCTTAGGTAAAGCTGCCTTCTGTGCTGCAGAAGTTTGATATCTAGTTAAAGGGATCTGGTCTTATACGCAGAGAATGAATATAAATAAGTACTAACCAACATGCCATATTATAAATAGAAGAGTTCATAGCTAGGTGGTTGCCAGTGAAGAGTTTTTTGTTAGGGCTTGTGCTAAACCCAGTCACAGTAACAGAAATTGAGGAACAAAGGGAGGCAAGGTGCCTCCATCATCACAGGGCAAGAGTTATTCACTCATTAAGAGGTATCTCGGCTGGACCTCTGTCTTTAGCAAGAGTGAAATCTAAGCCCTAGATCTCTTTGCACTCTTGAGAAACCCCCATCACTCACCCTTCTCCCTACCCCTACCTGCATTACCTGTGACTACTGGCAACACAAGAAACCCAGGACTCCTTTGGAATCCATCATGTTGCAGACACTAATACCCCACATGACTCTGTACCTCAGTATTGCTGCTTCTTCCCCATATCCTACAATCATCTCACTGTGTCCCGTGGGTTTCCCTCACAAATTTCCCATGCCCTCAATGTCTTTATGAAATGTTCATCACCTTCTTCCTCTAATATAAACCTGAATCTTTCCTGAGGACATGGCCACCCCTGAAGCCCTTTGCTATAGGTTTTTTCTCCCCCACATCTCTTCTACAAGGGTCCTGAGGTGGAGTAAATGTCCTCCTTGCTCTTCATTGATACTTCCAGACACTTCTTATTTTCTTTTACCTAAAACCTATTGGAATCTTATACTGAGCTTACATACTTGTTGCCCCCTCTTAGTTCATTGTCAGATGATGTCTTCATCATTATTCCTCATTCCTTAAAGATTTTGGTTCACTGCTTTTCCCTATTTAACTTTTCTTCTGGAATAATCTTGAGTGAAGTCCAAATTCACCACAGTGGATTGTCCAACAACCTGGCCTTTGTTTCTAACCTTTCCTTCTTCAGTCTTTCTCTCTTACTCATTCCCCATACCTATCATTAACAATAACCACAATACCTCCATAACCTCATTTTTAAACATTTCATTCACAAACCACCATCTTGCATCTCTCTAGCTCATTCTATGTACTATCCTAGGTACAACATACTGTTGAGCCCACAGTCATCTAAATTCCTTGCCTTTGGTTATATATATATGTATATTTACCATTGTGTGCCTACCTAGTTTCACTTGTGCCATAGAAGAAGTGCATTAAAAGTGAAAGACTAAGGACATTAACAAAAATGTCAATCTGAAAATGTTCTTCTCCTTAAAAGCGGTAAGAACACCAGCATAAATTGTCAGAATTAACTTTTTCAAAACTCTAATTAAAGGTTTATGGAAATCCTGAAAACATTTAAGATAACCAGCTGAATCTAGATATGAATACTGAGCTTCATGATATTTTAATTTTTCCTATTTGCATCCCCTCCCCTCCCCAGCACCATAGTAGTCTTGAAATCCAATAGCCTGCAATTATGGTAAAATCCAGCAGCCTAAGAACCACCAAAGGGAGGAGAATGGGGCAAAAACTCTTTCAAAGTCCCATTATCAGAGAATTGTCATTATTTGATCTGTTCGGTGGTTTCCTAGAAGAACCCACTAGCAAAGCTTTCTTTATTTAACCTAACATGAAGCTTAATTCCTGAAGAAGTGTGAAACAGTTGAGGAAAATAATAGGCTAACCAAAAGGCTTAAGGAAATCTTGGGAATAAGAGATCCGAAGTGTGTTTTGAAAAGCTCTGACATATTTCAGAGAATCTAGAAGGTCACAGACACGCACATAGGGCTATGTAAATGTTTAGGCCTATGAAAATGCCCTGGAAACAACTGAGAAAGCCCTAAGCTCTTACTTCTGGCTAACTTTGAGTTTCTGCAGAAGAAGGAGGTAAAGGCTAAATCATGGTTGTTAACTGCCTGGCAGAGTGTTGAAGGAGTGCAGTCTATCAAGCATACTAATATATAGACAATGGTAACCCCAAAAGGATAGAGATACATAGAATATTTGAAGAAATAATGGCTGAAAACATGTCCAAGAACTCTAAATAAGATGAATTCAGAGATCCTTGCTCAGACCCATAATAATTGATTGAGCTGTTGAAAACCTAAGACAGAAAAAATCTTAAAAGCATCAGACGAGAAGAAACTGATCATTTAAAGGGGGTGCTCGCTCAAAGAGAATAAAACTGATTTGCCATCAGATATCATGGAGACCAGAAGACAGAGGAATGGCATACTCAAAATGCTAAAAGAGAAAGACTGGAAACCAAAATCTATATCCAACCAAACTATTCTTCAAAATAAAAAAAGAAATTTAGATATTACCAGATGAACAAAAACTGAGAATTCAGTTTTTGACTTTTCCTATAAGAAACGCTAAATGAATCCTTCAGCTGATGTGAAGAAACACTAGAAAGTAACTTTAATTCACATAAATAAATGAAGATAACTGGTAAAAATAATTGCATAGGTAAATATAAGATAAGGTTAAATATATTTTTGTTTATAAAGGTTTTTTGTATTTGATTTAAAAAACTGCATAAATCAATAATTATAATTTTGTGTTGATGTGTATATCATGTGTAAAGAAGTTATTTGTATGACAATAGCACAAAGAAGGGTGATGAAATCTATGCAGGAACAATTTTTTGTATACTGGTTCAATCAATTTGATTGAAATAAACTAGATTGTTTCAAATTAAGGTCATTGCTATAACCCCTGGGGTAACCACTAGGAATATAAATTAGTAGTAAAGGAAACAAGGTGATTAAAATGATACACTTGAAAATATCTATTTAACATAAAGATGGAAATAATGAAAGAGATAGGAAACAAAAAATAAGGAAAATAAATACAAAATGGCAGATATAATTCCTACCTTACCTTATCAGTAATCCCATTTATACTAAATTCTCAAATTAAGAAGCAGAAATTAGCAAAATGGATCAAAAGAAACCATGATTCCACTACATGTTGTCTACAAGACATACACTTTACATCAAACACAAAAATAGGCTAAAAGTCAAAGGATGTAAAAAACAAACACCATGTAAACAGTAACCAAAAGAGAGCAGGAGTGGGGCTAGACTAATATCAGACAGAATGGACTTTAAGATAAACACGTTACTAGAAATTAGGAGCAATATTTTATAATGAGTCAATTCATGCAAAAATATACAATAATTATGTAAGCACCAAAAAAGTCCCAAAATACATGAGGTAGAAACATATAGAATTGAAGGGAGTGATAGAAATTTTGACAATAATTGGAGACTTCAATATCTCAGTTTAAACAATGGATAGAACCAGAAAGATGATCAACAAGAAAACAGAAGACCTGAACAACAATATAAATAAACTAAATACAAAGTCTCTATAGAGTACTCCGCCCAGCAATAGTAAAATAAATCCTCTTCTCAAGTGCTCCTGAATACTTCTCAAGATAGAATCTATATTAGGCCACAAAACAAGTTTCAATAAAGTTATAATGATTGAAATCACAATAAGTATGTTCTCCAAGTACAATGGAATCAGTAACAGAGGGAAACTTGGTAAATTCAATAGCATGTGGAAGTTAAACAACATACTCCTAAACAACAATAAGCCAAAGGAAAAAATCACAAGGGGAATTATAAAACACTTCAAGATGAATGTAAACAAAATAGCATGCCAAAATTCTGGGATGCAACTACAGTAGTGCTTAGAGGGAAATTTACAGCTGTAAATAAGTCAATTAAAGAAAGACATTTCTCTGAAGAATATATACAAATGGCCAATAAACCATGAAAAGATAGTCATCATCATCCATCATTAGGGAAATACAAATCAGAACCAAATGATATTATCACTTCATACCCACTAGGATAAATACATTTAAAAAAGACAATAGGTGTTGGAGAGAATGTGGAGAAACTGGAAAGCTCAGATACTTTGGGTAAGAACATAAAGTGGTGCAGCCAGTTTCGTGAACAGTTTGGCAGTTCCTCAATGGGCTAAATGTAGAGTTACTATATGATTCAGATTATTTTACTCCTAGCTGGGTATCTACCCAAGAGAAATGGAAATAAATGCCTATATGAAAACTTATACATACATGTTCATGTCAGTATTATTAATAATACTCAGGGTGGAAATGACTCAATGGCTGTCAATTAAGAAATAAAATATGATATATTGACAGAAGGGAAAGTCAGCCATATAAAGGGATAGAGTACTGGTTCATGCTCTACATAGATAAATCTTGAGAACATCCTAAATGCATAATACCAGACACAGAAAGCCATTCATTTTATGATTCCATTTGTATTAAATGTGCTGAATATGCAAATCCATAGAGACAAAAAGTAGATTAGTGGCTGCTAAGGGCTGGGAGGTAGGTGGAATGGAGACTGACTGCTAATGGGAATGAGATTTCTTTTTGGAGTGATGAAAATATTCTAAAATTACTGGTGTTGAATGCATAACTTTGAGAATATTCTAAAAGTCACTGACTTTAAAAGGATGCACTTGAAAAGCATAAATTTTTAGGGCATGTTAACAATATCTCAAAAAATAAAACATTAATTCTGGTTAGGAAAATTATAAAAGACTTCATTGTTAGGGCACATTCACAGTAGAGCTAGATCATGAGCACTCTGCAAGCAGGGAGACAGTGTTACGGCGTGGAAGAAGGGAACAGAGGCAGGAAAGCATTAAGCACAAGTCAGAAGTTAATGTTTCTATTTTGGGCTGCAAGGTGATATTGGGGAGTGAGGTTAGAATTGTTACTTGCAGCTAGGTTGGAGAGAAGCAACACTGAACCTCCATGCATGTTGCAGGCCAACTGTCTATGGCCCAAGCTTTAAAATGAAATTGTGGAGTACATAAAATATTCTCAGTGGTGGCCTCAAATTTTGCTTTCATTATTCTTTACTCTGTACATCTAGGATTGTGCTGTTGTGAGTTTTCCAGGCCGGAGAATAAAAGACTCCTAATCCAAATTTCTCTCAAATCATAAAATATAGACAGCCTCCGGGTTCTATATAATTATGAAGTTAGGTTTATATTTCAGTTTCCAAAATCGCTTTTCAGGGCTGAACTTAGGTAACACTAGTGATAATGTTTGAGCCACATTCCCAAACTCTGGAAGAAAGTCCACAGTTAACAGAAAAGTACATTTCCCCAAAGCAGTCCCAAGTCAAATTAATGACACCGCTTGGTTTCGAGTAGTTCAGAGAACCAAAATATTTGGCTGACTAAAAGCATAGGGTTTGCCTATACCCACTGCAAGAGAGAAATAGTAGTAAGGGAAGCCAAGAACCCAAGGTATATATTTGGGGAGTTTTGTTTTAGCTTCTGTTTGTCCATATGCAAACGAAGACCTAGATTTGAAATACCTTAATGTTCAACTTTCAAACTGGCAAACACACCTGTAAAATAGCTATTACACTGAAAAAAACAAACAAAATACCTCTGATGTCATTTAGTCCATTGTGCTTTTAGACAAAATGACACTTATGCATACTCATCAGTCTAAATTTAAGCATCTGTTTTAACCCACTCTTCATCTCTCCTTCCACCACCCCATCTTCTAGAAGTAGCGTCACACCCTGTCACCAACTTATTCTGTAATCTCTTAATATGGCCTCTGGAAGATTGTTTTAATTTATGGTGCATATCTCTAGAGGTTGTAAGACGGGGCCCACTTAAGTCTCGTTTCTCTCTTATTCCTTTATGGGGACTGATAAAAAGAACTAGAAGTCACTCCTTCCTCCATCCCTCATATTCTGTCGCAATCCCAACTCTTCATACGTGGGGCACTCAGAATATACAGTGGAGTTGGCCTCTTTTGTTATTTTTATCTATGCTTGGGTTACATGGGGAAATCCAAGTTAATGTGTCTATGTGCCTTTCAACTTATCCTCACTTATGGTGAGGGTATAATTTAAAAAATTTCTTTAAAATTTTACCTTCATCTCTCTTCCAGGATGCCTCACTTTCCAAATTCCAAGATGCCTCATTCTCCAGATGCATTCGTATTTATTCATTTCTTTCTCCAGCTCCCTCTCTCATTCTGTCCCTTTCAGACTACCATCTGGAAAAAAATAACATATGACAGATTTTCAGAAATAACTCAGTGGTCTGAAGGCTGTGCTGATGGTGTGTGAGGATAACCCTGTGTGACTAAAAACCTGTGCATCATGATGATGCTTTTCCTGGCATTTGCGTCTACTTTGGCTTCATAGATTAAGTTCTAATGAGACATTTCTCAGGTCTATGATCTGTACTTTGCCCCTTGACTGCCACCTTGGGACAGGGAGTAAGGGATGATTGATTCATACAGCAGTTCATATTATTATGGCTTATTGATCAGCTTTCCGCTAATGACTTAATATCTTAGCCCCATTGCGAATGCAACTTTCTCCCAGAAGTCATCTGATATTGAAACTTTGAAATATATATATATAAAATATGTATACAAATATAATGTTTATATAAAATATATATTTTTTAATTTTATCCTCTGAGTATTAACTGAGAATCTTCTGAACTTCTCTTATAAATACTCTTACCAGGTATTTATAACTGTAATAAAGTATGAATGTAATTTTTGGGAATCTATTACCACCTGTAAGTACCCTGAGGCCAAAATTAATGTCTAAATGAGACTTCCACCACCCCCCCCACCATGGTGGCAAATATGACATTTTGCAAATCACAGTTAATAAACATATTTGTTGATGGATAGGTATATAAGTTAAAGAAAAGGAGGGCAGAACAGGAATCAGTATACTAACAACTGATTCCACAATAGAGGAATAAGGATATAGGTACTGAGAGTAGAGTCTAGGGGAAGAAAGGTCCTTAGTACCAAAATCAAAATTTATGCCCAGAGGACTTGGTGTAGAGACCTGTGATACTTATGACTTAACTGAAAACAGGAGAAAGATAACTTTAGTCAACCACCTGGAGAATCCAGGTGCTTAGCTGGCCAGTCTTAGTGTTGAAGAGAAATGATTATCAAGCATTTATTACATGCAAGATACTATGATTAATGCCTGACCTCTTCCTCTCCTTTCCATTCACTCACTCTCATCTTAATTCTCTCATTTGTTTTTAGTAGAAAGGAAGTCTCATTCCTACTATAATAAACCAATACTAATCAGTATTGTTTTGGTCATCTGAAAGCTTTATAGAGTGATGTAAAAGGTTACCTGAGGTCATAATGTTTAATACTTGTGAGGGATAAAAAGTGGAGGAAATAGAATTGGGCAAATCTAACAAGTCTTGGACCACCCAATGGGAAGACAAAGAGCGAAGACACAGCAAAGAGGTAACCCACAGTGGGTAAAAATGGTCAAACTCTGATAACCCCATCATACTGAGTCATTGGCTGGGGATGCGGGTGAGGAACGTGGCATCAGTTGGAAGGATGGGGCAGATCCTGAAGGTCCTAAGATTTAGAGGGCATCAGCTCACTGTATTTCTTAGAGTTGAATAGCAAGTTCCTTAAGAGTGATCCCAATGGGATATGTCCCTGGCTGCCATACCCCATACATGAGATCTGAATTGATGTTTGTGGACCTTCTAATGACATCATGCTTTCCTGATTCTAGTGTACTGCCTCATAGATTCATAAATCATTGTAACTAGAAGTGAGCATGAAAAACATCTAATCCAATCATTTACAAAACACATTCCAGATAGTTCTAGATTTCCCCCAAAGATGTCTCTTGGTTCACTGTAGGAATCATAAAAGAAAGAGAGTAGCCAATTGTTGTAAACTTCCTCCCAAACATAGTGGCTTCACTTCCTTGTGCCAGAGATATGGGCTTCCATGTAGATTCAATTTAAAAAGTAGTCTCTAGTACTGATTAATTAAAAGTGTAAAAAATCATTGATATCTGGAAGTGAACATCAGGGGTTTATAACTTCAGAGATTAGTAGTTTTATAGTAGGTACCAGGAACTACACATAACCCAAAGCAAGTCTTGTCTATATCATAGTTGCACACCCGGGAATAGCCATAGAAGACTGTAGGAGATAGGTCAGAGTGGTGGGAGAAACTATAGGGAAAGGAGCAGGCCTTCTGAAAGGTCAGAAGGCTCTGCATAGCTTCAAGGGAGAATAGCTGAAGTCAGCTGTTCTCTAACCCTGAGGCAGAAAGCAAGGAGTAGGTACAAGGGAGTGTAGGGGAATTTATCTTAAACAGGCTTGTTTACTTATGTTGACCAGGAGCTGACCTTGAATCATTCATGCACCCTTGACATTCCCTGAAAGGGGCACGATAAATGTTACCCACAGATTGTGTTTGCTCTATGCTTTCGGCATTGTGCCTATGCTGAATAAAACCCAGCAGCTGTAGCTTCTCAGGGCTGCTGTTCTTTGGCCACTAGAGCCTGGCAGTCCCCTAGCTGCTCTTACACTGCATTCCTGTGTCTGAGTACTCCTTTCATCTGTCAGTCGGCCAGGGTCTGCGGGACAGACCTGGCAGAAGAGTTAACACCTAGAGACCAATGGGGGAGAGTCAGGTTGAGAAAGGGGATGAGATTTCCTCAAGGTTACAGAATAATTAGGGGCAGGAATAGGATACCAGTGGCCTATCCCTGTGTAGTCTCCTGAATCCCTGTGCAGTACTCTTCTCACTCTGCCATTATGCGCCTATGACTGAGCAGACCCGCACAAAACTGAAAGTACAACAGATGCTACTGAGAGAGAACTGTCAAAGATTATTAGTGTCCACGTTAAAAAATTAATATGTTGAAGGGATATCTGTACTCCCATGTTTATTTCAGCATTATTTACAATAGGTAAGATAGGAAAGCAATCTAAGGGTCCATCAATGAAAGAGAGTAAAGAAAATGTGATATTTATACATAATGGGATACTATGCATCCTTTAAAAAGAAGATTCTGTCACTCATGACAATATGAATGAAACTGGAGGACATTATGCCAAGTGAAATAAGCCAGGCACAGAAAGGCAAATACTGTATTATCTCACTTATATGTGAAACCTAAAAATGTCAATCTCATGGAAACAGAGTAGAAAGGTTACCAGAGGCTGAGGGGAAAGGAGATGAGGAAAAAGGGAGATGTTGATCCAAAGGTACCAAGTTTCAGTTAGACTAGAGTTTTAGTGATCTGTCATACTCCATGGTGACCACAGTTAATAATGCAACAGTGGCATTTGCAGCAACCTGGATGGAACTGGAGACCATTATTCTAAGTGAAGTAACTGAGAAATGGAAAACCAAACATCATATATTCTCATTGATAAGTGGGAGCTAAGCTATGAGGACACAAAGGCATAAGAATGATACAATGGACTTTGGGAACTTGGGGGAAGGGTGGGAGTGGGGGTGAGGGATAGAAGGCTACACATTGGGTATATTGTACTCTGCTCAGGTGATAGGTGCACCAAAATCTCAGAAATCACCACTAAAGAACTTACTAATGTAACCAAATACCACCTTTTCCCCAAAAACCTATTGAAATAAAGTTTACCATGAAAAAAATAGGCTTTTAATGTTCTCAATCACAAAACAATAACTTGCTGAGGTGATATGTTAATTAGCTTAATTGAATATTTCTATAATGTATACATAGATCAAAATATCACATTGTATTTCATAAGTATAGAGTTATTATTTGTCAATTAAAATTTAATCAAAAAATTCTCATCACATCACAGTCCCTGGAGTAGAATCATTTTTTACAGAAAACATTGTATTTGTGAGGTGCCACAATACAATGAACAAATGAAAGTTGAGCAGCTCTGATTACAATCAGGGGTGGGGGTTAGTCCAATTCAGAGATTTCCCACCCTATTTGGCCTTTCTTTCTCTTCTCCTCCCACATTATGGTCACCCCTGAACACCTCAGTAGAGCTCTTGGCCTCTAAGTGACATGATTTAATAAGGAGGAATGTGCCGAGACTCAGAACAGCACGGCCGCTTGCAGTGTTATAAGTGGATTAGTCATAAAATGAGCTGACTCATCATTGCAGCCCACAATAAGACACTGCCTTTGAAAGCCAACTCCTCTCCTTTAAAACCAGGCATTTTAGAAAGTTTTGGGCTTAGAAATTATTCTCTCCTGTGCTGTAAGTTTGAACCTGAAGGCAGTCACTGATTTGAAAGTATTCATGGGGTTCAGGTCAAGGTTAGGAAATTCATTTGGAAACATAAACTAATATGAAGGGAAGACTGCTATCACTCTGGAGCAGTTGATGCTGCAAATCAGTCACCTGACAAAGAAATTTACATCTGTCAACCGTCTGCCTTCGCCTAGGAGCAGGTAATGGGCTCTTGGCTCACTAAGGTGGCAAGAAGTACCACATTGTGGAATGAATTCAATTACCTGCTGAAATGTATATTTTGACTTCCCCAACTCTACTGTGGGGAATGAATTTAAATTCCTCTCTCTCAGCAAGGTGGACTGTTGACCATTCCAGAATGGGTATCCATTCAGAGAGTTGTAACACACAACCCTGGAAACTAGAAAAGCAGTTAGGAAGCCACAGTGAGGACCTTCCCCAGGGCTTCCATTGGTTGTGCTCTCCTCTACCTACATGACCACTCCTACCTGCTCTGAGCCCCAGGCTGTCTCAGTCTCACCAGTCACATCACTCCCATCAGCTGCTGCAGAGACACACTCAGGAAAATCTTATGGGGAGCTGCTCAGTCCCTTGAGGCAGAAAATATGATTAGATTTCCATGCCTTCCAAATGCAATACTGCATGCAGTTGGTCAAGCAAATCACTGAGCACTCTTAATCAGTCATTTCACGGGGAAGTTCCTGGGGCCTTGGGCACCGTCAGACTTCCAGGAAGGAGGTATAGGAAACACTCTTGGGAAAGCAGCCAAGGCTGTGTGGGCCCAGGCTCAGCTAGATGTGTGGTCAAGGATAAAGCAAGTACAATTTGAAAGGACTCACGGTTTACAAAGCACACATGTGCTCATTGTTTGAGGTTCTAAACAAATCTATGAGGTAAAGCTAAAAGGAGGTATTCTTCATTTTTTAGGTTTTATTTTAAAAAATTGAGTTCATATAAATAGTTGCTTAACCAAATTCCATGCAGTTATTGGCAAAGCTAAAACTCAAAGCAGGGTTTTGTGATTCCAAGTCCCATGTTGTTGGCATTTTCTTGCAAGATGCTAAACATGCACAATTATCAGTAATAGCAGCAGCTAACATTTCATGAAGTACTATATGCCAGGGCCCTGCACAATGCTTTTCCTGTGCTGTCTTTACAGACATCCTGTGAGATGGGTACTGACACATCCCTGTGAAGCACAGTGAAGCTGAGAGTGACTAATCTGCCGAAGGTTGCCTATCTCCAGGATGCAGCATTCTATGAGGCAAATTTGTCTTCACCTATTCCACTAAAACGTCCTTAACTTCAGAGAAATTGGGCTGATCCACATGTGCAGTTTCTCCCTTCTACCCCTAAACCTTACATAACTTTGGGAGAATCTCACATACCTTGCTTTCAGCAGCCCTAAAGAGGTACCTACTTACAAGGCTGGGGAGATGATAGAGGGTAACCCTGGAAATATGGTTATAATTATGCTTCAGTTAAAAAGTCAACAAGTGTTAGTAATAATGACAAGAATCCTTCTACATTAAAAAGAATGCTATTCTTTTCATCTTATTTCTTCCTCTGTTATGCCACCCCCGCCCCCAAATATCTACCTAGGTGATAATGTCACAAAGTTGGAGGGACACCAGGGTTATTGTGTTCTGTGTGTCTCTTTGATTTGTGTGATGCAGAGCTGAACCCTTCTGTTGCTTGAGAAGGCCCTTTAGTCCTAACATCTTGGAGAATGAGGCAGGAGAAGGCTAGGTAGAAAAAAAAAGAGAGAAGCAATTTCAGAAGAGGATAAGACAAAAGGCGAATGTTCAGTGTTCCTCTCTTGGCATTTTGAGTGACGTTGTGGTTGAAAGGACCTTGCAATTGTGATGGCTTGAACTGAATAAGTCATGAGAAGTGGACATCAGTCTAATCCTGTTTCTTTGCATTCTGGAAAGCAGAGTAAGAAGTAAACTGGGAAAACAATTGACACTTTTCATAAGTTTTCTTAATGAGACATTTCTTTACAGAGGTGCAAGAATAAACTTGAAAATAAAGCCTTCTTGCCCTCAGGTGTCCTTCCTTTGCTTTGCTTGTTACGTGTCCAAGCCTCATGCCTCCTTCAAGGTCTTCCAATGCCAAGAAAACCTTCCTTAACTCTTCTACCCACTCAGAAAACACCATAGCATTTATTGCCAGAACTCAAAACAAGTATTGATTATGTAGTTACACTGTTTTCTAATTACTTAGTCTGGTAGTCTCAACTAAACCTCAGGATACTTGAGGGCAATGATCATATTGTTGTCCTCTTCCCAATATATCTTATGCCATTTGCAACTTAGTGGGTCTGTACATGTAGCCAGTGATAAAGAAACCTAACTGCCTGTTAATAGTGATATGCAGGTAAAACTTTATCCCTCAGGAATACAAATTGTATAGTGCCTGTGTACAGAGCACATGTGTTTGTATTTGGGCTAATAACTCTTGGTGAGGGAAGAGAATTTCCAAGTTCACTATTAATAAAATAATTTTAATCTTCTCTAATGTTTTTAGAAATTTCTAAACCATAAGACTTCTAAATACTTGTACCATTCAATGATATTTGTGGATCACATTTTATTTTTTATACAGTCACACTTTAGACATATGGTGGGTTTGGTTCCAGACCACTGCAACAGAGTGAATATTGCAATAAAGTATGTCATACAATTTTTTTTTTGTTTCCCAGTGCATATAAATGTTATGCTTACACTATACTTCCTCTCCTTGTAAATTTCCATTAAAGCTCTTGGGTAACTAGGTGCATTGTCAATGATCAGTAATATTTTGAAAGGAATTTTTTTTTAGCAGTTCTCAACAATGAGCTTAAAATATTCAGTAAACCATGCTCTAAACGAATGTGCTGTCATGAAGGCTTTGTTTTATTTCTAGAGCACAAGCAGAGTAGATTTATTATAATTCTTTTTTCCCCCAACTGAGGAGTCTTGCTCTGTCACCCAGGCTTGAGTGCAGTGGTACAATCTTGGCTCCCTGCAACCTCTGCCTCCTGGGTTCAAGCCATCCTCCTGCCCCAGCTCCTGAGTAGCTGGGATCACAGGCATGTGCCACCACACCTGGCTAATTTTTGTATTTTTGGTAGAGACAGGGTTTCACCATGTTGGCCAGGCTGGTCTTGAATTCCTGACTTTGCGATTTGCACACCTCGGCCTCCCAAAGTGCTGAACCACTGCACTCAGCAGATTTAGTATAATTCTTAAGGATCTTAGGATTTTTTGGATGCTAAAGGAGCATCGGCCTCAACTTCAAGTAACCAGTTGCATTTGCCTTTACAAGAGACTCAGCCTGTCATTTGAAGCCAGGCATTGACTTCTCCTCTATAGTTATGAAAGTCCTAGATGGCATCTTCTTCCAATAGAAGGATGTTTCCTCACCATGTAAAATCTGTTGTTTCATGTAACCACCTTCATCTATTATTTTAGCTAGATCTTCCAGGGAACTTGCTGCAGCTTCTACAGGAGCACTTGCTGTTTCACAGTGTGCTTTTCAGTTCTGGAGATGGCTTCTTTTATAAAATCTCACAAACTCATCTCTGCTAGGTTCCAATTCTTCTGCAGCTTCTTCACCTCTCTCAGTCTTTACAGAATTGGTCAGAGTTAGGTCCTTTCTACGGATTAGGCTTTAGCTTAAGGGAATGTTGTGGCTGGTTTGATCTTCTATACAGACCACTCAAACTTTCTCCATGTTAGCAACAAGGCTGTTCACTTTGTTATCATTTGTGTGTTCACTGGAGTAGTACTTTAAATTTTCTTCAATAACTTTTCCTTTGTATTAACAACTTGGCTGTTTGGCACAAGAGGCCAAGCTGTGGCCTGTCTCAGCTTTTGACATGCCCTCTTCATTAAGCTTAATCATTTTTAGCTTTGGATTTAAAGTGAGTGACATGTGACTTTCCCTTTCACTTAAACACTTAGAGGCCATTGTGGCGTTGTTAATTGGCCTGACTTCAATACTCTTGTCTCAGGGAATAGGGAGGCCCGAGGAGAAGGGAGAGAGAGAGGTTGGGGAAAGGCCAACCTATAGAGCGGTTAGAACACACAGTTTATTGTCTTCTATAGTCACAGTTTGTAGTGTCCCAAAACAATGATTAACATTAAAGATCACTGATCACAGGTCACCATAACAGATATAATTTAAAATGTTGTGAGAATTACCAAAATATGACACAGAGACACAAAGTGAGCATACGCTGGTGGAAAAACTGGCACCAGTAAACTTGTTGAAAGCAAGGTTGTCACAAAACTTCAATTTGTGAAAAATGCCGTATCCATAAAGCCCAATGAAACAAAGTGCAATTAAGGCAAGGTTTGCCTGTACTTAGGGAGCTTGCCTGAGCAAATGCCATATCCTAGTCCAAGTAGCTCCAATGAAAGCAGAAGTCCCTCATTAAACAAAATGGAAAGCTAGCTTAAAATACATTTTTGAATATTAAATCAACCACAAGCAATATATCGTGGGTTAATTTGTGTCTACCACTGGAGGAGAAGCGTCATTGCTAGATTAAACAAGTATTTTAAATTTCTCAATGCAGAAGCCATTAAGAAAAATAGGACAATACATCAGATTCACAAAATGGCACAAGAGAGAACACAAGAAGGCTACACTTTGATATGTTTCTGTCATTCAGAATAAAGCCTTAGTGGTATAGCATAGAAGATCCATTCGAGAGCTTGAAGTTGAGCTAGCTCAATCCCCTCAGCTAACAGGTGAGGAAACTGAACCTTAGAAGTGCTAAATTATGCATGTAGAGTTCCACAGCTGAGTGGTCAGGCAACTTGGTTCTAGTCTCAATTCTGCCTCGGATACGATATAAGCAACTTAAGAATATAAAAATGACACATTTGAAGGTAAAGTGGAATAGTCCAGGAAAACTTACATAATACTTTACTGACTTTATTCACTATTTCTCTTCAAGATAGGTGTGAGGATATCTAACTTTTTAACTTTGGAAATTCTACTGCCCAGAATATTAAAGCACTAAATTATCTGAGAGCTGCAAACCAAAGAAGGCTTATCCCTATTCATCAGATGTAAATGCAGTGATTTGACTATCACTATCATTAACTGGCTAATAACTATTTATGACCCCAGGATGTAGTTTCTACCCAGTTAATGGGCTCCATAGTAAAGCTATGATTTTATCTTAGCTGCTGTGGCTGTTGGTTTCAGTTGCTTGCATTATAGGGATGAGCAGGTTCTGCTGATTATCCAGTTATCCACATAATAAGAGTTCATGTCCAAGGGTCTTCAAAAAAACAAACAAACAAACAAAAACTCTCATCAAACAAAATAGGAATTGTGCCTGAGAAGGAAGCCCTGCAGAATAACATGTTGATTGCCCATAAAATAGGAATTGTGCCTGAGAAGGAAGCCCTGCAGAATAACATGTTGATTGCCCCCAAATAATCCTCACAAATCACACTTCAGGGAACTTGATCATACATTTTCTCAGCCACATTTTAAAGCAATTGTGAATCACTAAGTGCTGGGGGATTGTATCTGCTGACACTTCTCAACTAAGATTTTCCCAAGCTGTTTTCACTTAGCCTTTCAGCTAGTACCCACCCCTTGTAGGCACAGCTTTGTGAAAAATACAGAGTCAAATGTGGCTGAGCTGGGCTCTAAGTGCAGGGACTATTTCTGAATGCTTGGCCAGATGGGCTCCAAAGGAAGAAGAGGTCCTGACAATCCCTACATCTGGTATCCTGACCATCCTCCAAGCCAAGCTCCACTTCTTCCTCCTCCTAGATTTTTTTCCCGTTAAAAAAATTGCTTTCCTTTAAACATTGTCTTCCTTTATTCAATCTGTATTTAATGAGCATACATGATGTGCCAGGACAAAGAAAGATGTGAAGAAAGCTTAAGATATGTTCCTTGTTCATTCTGACCTTGCAATTTAGTTTACGAGATGAAATATATACAAAAGCAATTTTCTAGATTTTACCTGACACCTACTATTTCTACTATGTCACTCCTCTTGAAATTACCATTACCACTTTTGCCCGGACTATTGCAATGGCAATAACCCTAACTGACATCCCCTTATCCATTTTTGTTAAAAGGTCAGATCATTTTAGTTCTTTTTCAGAAAGCCTCTCGTGGGTTTGTATCTCATTCAGAGTAAAAGCCAAAGCCCTCCCATGACCTACAGTCCGTCTGTGACCTGGCTCTATTTTTTTGTTTGACATGATTTTCTGCCACCTGTCATCTTACCTCACTCTGATCTGGCCCCACTATCCCTTTGCTGTTCTTCAAACATAATAATGGCTCAAGCATGTTAAGGCTTTTGCCCTTGCTGTTTCCCCATGTGGAGACATTTTCCCCTAGTATACACATGGTGTTCATCCTCATTTTATTTGGGCTTCTTGTCAAATGTGAATTTGCTCTAAACCACACACATCACTTTTTTCTCACCCAGCCTCATTTTTCTTCTTAGCATTTAAAAGCACTTAATGGGTTAATGTATCTGTCTCCCCAAACTATGTAAGTTTGATGAGAACAGAGACATTGCTTAGTTCCCCAGTATATCCCTAAAACCCAGAACTGTGACTGGCACATAGCAGACTGTTATTACATTGGTCAAACTGGAAAACTTAAATGCTTCAATGACAAGAGACAAATGAAGGAGTGAATAAATGGAGTGTCCAGATGAGCTTCCCACTGTCTAGTAAATGAAATCCTATCTCTTTACCCCGGTCTTCAGAAATTATTCCATTAGGGATATTTTCAGATTTAACCAACAAAATGCTTTATGAACAGAAGTTTAAGCAATAAAGATGCTTAATTAGGTCATACAACAAGATGCTCAGAGGGAAGCAGTCTTGATCCAGCAGGTGCAAAGATGTATCAAAGACAGAACATCTTTCTATGCTTACTCTCACTATCCTTAGCATGTTCCCTTATAGCTTTATGGCCATAAGACCATGGCTGTACAACCCAGCAGCATGTAAATACTTGAGGCATAGAAAGTGGAAGTGGTAACAATAGTGACATTTAGCCCATTTTTCAGGAAAACAAGAACTTTCTCAGATGGCTTTTCCTAAGACATTTACTATTATAACTGTGCAATTTATTCATCCCTCAAGGAGAGAGAAGTTTTTCATTTTTCCAGCTCTAGGGAGAAGCTGGGTAAAGAAAAGGGTTGTAAACGTGGTTTTGTGTAGTCAACCTCCACTGTCTGTCACCTAATGCCTTCTATGATATGACCCTCCCACCACCTGATTTCCCACCATTCCACTATACACAGTTCTTGTTCCAGCCCAACTCTTTACTGTTCCCCAGACATTTCGACTCTTTTTAAAAGAGTTTAAAAACTATTTTAACAGAAAAGTTGAGAAGATAGTACAAGGAAGTCCCATATCCCACCCTACACAGTTTCCATATCATTAACATCTTCTATGAATATGGTACTTGTTTTTTTTACAACTAATGAACTAATATTGATACATTATTATTAAAGTCCATACTTTATCCAGATTTCTTCAGTTTTACCTAATGCCCTTTTCTTTGTTAACATATATTTAATTTTTTGAAACAATTATACATATTTTGGGGTACATGTGATAGTGGTATGTGCATACAATTTGCAATTATCAAATCAGGATAATTAAGATATCTATCACCACAAATATTTATCATTCTACTGTGTTAGAAACATTACAATTCTTCTCTTCTAGCTATTTTGAAATATACGATAAATTACTGTTAACTATAATTTCCCTACTGCGCTATCCAATGCTAGAACTTAATCCTTCTATCTAACTATATTTTTGTTCCCCTCTGACCAGCTTCTGTTCATCTCCTGTACCCTCTCCCCTTTCCAGGCTCTGGTAACCACCATTCTACTCTCCACCTCTATGAGTTACATATCTTTAGCTTCCTCTTATAAGTGTGAACATGGAATGTTTGCCTTTGCCTGGCTTATTTCACTGAATATAATGTCCTCCAGTTCCATCCATGTTGCTGTAAATGACAGGATTTTATTCTTTTTATGACTGAATAGTATTTCATTGTGTGTGTATATGTGTGTGTGTGTGTGTGTGTGTGTGTGTATATATCATTATGTATATGTGTGTGTATATATATTATATATACATCATTTTCTTTATTGAGTCATCTGTTGATGGACACTTAGGTGAATTCTATGTCTTGGCCACTGTGAATGGTGCTGCAATACACATGGGAGTGCAGATATCTCTTCTCTATACTGATATCCTTTCTCTTGGATATCTGCCTAGCAGTGAGATTGCTGAATCTTATGGTAGCTCTATTTTTAGGATCACATCCAGAATACCATATTTGGGGGTTATGCCTCCTTAGGCTCCTCGGCACTGTGACAGTTTCTCAGACTTTCTTTTGTTGAGACAGAGTTTTGCTCTTGTTGCCCAGGTTGGAGTGCAATGGCACGATCTCGGTTCACTGCAACCTCTGCCTCCCAGGTTCAAGCGATTCTCCTGCCTCAGCCTCCCAAGTAGCTGGGATTACAGGCGCCCACTACCACACCTGGTTAATTTTGTATTTTTAGTAGAGACGGGGGTTTCACCATGTTGTCCAGGCTGGTCTTGAACTCCTGACCTCAAGTAATCTGCCCACCTTGGCCTCCCAAAATGCTGGGATTACAGGCGTGAGCCACTGCACCCAGTCCAGACTTTGTTTGTGATGACTTTGACAGTTTTGAAGAATACCAGTGAGGTTTTATAGAATGATCCATACTGAAATATGGTTGGTATTTTTCTGAGAGTTATACTGGGGTGATGGGATTTTCTGGGAAGAGGACCACAGAGATGAAGTGCCATTTGCATCATATCATATTAGCACATACTATCAACATGAGGTTTTCGTTAGATTTCTGTAACATACAGTTATGCTTTTTCACACTTTCCCTACTGTGTTCCTTGGATGGAAGTCACTATGTACAGCCCACACTTAAGGAGTAGGAAGTTATGCTCCCACCCCTTGAGGATGGACATAGACTATTTGGAATTCTTCTGCATGGGGGATTTGTTTCTTCTCCCTCAATTATTTATTCAGTCATTTATTTATATAAGTATGAACTCATTAGTTTTTATTTTAGACTTTGGATCATAATGCAGTACTGCACGAATCTCCTGGTTTGTTTAACCATTCACCTATTAAAGGATGTCTTGGCTGCTTCCATTTATTGACAATTATGAAGAAAGCTGTCCTAAACATCCATGTGCAGGCATTTGTGTGGACACAAGTTTTCACGTCAGTTGGAAAAACCTCAGCATTGTGACTATATTTGGCTTTGGAAGAAAATGACAAACTGTTTTCTCAAGTGACTGTACCATTCTGCATTCCCACTAGCAAGGAATAAGAGTTCCTGTTGTCCCAAATCCTTGTCAGCACTTGGTATTATTATTTTTTAATTACCCATTCTAATAGATATATAGTATATCATTGCCATTTTAATGTCTTCAAATTGTTATGCTATTCCTCAGGATATGAAATTCTGCCTTATTGTTATATGTTTATACCCTTAAAAGCCAATTTCAATGTCATTTACTCCATAAAGTATCTCTCCAACATTTCCCTTCCTAACAAGATGAACTTCTGCCTTCACTAAATTTAACATTGTCCATTACCTTAATATTTCAAAGTGACTATGAGACCTTCGAGAACCATGTCATCATTTTCCACATAAAATTCAACATTCTAAAATTAAAATATGTGTCAACACTTTAGATGCTTACTCATAACTACCATGTAGATGGCAGTGAATAGGAAGCAATAAGGCCACCTTGAAGCTGAGGTATTGGGAAGGCAGCTTAGTTCATTTACCAATGCTGCAATTCATTGCACATACTAGTCTTACTCTACAGGGTAAGATTCAATCATCTTCTCAAGTTCTATACTGCCATAGGCCACTGCAGTAACTTTTTAATTGTTGAAATTATGAATATTAAATCCATGAATGCAAAGAGTCTGCAGAACATTACCCAGGGCATACTTTTTTGTCATCACAGTGATTTTTGCTCATGTCTATTTCATTTTCAGACTGTAAAGACTTGAGGATAGAATATTTCTCTAATTTTATATTCAGTATTTACAAATAAATGTAAGTAGCACTGTAGAGTTTTAACAGGAAAGAAATAAGATTCTTTCTTACAACAGAATTAGCTGGAGTTTAATTGATTCCTTGGAATTTTAAAAAAGCCTCTGAAAGATAGTAACATAACTCTAAAATAGACCACAAATTTAGTCATCTTGTAGAGAAAGCAGCCCCTGTATTAATACCAAAACCCTTGGGAGAGACATGTGTTTCCTTTGTTCCCATAAAGGCCATGGCTAGGGAGTGAGTGATGGTGCTGGTGATCAGCTTGCTCATTGCCATGGCAATGGAGCCACTCCTGCTGCAGTCAGCAGGTTCCCAGCTCTGCCTCTGCAGACTGAAGCCACCCACCTGAGTTTTCTCTGTTTTTCCTACCTGACATGGGGCCTTTTATTGAACACAAGTCGGGGTTGGGAAATTTTGTCTCTGCCGGTGGGCTCATCAGGTGCCAGAGTACAGGTAAGCATAAAAGGATGGCTGGGGAAAGAGAAGCTGATAACCTCAGAGAATTGCAGGAGGTTATCTCTGACACTCAGCTAGGGATCCCCTCTTTTTTAAAAAGAGCAAAAGCAGTTGCAAGGAGATGCTTCTCAAGAAAATCCTCCTCAGCCCTAAATACGTGGTTCTATAATCTGAGTGTTTCCAGAAGAGAAATCCAGGAAACAGGTGACTCCACAGACCTGGGAGAGTAAAGAGGAGGCTTAAGTCAGCAAAGTCAGTGTCCCTGCAGGTTCCTAAAGTTTTGCCACATTCAGAGCTGATCCTGGTGAAGGAAAGGGGAATAAACCTCTGGAGGCATTTGAGGGGGTGGTAAGTCATCCCCTAGTTATCAAAGAGAAAGCATTTCTTTTCCTATTCAATAGTATTTTTGAGCATCTACTCTATCGCAGGCACTGGAGATACAACATAAATTAAGACAGATGTGTCTTGTCCCTTATAAATTAAGTAGATCTTCAAATTCTAATTGTTAACTATTCCCTTGGGTTACATAACTTATAAGTAATCTATAATTCATACATTTCCTGAAATTATTAACACTATTATCAATAATTCTAATAACAAAATCTCTATATATTTAGAGTACTTTATGACTGTCAAAAAATTCAGGATTTCCTAAAACAACCCTGGGAAATCTTCATCTCCATTTTGTAGTTGAGAAGACTGAGGCTCAGAGAGAATGCCTGACTTGCCCAAGTCCAAACAGTAGTCTTTCAAGATGTGGTCTGAAAACTACTAGCATTCGAATTTCTTGGGGAGGTATTTTTTGAAAATGGACTTTTAGCAGCCAGCTCACTTTCCACTGGATCACAGCCTACAGAGGGGAACTCAGGAACCTTTGTTTTTCACTGGTTCCAACTGTCCACTCACTAACTACTGCCATAAACCTTAGTTCATTTGGAGTTTTAACTCAGATCTTCTGAGCCTTTTTACACTTTCTACCCTATCATGGTGACAGCATGACCTGGGAGAAGTGCTGTCTCTTGGTAACCTGAAGCATGTTTGAGACTTAGTGTATCTTTCTCAGTACTTGCCTAGCTAAATACTTCCTTGGAAAGGAAGCCTTCAGAATGCTGATTCAGGTTTTTGTTTTGTTTTGTTTTGTTTTAAACATCAACCATCCTTCACCCATAAAGGCTGACCCCTTAAAAGCATAGCACTACTGTGAAGTGCTCAGATCACCATGAGCCTCTTGCTTTTTGCTGGTGGCAGCATTTTGTCCCTGGAGTTTTCTGTTTTGACAGCTCATCAGAGCCCTGGAAGGTGGCAGGAACCTCACTGTTCAATTAAACCTTAAGTGTCAACAGGGCATGAAGAGGAGAAGGAGGGACCTATGTAGAGGCAGATGAAATAAATGAGCTTTAGCAAGCTGAGTAACCATTTTTCAAAAGTCAAGAGCTTCCCAAGATTTCAAGCATGGTGCCTAGATGCAATGGGATACACTCTATTCTCAAAGCTCTGGTTTGCTTGGTTTACATGTACAGATGGTCTCCAACTTAAGATGTTTTGTCTTACGATTTTTTGAATTTAGGGATTCATTGGAATATTAAATGCATTTTTGACTTATGATATTTTCCACTTATGATGGGTTTATCAGGATGTAGCCCCATCATAAGTTGAGGAGCATCTGCATTGTTCTTTATAAATTATTAAGTATTCCACAAAATAATGATCAGTTTAACAAATATTAAATACCTATTATGCTATGGGCATAAAGATTATAACTGCAACCCTGCCCTAGTAATGAAACACTTAGCAGGGACTACAGACTTTTAAAAAGTAATTTAAAGAGCAATGTGCATTTCCATGGAGACATTAGGAAGGGTATTCTGACATAATACAGCAAGGTAAGTTAACATCACTCAGAGCTTCTCTAAGTGCGGTCCGAGAGCTACCTGGTCAGAAACCCCAAAGGATATTTGTTGGTAAAAATACACAATGACTGGATCTACCCCTAGACACTCTGGGGATGGGACTTAGGAAACTTTTTTTTTTTTTTTTTTTTTTTTTGAGAGACGGAGTCTCGCTCTGTCGCCCAGGCTGGAGTGCAGTGGCCAGATCTCAGCTCACTGCAAGTTCCGCCTCCCAGGTTTATGCCATTCTCCTGCCTCAGCCTCCTGAGTAGCTGGGACTACAGACGCCCACCACCTCGCCCGGCTAGTTTTTTGTGTTTTTTTAGTAGAGACGCGGTTTCACCTTGTTAGCCAGGATGGTCTCGATCTCCTGACCTGGTGATCTGCCCATCTCGGCCTCCCAAAGTGCTGGGATTACAGGTTTGAGCCACCGCGCCCGGCCAGGAAACTATTTTTTAAACAAACAGAAAGAACTCCTTAGGTCATTCTTTTGCACACAGAAGCTGAGAATCACTGAGTAGGGAATATTGGAAGATGCCAGGAAGTTGTCAAGGAAGTCCTTTGTGAAGAAACGGTATGGGTGCAAAATGAAGTGTGAAGATTAAGGTTTAAAATAATGGGATTTGGGCAAAAGCTTCCCAGAAGGAAGTGACAGCATTCATGAAGATCCAACATGATTGGAAAGGAGGCAGAAAGTCCTCTGTGGCTAGAGAATAAGGAGAAATATGGAGAGGCAGAGATAAGGTCAAGATCCAGATGCAGGGTCATGTCAGTATTGCAAAGGATTGGATTTTATTTTAAACCCCTGAAGGGTTTTAGGTGAAGATGCAGCATAGGTAAATTCCTATTTTAAAACAAAAAGCATGAAGAGTTTTGGGATCTCCAGAGAGGATGTTGGGCTATGAGGAGGAGGTTATGGCAATAATTTGATGAGAAATAATGCTACCTTGGCTTAGATCAGAGGCCATGAGAATGGAGAGAAATGATTGGATTCAATAAGTATCAAGGAGGTAAAAATCCAGAGAATTCAGGGTTCCTGTAGAGACAAATTGCCACCATGAACATGTAGACTCTCCCTCCAGCTTTGAGTATAGCAGTGGAGAGGATCTGTTGCTGCAGTGATAAAAACATGCTCTTTTCAAGGGACCTCCTGCCAACTCTCTCCCTTGTGGCCAAGGACATGCTTTGGTGTGGATAAGAAAAGGCTGACTGGGGTAAAATTCTCAGTTCAAGGGGTCAGAAGACCTTCAGTTTGTTTCAGGCTCTGGCTTTAATCTCTTAGGCCCTGGCAGGATGGCCAAGAGCAGGCTAATTCACTGTTATATGACAGCAGATGAGTTCACTTGAGAGAGCTATTATCCCTGCCCTCAGGACTCACTCTTTGAAATATGGGTATGTGAATGTGATACAAACGAGGGAAAAAGTGGAAGAATGCAGTGACTATTTAGATATTAAGAGTGAAGGTAAGGAGAAAAGTTTAGAAGGATTCACATGAACTAGTTTGGAAACCTGGATGGATGGGGTTACCATTAACTGAGGTAAAGAAATCTACAAAAGAAAATGACGTCTTACAAATAAGGCAAGTTCAATTTGGGGCATCTAAACTACAATGCAAGACATGCAAATGAGAATGTTTAGTGGGTGATGGGTTACAGAATTTCACGACTTTGAAAAGAGGTCCAAGTCAGAGGCATTGCATGTCATTTCGAAAACTACCTTAAAACTTTTAAACAAATGAATGACATATGAATAAATAAAATTCAACTAACAAAAGCTGTTGTTTATAGCAAAGTGCCAGCCTCATTTCTAAGTGCTTTATTTAATCTTCATGCCAATTCTATGGAGTAGATACTCCTATGATTCTCATTTCAAAGATGAGGACACTGAGGTACAGAAAGTTTGAGCATCTTGTCCAAGGTTACACAGGCAGCAAATAGTGGGGATAATAGCACTGCAACTCTTACAGTCTGGATCTATTGCCTTTGCTTTCAAAATGAGTTTCTTCTGCCTGTCACAAACGCATACAATGCCATAGCCGCCAGGCCATCCTCCATCAGATTTCCCCTCTCCCTCACTCTAGAGCTTCTAAATGTCTTGACCAGAGATCTTGCTTTATTGATCTTTTATTTGTTATTTTATAAGTAAAGACACTGAGGGACAGAGGGGTAAAATAACTTCCATAAAGTCACATTGTTGGGGAGTGGGTGAGCTGGCATTTGTCTCTGCTATTTCTCTGACTTACAAATTTAACTTCTACATATACTCATTACACAAAACCATAATTTTTAGTGCAACTTTTTGATTACTACCAGGGCAAAAGGAAGAGTGGGCATTGGTCTGGGAAGTAGGTAAAGTGAATTATAGTCTAGGAATTTTTTACTTTTTAAGTTCTGGGATACAAGTGCAGAATGTGTAGGTTTGTTACATAAGTATACATGTTCCATGGTGGATTGCTGCACTTATCAACCCATCATCTAGGTTTTTAACTCCACATGCATTAGCTATTTGTCCTATTGCTCTCCCTCATTTCATTCCCCACCCCGACTGGCCCCCGTGTGTGTTGTTCCCCTCTCTGTGTCCATGTGTTCTCATTGTTCAACTCCCACTCATGAGTGAGAACATGAAGTGTTTAGTTTTTGTTCCTGTGTTAGTTTGCTGAGGATTAGGGCTTCCAGCTTCATCCACGTCCCTGCAAAGGACATGATCTCACTCTTTTTTATGGCTGCATAGTATTCCATGGTGTATACATACCATATTTTCTTTAGTCTATCAGTGATGGGCATTTGGGTTGGTTTCATGTCTTTGCTATTGTAAAAAGCGCTGCAATAAACATCCATGTGCATGTGTCTTTACAGTAGAATGATTTATATTCCTTTGGGTTTATACCCAATAATGTGATTACTAAGTCAAATGGTGTTTCTAGTTCTAGATCCTCGAGGAATTGCCACACTGTCTTCCATAGTGTTTGAACTAATTTACATTCCCACAAACAGTTTAGAAGTGTTTATTTCTCCACAGCCTCATTAGCATCTATGGTTTCTTGACTTTTTAATAACTTTCACTCTGCCATGAGATGGCATCTCATTGTGGTTTTGATTTGCATTTCTCTAATGTTCCTGTTGAGCTTTTTTTTTTATATGTTTTTTGGCCCCATAAATGTCTTCTTTTGAGAAGTGTCTGTTCATATCCTTTGCTCACTTTTTGATGGGGTTGAGTCTTGTAAATTTGTTTAAGTTCCTCATAGATTCTGGATATTAGACCTTTGTCAGATGGGTAGATTGCACTCATTATTTGGGTTGGTTTACACTCTGATGATAGTTTATTTTGCTCTTTAATGAGATCCCATTTATCAATTTTGGTTTTTGTTGCAATTGCTTTTGGCATTTTCATCATGAAGCCTTAACCCATCCCTATGTCCTGAGTCATATTGCACCTGGCTTTTCTTGTAGGGCTTTTTTGGTTTGGGGTTTTACATTTAAATCTTTAATCTATCTTGAGTTAATTTTTGTATAAGGTATAAGGAAGGGGTCAAGTTTCAGTTTTCTGCATATGGCTAGCCAGTTTTCCCAGCACTATTTATTAAATATGGAATCCTCTCCCCATTGCATTTTTTTTTTCAGGTTTTTTGAAGATCAGATGGTTGTAGATGTGTTGTGTTATTTCTGAGGTCTCTGTTCTGTTCCATTGGCCTGTATGTCTGTTTTGATACCAGTAGTTTTGGTACCAGTAGTTGGGTACCAGTAGCTGTTTTGGCTACTATAGTCTTGTAGTAAAGTTTGAAGTCAGGTAGCTTGATGCCTCCAGCTTCGTTCTTTTTGCTTAGGATTATATTGGCTCTATGGGTTCTTTTTGGTTCCATATGAAATTTAAAGTAGTTTTTTCTAACTCTGTGAAGAATGTCAATGGTAGTTTGATGGGAATAGCATTGATTCTATAAATTACTTTGGGCAGTATGGCCATGTTCATGATATTGATTCTTCTTATCCATGAGCATGGAATGTTTTTCCATTTGTTTGTGTCATCTCTTATTTCTTTGAGCAGTGGTTTGTAGTTCTTGAGGAGGTCCTTAGTCTAGGAATTTTGATTAAATACGTGATGTTAGATATATAACATTTGGTTCTTCTTATCTTTAAGAGTCTATCTTAAAGACAGTCTATCAAGCCTATCTTTAGACAACCTATCAAGATTTAGGACTTTTAAATTTTTAAAATGAATTATTATAGAAAGAGGAGAAATATTGGGCCACAACAGAAAGCATCAAAACTAGCTTTAAAATACCACATTATTGTTGTTAAGTAGAGACTTCTTTAAATGTAATATCCCACTTGACCCTCCCCACCAACGTATGAGGTGGTACTATCATTAATCATCCCTGCCCCCATCATTTTACAGAAAAGAGAGCTTACCCTTATTATTAAGCTTACCCTTAAATAAACAAGCTTCTCAAGGACACACACAGGTACTGAAGGACAGAGACATTTCAAATCCAGGTTTATCTAATGCCCAAACTCTTAAACAATATGTATCATTTCTTGTTGACTTATTGTAGAAGTGATTCCATTAAAATTGGGGTTTGTTCAAGAGACAATTGGCTCAGGTAAATTTACCCTAGCAAACTGTTTGCATAAGACCAGTGAGTGAGGTATGCCACACAATGAAAGCACTTCTTCCTTAATGAGAACAGGGTTATTCACGCCTCTTCATCTGCTCTAAGTTCTCCAGCTTGCTCCTGATTACGCTAAAAAGCACTGCAGCAGATTCTACTACATTGACTGTGTATTAGGGAGAAGTACAAAGCTGACCATTTCGACTGTGATTTGGAGCTTGGTATAAAAATAGGTGCTAGGAAACATGTAATATTGTGTTGGATAGAGTTAAATTTACACAAATATACCTCTTCATATGGACTCACAGCAAGGTCTTCTGCCTCCTTCTTCACTAGATTTATTTTTAGTTTTGGCATTTCGAATTCTTACATTTTAAAATGATCTTACATATTCTCTGGATTATAGCATATGTCTGGGAGAATCTTTAGTTGAACAATAAACAGAATGAACAAATGAAAGGTTAGGAAAAGAGAAAACAGGCAGGACTGGCACTATGGGTGAAATAAGTGATGGTATAATTTCTGGTTGCTTGAAGGCGTTTCTTACCCTGATTGCATAGCTTTAATTGCCTCAATTAGTGAGTCATTTGGTCCTTGGGGTACTTCCTCTTTGAAAATGAAAATGACCATTAAAGTCCAGAAACAGCCATTCATGGCTTAGTATCAATTAGTTTATGCAATTTTCTTCCTAATTTTTAGACCAGTTCCTGAATTAGAAGAGCCTAAAGAATCATCTCATACAGTCTCTCACATCAGTGAAGTCACTGAGGGCTAGGAGAGGGCAGTAGTTTGATCAAAAATTCACAGGTTGTTTTATAATCAGCCTTATAACCCAAGTATGAAGACTGTCAGTGCACTGCTATTCTCATCAATACTGTGCTGACGCAGCTGTGAAAGTACATGAAAATTGTGTTATCAAATGATGTTATTGGCACAACATAATGTATAGTTAAGAGTGAGATGGAGACAATACTTTTAAAAAATATTTAACAACATCAAACTATCGATTGAAGAGCTCAGAGAACACCAAACAGAATAAATACTGAAACAAACAAGCATATATGCCTGGACACATCATATTCAAATTGCTATAAGCTAAAGAGAGAATTTTGAAGGCAGACAGAAAAAAACAAAGACCTTCTATACAGAACAGCAAAAATAAGAAGCAGAACATAGTTCTCATGAGAAACTATGCAAATCAGAAGACAAGGTATGCTGAAATAAGGTGAAGTGAAATAGAGCACCATTTGGATTGATAATCAATGTTCATTCAACAAAGAATGGTAGATCAGGGCTGGGCGTGGTGGCTCACACCTGTGATCCCAGCACTTAGGGAGGCCAAGGCGGGTGGATCATGAGGTCAAGAGATTGAGACCATCCCGGCTAACATGGTGAAACTCCGTCTCTAATAAAAATACAAAAATTAGCTAGGCATGGTAGGAAGCACCTGTAATCCCAGCTATTTGGGAGGCTGAGGCAGGAGAATTGCTTGAACCTGGGAGACAAAGGTTGCAGTGAGCCGAGATCGCAGAGCAAGGTTACTTTTCAAAAAAAAAAAAAAAAAAAAAAAAAAAAAAATACGTATTTATATATAGTAATATATTACTAGTCTATATATATACACACACACACACAACACACACATAACTGCCGATATATAAATATAATACAAAGAATGCCGTATATTGTCAGTCTAGGATTTATTAAGGGGAATTTTTATTGTTTTTGAAGAAGCACATTCTAATATCTAACAAGTAAAAATAACAATATAAAATCTATAATTATAATCAACATATTTGTATAATTACTGGTTGGCATAATAGAAAATTGTTTTCAAATGCTGTCTCCCATAAAGATAATTGCTATAAAATCATTGTTAAGAATTTAAGGGGAGTGGCTTCTTCTTTTGCACTGAATAAAGAATCCAAAAAGTTTCCTGCGACGGTCATGGCAAAAAATATCCTATTTTTTGTTTGGTCTTATTGTCCAGGAACTAGAGGAGCCAAGTATGCCGGCACTAAGTAAAAAATAATAATAATAAATAATAATAATAATAATAAAATAAAACCTTCTCCATGTCCAGCAATGATATAGTTGTACTGAAATGCAACATAGGTAAGCCTCAGTAATATATATGACTTTTACACTTCTTGTAGTCTTTGTTACTTTTAACTTTACTCAAATTAATAAAAATAATTATTTAAAACACTTATGTATGTGTAGCCATGGTCACTAGGTGAGACAATCACTGTTTCTCATGATTTTCAAGGCAGTATGTCTTAAGTGCATAAAAACCCAGACTTCAAATCTTCAACTCCATTTTGCTGAGCTATTGCAAGAACCCTGTTTCCCAGGGGGTCATTGCCTTCCTCTTGACAATAAAGTTTATCTTTATGAAGGCCAAAACCGTGTCTTTTAAAAAACTAAGTGCTTACAATATTCCAGGAACTGCACTTATCCCTTTGTAAACATTTTCTCATCTAAGCACTATGCATTCCTATAAAGAAGTCACTGACTCTCCTATTTCAAGGATGAGGAAACTGAGGCTAAATGAATTTCTCAAAGTTACAGAGGGTCCACAGTATTATAATAAATATTGTACAAACCTGAGTCTGAAGCCTATGCACTTAACCAAAATATTATATTGTTCTAAAACACTGACCTACTCGATACTGAACTCTATAGCAGTGTGTGGGGCACAAGTACTCACCCTATTTTCTTGAGATGGTAGCCCACAGCCAGAATTGAGTGGCACTCATAGGACTGTAATCTAGTTTAAATAACTTGTGTTAGAGCCCTTAATCACTTAACAAATATTTAATAAGTTTGCACCTGACATTATTTAGCTTTATGATATAGCCATTTTATTGCTAGTGCAGCTCAAGAGTTTTTAGCCATATATCCCAGTCGGTTTTGTTTCATCTGTGCTCTTCAAATTGTAGTCCAGGGAACACATTTGTTAAGACCACTATGGCACTGAGCAAAACTGCAGATTCTAGGACCTGATCCAGACCTCCTAAATCAGATTTACTAGGGAGAAGGTAGAGGAATCTGCATTTCTAAGATGTTCCCTAGATAAATCTTGCCTATACTCAAGTCTGAGAACCACTGTAATAAACTATAATTATTAGATGATAAAAAAAGGGTGGCGGGGGGTGTGAGGGGGAAGATAAATGGTCTAGAACACTGACATTAAATCTTAGTAGTTCTTTCACCCACCAGATGCTTCTTAGAACATATTCTTTCTAAACTATTAAGATTTTCTTCCACATTATCACGAGGTTAACTTTTATTTTCTTCCAACTAAATGCCCTACATTTCCCATCTTGTTTCTAATAAAACTCCTATCTGAATGACCCGTTTTTGAAATAAATCAGATTTGTTTGTATGCTTAAGAATTTCTAAGATTCTACAACTGGCTGTACATTATCATTTTTACAGCAGAGTTGCTACATGGTTCCAACTTAAAGCAGAAGAATAAAAATGCCTGCCACTCTCCTGCTCCCTATTCAAACACATCTGTCTCAATTAATTTCTTACAGCCTGCTTTCTTTCCAAGTACTAACCTGAGAAGATTTACTGATCCCAACTAGCTATTGCTGACAATTTGGTTTTCTGTGTGAATGAGGAATTGAATCTCAGCAAGTAACTGGATTGTGTTTTGCAACAGAAAACATAAAATACTTAAGAAGCTAGGAAGCTGCATGTATCCAATATTTCTGTAATTAACAATGTTCTGTGCTGTGAATTCTGAAGTTTTGAGAAGGCCACATTCCTTATGCTCCAGATAATAATGGCCCATTGTAGAGCTTTCCAGAAAAGACAGCAGAAATAACCACTGAAGTGCACAATTCTGAGCTTACTGATCTCTCAGTGTATGTCACCTGTCAGATTCACAAAACAAGTTAGAACGCAACCAGCCCTTTCTACTCAGAGGTCACTTTACCCTATAGGACACTGTAGCCATCTCTGGAAGCATTATTGATAACTTTGTAGAAGTACATAGTCATGTTGCAATAAAAGTTCTCTCTATATATTAAAACTTAAGCCAGAGATTGACACAGAAGACTACATCTCACTTTTCCTTCTCCACTTGAAATCACACCTACTATCCTTAGTACTGGAAATAGACTTTACTAACAGTAGGTAGCTTTTTATTAATTTATTTTCATTTTATATCATAAGAAATAAAATCAGAAAACTTACTCCAGCTTTTCCACCCAGAAAATCACTTTCTCTTCTATACTTATTGAAATGTGAACTGTTTTATCCCTAGTGGGTACACCTCTTGCTTCTTATTACCTGATTTTTAACAGATGTGGTATAACATTCAGCAAACAGTGTACTGTGTACTGAGCGATGTACCAGGCTGTTGTGTTAAATGAAATGAGCATGGCTTTTGCCTTTAGGTACCTTAGAATTTAGTGGCGCTAACAGAAATACAAATTTTCACAAAATTCTAAGTGTGCGAGCGTTAGAAACAGAGGTAGATGATAATGCAGAGGCCTAAAGCAGAGAGATCTGACCAAATCAGAGAAGTCAGAGATGTCCTTGAAGAAGCAAAAGCAGAACCAAAGTCCGAAGGATGGAGTAGGCATTAAGGTGGCACAGATGGTGCAGAAGAGAGCTCCACATAGACAGCACAGCACAGAAAAGCCCTCGGCAGGAAAGATGCTCAAAAGGTAAAGGTGGATAAGGGTGGATCACCCACAAAGAGACAGAGAGGGGGTTGATGCAAGATGGCAGGACAAATATATTCAGGGCTTTCTTTTCTCTTTTTCAAATGAAATTTTTTTAATGGAACAAATAATAATGCACTTCTATTTATTTATCATTCAGCTTCAACAATTATTAACTTACAGCCAGTCTTATTTTATGTATAACTTCTCTTGCACTTGTCCTCAACCTGGCTTATTTTGAAGCAAATCCAACGCATGTGTTTTCTTCTATAAATATGTCAGTTTTCATTTCTCAAATATAAAGTCTCCTTTAAAAATTTAACCACAAAACCATTTTCATACTTAGAATATAAACAATATTATTAATATTAAATCTAGTCAGTGTTCAGATTTTCCCAACTTTTATGTATAAACAAATATATGTATATGTGTATAGATGGATAATTTTTATAGTTTAAAATTTAAATAAGGTCCATGTACTGTAATTGGTTGATATATCCCCTAAGTCTTGTTCTCTCTATAGGTTCCTTCTACATTTTTGGGTTTTCTTTAAATTGATTTTAAATTGGTTTTATTAAATTGTCCAATTTAAATAGGACATTTTGTCCTATAAAATTTCTCATGGCCTGAAATGCGGATCGACTACCCATGGTATTACTTAATACATTCCTCTCTCTCCTGTATTTTCTGTAAATAACTGGTGGATTAGGGGCTTGATCAGATTCTGCATTGACCATTTGGCAAGAATAACCTCATGGTGGCTCCCTGTAATTCAAGGGGTTGTCTCTCCTTTTGGTTCACAGCCATTGAGGATCATGGCCTAGACCATGATTTCCTCAGGATACACAAAATCATCGTAACCAAGTTCAATCATTCGGCATTCATTTACTAGTTGAAATACTCTCGTTAAAAAAAAA
>NW_016806375.1:3214232-3225043 GCF_001698545.2 Rhinopithecus bieti | reverse complement strand
AAAAAAAAAAAAAAAAAAAAAAAAAAAAAACCTTTTCCCCTATTAACTATTTGGTCCCTGACATATAGTTTGTAAATGGAAGGAAGATATAGTTTGTAAATGGAAGGAAGATAATATGGCTGATTCTTTCCTTTAATTTACAAGTTGTCAAAATAATTATCAATGAGGGCTTTTAAAGTATCCTTATAAACACAGAGATTTAAACATGTTTGCATTTCAATTCAATGAATAGTCAATATTCAAATTTTTTCACCTTTAGGCAATAGAAAGTACTTTAGGTAATAATCTGTGGTCACTTCCTTGCTTTCAGGTATGACAAAATGTTTTGAGTTCAGCATGTCCATTAACTATGCCAGATATGAATTTGGCCATTTATCTAAGAAACGTCGGCTCCCTTATGGGAAATAGTATTTGCAAATTACAATACAGGTAATAATAGTGCTGGGGGGATCATTGTTTTTAGGCCTTTTCATGGATAAAGTTTTAAGATGTAATATTTCTTGTGTTTATTCTTTCAATTCATATTTGAGATCACAGGGTTTTTACCTAACCTTTCAGTCTTCCATGTGTATCTCCTTTCTCCCACATTGAGAACCCTGATTTTCATGGCACTGAAATAATCACTTTTTGCTGTAATCACCTAACGGACCAGAGAAAAGTCCCAATGTGACTCCCAACATTATGATTGCTTAAAACCATTTTAAGTCCTGTTGCAGTCTTGCTTGTCCATAGGGCATATACTCCTAGGAATATATGGTCAAATCACATTGTTTTTGTCACTTGTTTAACTCTATTAGTTGTGCCTCTAATTTGATATACAAATTTACTTGTTTCATCTTGCTTTAGATTTTAGCATTTCTAAATTTACTTTTGTTTCATTGTTATGTAATTATGTGTATACAAAATTAAATATACAAAACAACCCAACCCATATAATGATTTCTATTTGATAATTTTTTAATAAAATATATAAGCAAATACCCATTTATGTTTCAATGTCCCCCTTTTCATGGATAAATGGTAGCATACTTTATGTACTTTTCTTCACCTTATCTTTTAAACCTAATATATGCTGGAAATCATGTTATAGTAGTTTAAAGAAATATGCCACATTTTATCTTTTTATCTTACAGCACCCCAAAGGGTAAATGTATTATAGTTTATTCAACCATTCTCCACTTGATAGACACATATGTGGTTTTCTATCTTTCCATTGCAAAGTTGTTCATTTCATAAGGTATTACACATATCTTTTCATAGTTTTTGCTAGATTCCTGCAGGTGGATGCTGGGTAAAAATATACAAATATGAGAAATTTTGGGCTGGACATAGCAGCTCACACTTGTAATTCCAGCACTTTGGGAGGCCAAGTCGGGAGGAATGCTTGAGCCCAGGCATTTGAGACCAGCCTGGACAACACAGCGAGACTCTGTCTTTTTTAAATTAATATTTTTTTAGAAAACAAAGGTTTATAAGTATTGCCCATATACCCTCCATAGGGTTTGTAACAGTTTGAATTCCTACTAACAGTATTCCTACTAACAGTATGTAAGAATAACTTTTTTTCACATAGCCACATCAATGGAGTATGTTTTCAAACTTAGATCTTTGTTCATCTGAAAGGTAAATAATGGTACCTTGATAGATTGAAGAGAGCCAAGAGTGGAAAGGGTAGACCAATCAAACGATATAGATATGGTACGATTGACAATTGGAATAAAGTTAAAGTCACAATATTCAGGAGGAAAAATGATAGGACTTGGTACAGAATCAAACTCAGAGACAGAAAGGAAGGGAGTACCAGAATAAATCTTTTCAAAAAGCCAAAATAGTCTGGGCAACATGGTGAAACCCTATATCTACAAAAAATGCAAAATTTAGCAGGGAGTGGTGGCACACCTGTAATCCCAGCTACTCGAGAGGTTCAGGCTTCAGTGATCCAAGATTGCACCACTGCACTGCAGTCTGAGCAACAGAATGAGACCCTGTCTCAAAAAATGTAATAATGATAATAAAATAAAAACATAGGAAATAATTTTTTTTAATTTGTAGTTTCCTCACTACCATTTTAAAAAACAACTTTTAAATGCTTTCTTCTCTATGTGGAACACTATCTTTCTTCTAGTTGTAGACCAGTTTTGAGTGAAATGTTTGTAATATATGAAAATACATTTACTAGAGAAAATTGTGCTGAAAAGATATGAATGGGTCAAGATGAACATATGATATTTGAAATGGTCTTAAGGTTTTGTTTGTATAAGGCAATTTTCTAGGTTTACATTAAATTTGGCCTAAAGCTGACTTTTTATATGTTTTAAGTTCAACCTAAAGATTTCTCCATACATAATAAACTGCAAGCCAACTTGATGTGTAAAGAGATTATAACCTACATGTCTAACAAGTAGCAGAGTCTTAGCCAATCACAGTCGCCAAATGTCAGTCAACCACAGTCAACCAAATGTTCAAGCCAGGTTGAAATAAGGGTAATATCCATTTGTAACCAATCTAGCTGTTTCTGTACCTCACTTGATTTGAGTGAGCCAGGTGGGAGGGGTTCCCTGGAGATACTCCAACCAACCTGCCCACTGAAGTGGAGACGCGGGAAGTTCATGACATTTGCAGCAGAGAGGAGCCTGGCCCCTCCTCTTCCTGTGGAACCTGGGATTCCAAAGGCCAGGCAGGAAGTACTCTAGCAGGGACTGTGGCTTAGCAAGAGTCCCTGTTTCCTCCTTTTCTTCCTTTTCACCCAATAAAACCCTGTCTTACCATTCAAATTGTCTGTGAGCCTAAATTTTTGTGGCCATGAGACAAAGAATCCTATCTTTAGCGGAACTAAGGAAAAGTCCTGCAACATGTGTACCATATGTCACTTTCTTTTTTTTGTCCATAAATTTTATTCAACCACGAGATAGCCCTGGTTTTCCTCTGAATCCACTCTAGATCCTAGGGGGTTGCCTGATTTGTGAATCATTCTTTGCTCGGTTAAATTCTGTTAAATTTGTCTAAAGTTTTTCTTTTAACAGGTGGTATTACAAGCAGAATCTGAAGTAGAGCTTCCAGTCACCTCCAGGAGGATCCTGTGGCCAAGCGAGGTACCTGATGAGCCCACTGTGTCCACTGCTGTCTCACAACAACTAGGGAAGGTAAATTTTTTGTCAATTTTGAAAACTTTAGAGATTTGTATTTTGAGCTCTTTGAGTTTGTTCAAGCAAATTTTTTATCCACACTGGGCTAAAAATTAGGACATAAACTGGACTGATTCTAGTTTTGGATTGAATCCAAAAACGAACTGGATTGGATCTTGATATAAGCCTCCAATATATAAGTGGGTCACGCATAAACTGGCAGCAATGGCAATACTGCAAGGAGTGCAAACTCTGGCTTCCAGAAATTCATAGGGATTTTGTGTTCTTTTTTTTTTCTTACATGCTTAGATAGGGAAATCTCATTAGCTAAGTTGATCACAAAGATCATAGAGGCAAAGTCAAGATAGAGTATAAAAATTTTAATTTCTGAAGGACTTACTCTACCCTTCATGCTATACCTACCTTTACATATATGTAGGTATTTGGCCCCAGAGGCAGCAAATACTTACTGTCTGGACGGCGGGAGAGGGAAACAAAGAACAAAGGTGACTAAGATGGCGTACTTGCGGGTTCTTCATCACCAACTTTCCCGCGCCGGGAAAGGCACAGGTCAACTGCGCAGGCGCAGCATGACGTCCGACCGAGGAAACCGAAACCTACCTGGCCGCGCCCACCGCACGGCCCTCCACCCGCCTGCATCCCGCCTACTGCCCTCCCACTCCCGGGACCAAAACATAAAAGCTGCTCCCGGCAGGCGCTGGGCGCAAACTTCCTCAGCCCCCTCCTCAGATGCGGACCTAGGAACCTCACCCGAGAACGCAGGAGTGACTTCCTTGGCCTCCCCGCCGGAGACCGGTGAACCTCGCCTCCTCTTTCTTTACATTGGCTAGGTAATAAAGTCTCCTTTTTATCTTGCCTACTTGCCTTTTCTCTGGCGCTGGCTCTGGTGGTTGCATAAAACAAATCACTTACTAAAATGGCAAAATCTTACTAAACATAATTTTAAATTATGGTAGAACATTCCAAATGAACAACATTACACTTTAAGGAATGCATTTAAAAATGACAGCTCCCAAAGAAGGCTCACCCAGGGATGCTTATTGATGTGTAGAAACTTATAAAAAGATTTCGATATTTTATTGTCCCTTTTAAAAGACTCTTTACAAAAGGCAAATAGAAAGCATGAGTGACTAATGGATTTTAAAACTTTGACTCTGTTAACCTGTTGGTTTAGTTAGTATCCTGTCCTAAAGGCAAAAAACAAGTTGGATGACAGTTTATACATAATGGGCCCTCAGGTAAATACATAGGCTTCCTTCTTTCTCAGAGCTATTCGTGCTGAGTCCAGGCATAGATAATGTTTTCTTTGCCTTCTTTCTTAATGGGCTCCACCCTAAACTGAGTAATTTTAGCTAAGAAACAGAAGCTAAGTTAAAAAGACCACCTATGGAACTAAAATCAGTTTCTAAAATACACCTTTCTGGCATTTAGCTGGCTATTTTGAAATGCTTTTGTATAATACATTTACATTTACAATGGAAATTTCCATTTGTAAGGATGTCTGCTTCTGAGCACTGGGAAGAGAGGGAGGACTGAGTCGCTGGAAATATTTACAATGAAAAAGGCATTGGTTTAAATTTATGTAACAAGCCAAACTTTGTTTAAGGTGCTTTTTCTGGCCATCTTATCTTAACCAGGCCTTCACCTGAACCTCCCTTCCTTGGTTTTGGCAAATGATGGTATTTAGGCCCGAGCTAGTAAGTAGTTTTTAGGAAAGATGAATGGACCCTTAGAAGAATGGGTAATGGTTTGTGTCAAAGTTTGTCTGAATGTGAAGTCTCCTTTCCTGTGATAAAATTTAATCTTCCCTGGTTGCTGGAACACCTAAGGAAATTATTAAGCATAATTGAGTTCCTTTGGAAAATAGACAAGGAATTCAAAAAGCTTTGCTTTGTTTAACTATTGGTAGCAATAATATACCAAAGTGACATATTTTAGTGTAGCATTTTCTAAACTTCTTCAATAGTCAGCTTTTTAAAAATAACCAATCCATGTATAATTGTTAAGAACTAATAATGTAGGCAAAGGCAAATGGCATTAAAATTGCAATTGAACTTGGAGTTTCAAAACTCTTTCAGCAATTTAAAAACTTAAAGTAATGTTAAATTAAGTAATAGATTCTCATTAAATATCTGAATCATTTCTAAGCAAGTTAAAATCCTGAAACATTGTTAAACATAAGTTGCTTATATATTCCAACATCTTGCTTTTATATAGTATAGAGAAGCAAAATATATTTGGATATGTTAAGAAACAAAAAAGTGAGGAAACATGACTTTCTAAAAATTATAACATTGTTTTCATCTATAAATACTGATATAAAACAGTTCAAAATGGCTCACATCCTAGGATTTTCACTGGAAATTAAGGTTACTAAGAGTTAAATTGTTATTAATGTAAGGTACAGTGAGTTCCTGTTCAAAGGTTTAATTTGTTCATTTTCCTTATTCTTCATTCCTATAAACAACTCGCTTGTACCTCCTCGCCCCTAGTTACCAGCTTAGTTACCTGGTTTGTAAACAACTCTTCCCGCCAGTCCCGACCTGTAACTCACATCCCCCTTTCCTTCCTTATTTGGGAAAATATTCACAAATAGCCATTCAGGTCAGCTTAGATTGTGCGGTCTGACCCCAGCCCATGGTGGGAGTGACACAGAGGTAGGGACTGTGTTAGGAATAAAAACCCCTTCCCTCTTTTCTTTGGGGTACTCTAGGAGTAGCCAAAACTGTGAGCAGCACCCTTCTGCAGAAGTAAACTTTGCCTTGCTGAGAAACTCTCTGTTGGAGTGCTTGTTCTCTTGGCGACCGTAACCTCTTATTTCCAACAACCTGGGTATTCATCTGGGATCCCATTCTCCTCTGGGGAAGGGTCTCTGATCCCCCCCATGAGGAGACACGTTCTGCTGCCTTATTGCAGTGGCCTTGGGGGTAAGGAATCCAGACCCACTGACTTTGACAAACCCAGACTCTCAGCAATGTGGGATGAAAAGGCCTACAGATACCACAGTGACCAGGTAACTTTGTCCAAAAACCAAGGTAAGGAAAACCACAGGGGTGGTGAAATACTTCCTTGGTGGTCAGGACATCCTGGTGGTTGAATGTGTGTGAATGAGACGCATAATTGAGTGTGAAGTGAAAGCAGGGTAGTGCAGGAAACCTCCACTGGGGGCGTTAAGCCTCTAGGGCAAAGGGTGCAAGAAATCTCTGGTAAGAGAGGTTGAGCCCCACAGACTCAGAAAACTTGGGGAAACACCTAAAACTTCCAGGATGGGAAATATCTCAAGCAAGGCAGAAAATAAAAAGTATAAGAGAGATAATAAAATTCCCTCCAATAGCCCACTGAGGAAATACAAGAGACTTAAGGGAAATGATAATTAAAGGAATTAGAGAATCGGTGCCCCACACCCAGAATATTACCAAAGCCTTTAATATACAGTGGAGAAAGGATAAAGGACCTATGGCTTAAGGAGCTTAAGGAGGCTTAAGGAGCAAATGAGAAAGTATGCTGGCCAGAATTACAAGAATCCCTGGGATAAGAGATGCTAAAACTCCACTTTGTCACCAATAGTTGGCCAGATATTACAAGGAAATTACAGAAGATAGAAAATTGGAAAGACTGTCCCATAGAGGAACTTTTAAGAGAGGCCCAAAAGGTATACGTACGAAGGGATGAGGAAAGGCAGAAGCAAAAGGCAAAAATTATGCTGTCTACCCTACAACAGGGGACTCTTCAACAGGGAGCCCAGGGAAATAGAACCTGTAAGACTTCCAAATACCTGGCTGTCAGAGCCTACACAGGAGGCAAAGGAATAAAGACAGAAGGCCAGGAAGTAGAAAGAGGAAAAAGGCAAAACAAATATTTCAAATATGGAAAATAGGTCACTTTAAAAGAGAATGCCCTAAGTGGGAAAAAGACAAGGAAGTCATCCCAATTACGGCTTTTGAGGAAGAATAGGGGGCTCTATCTTTTCTATCTTGAATCCCACCAAGAGCCTTTGATATATTTAGAGGTGGGACCCAACTCCGAGCTAATTATTTGTCTTAATCAACTCAGGGGTGGCTCACTCCTCTGTTTGTCATTCCCCATCTGGTGTAATTTGTTCACAAGAACAACAACTTATTTCAGGAGTGAAGGGAGAAAGATTTCAAGCAAAAATTTTAGAGGAAACAAAAGTCATATACAAAAATAAATCAGCTAACATAAAATTTTTGTTAATACCAGAGGCAGGAAGTAACCTACTAGGAAGAGATTTAATGCTAGAATTAGGTTTAGGCCCCTATGTTAACCAGGGAAAATTTGTCAACTCCCTAAACTTACTCACTACTTAGATGAAGAGTATATCTGTTCTAGTATCTGGTCAAGAGAAGGTAATCAAGGAAAGCTACCAGTTCTTCTAATCCATGTCGAATTAAAAATTCTTGGGGAAGTAGTAAAAAGAAAATAATACCCTATTCCTTTAAAAGCTAGAATAGGTTTAAAACCTATAATTGAAAGCCTTGTCCATGATGGACTCCTTGAACCCTGTATGTCCTCTTATAACACTCCCATATTGCCTGTAAGGAAACCAGATGGGTTATATTGGTTAGTACAAACCTAAGGGCTATTAATCAAATAGTTCCAACCACCCACGCTGTTGTTCCCAATCCTTACACTCTTATTAGTAGGATCCCACACAACCACCAATGGTTCTACGGGTTAAATTCTACTAGTAACTTTCCTACATTTGAAACAAAAGATCATTCCTTAAAAACTATATATTTGGTCTGTCTCCCACCCTTTCCTCCCTTAGGACTCAAGGTCTCTTAGCGCAGACTCCACCCCTAGAATTTCCAGTTCACCAGCGCCAACCCAGAGATCACATCCTTGTCAAAAGCTGGAAAGAGGGAATGCTTGAGCCCACCTGGGAAGGACCTTACCTTGTGCTCCTCACAACTGAGATAGCAGTCCAAACTGCTGAAAAGGGGTGGACCCACCATATGTGAGTCAAAAAGGCATTGCCCTCTCCAAAGCCATGGACTGTTGTCCCAGGGCCAACTCCCACCAGAGTAATGTTAAAAAGAAAAGTTTAATCTGTTTCTTCCTCCTTTTCCTCTTCTCCCCAGCTACTTCACATCTTATTCCAAAGCCAGAGAAAGCTAGCCTCTTCAGAAAAGTACTCCTGCACCAAATGAGCACAGGGCAGTCATGGGAAGTTCTGTTTTGGTTGGGGGGGATGTGGTCTGGACAATCAAGTATTGAGGCTGGACCTCTCCAGGAGGAGGTTCCACTAACCTAAAGCCTTACATCCACTTTACAAAAAAGACAACTCCCTCTAATTGTCAACTCCAACAATGTAACTCTGGGCAAATCTCTATTACTGTCACCACCTCTGCCAATACTAACCCCACTCTAGGTCGCTTCTATGGCACAGAAGCTGATGTTCCTGGAATAGACCCTATAGGATCCTTTGAAATGCACTTCATTGCTCCTCCACCCTCTTCCCTTCCTCCGCCTTCTAAACCTTATTCCAATCAAACAGTTGTTCTTTACGTACCCAATGATGAAACTATAGTAAACATTGTCAAAGTTGAGGATTTAAAAGAAACCCTAGCCATAGAAACCGGGTATCAAGATGTAAATGCCTGGCCGGAATGGATTAAATATTCTGTTCACACCCTAAATAAGAGCAATTGTTACACTTGTGCAACAGGCAGGCCAGAAACCCAAATTGTTCCCTTTCCTGTTGGTTTGGATGGTCCTCCAACCAACAGAGTATGTGCTGTATGGTAGCTGTCTTGCAAGACCCTGCAGCTTGGGGCAATAAGGCATGCTTAACTCTCTCACTGCTATTCTTGGAAGTTTAGGGCCCTGCAGGTCAGCCCCCAAGGGCCTTCTGGCCTCCGGTTAACAGTGTCATTTTTACCTTGGGTCTCTCACGACAAAGGGAAGATTTAGCATTCCTCAGAAGCCTAATGGGATGCAGTGAGTCCAAGCCTTTTCAGAAGCTAACCAATCTGTCTGCCTTTGTTCATCCCCAGGCGGATGTATGGTGGTATTGCGGTGGACCACTATTGTGCACTCTGCCAAGTAACTGGAGCGGCACTTGCACTCTACCCCAATTGGCTATCCCTTTTACCCTGGCATTTCATCAACCAAACAGAAAGGAAAATCTCAAAAAAAGAAGTGCCTCTCATGGGTCTTTTGACCCTCACATTTATATAGATGCCATCGGAGTTCCATGAGGGGTACCAAATGAATTTAGAGCCCAAAATCAAATAGCCGCAGTATTTGAATCTGCATTACTCTGGTGGTCTACTACAAATAAAAATGTAAATTGGATAAATTACATTTACCATAATCGAGATGGAACCATAACAAAGGCGCTACAAGGTCTTACTACCTTAGCCAATGAGTTAGCTGAAAATTACAGAAAATCAACCCCTTCACTAATTTAATGGAAAAATGGTTTGGCAAATAAAAGAGACTCAAGACCTCAATCCTCACCTCCCTTGCAATTGTCATAGGTGTACTTATTCTTGTAGGATGCTGCATTATACCCTGTGTCCGCAGATTACTGCAAAAACTTATTGAAACAGCCCTCACCTAAAACCTTCTCCAATTCTCCCCTGCCTTATTCAGATAAACTGTTACTCTTAGAAAATCAAGAACAACAACAAAGCCAAAATACGTTAGACAAATTTGAAGAGAAAGAATTATAAAAATCAAAAGGGGGGAAATTGTAAGGCACAGTGAGTTCCTCTTCAAAGGTTTAGCTTGTTCAACTTCTTTGTTCTTTGTTTCTCAAAACAACTCCCTTGTACCTCCTCACCCCTAGTTAACTGCTTTGTAAACAACTCTTTCTTCCCACCAGCCTCGACCTGTAACTCCTGTCCCATTTTCCTTCCTTATTTGGGAACATATTCACAAATAGCCAATTGGGTCAGCTTAGATTGTGTGGTCCGACCCCAGCCCATGGCGGGAGTGACACAGAGGTAGGGACTGCATTAGGGATAAAACTCCTTGCGTCTTTTCTTTGGGGTGCTCCAGGAGTAGCCAAAACTGTGAGCAGCACCCTTCTGCAAAAGTAAACTTTGACTTGCTGAGAAATTCTCTGCTTGAGTGCTCATTCTCTTGGCAACTCCAGCCTCTTATTTCCCATATTAATGTGTTTAGCATTAATGTGTATGATTAAAACTACTACGTTAATGTCTGTGATTAAAACACAACATTAATGTGTGTGATTAAAACTACTAAATGAGATAAATAATTTCATCTGCAAAGGGTACAAGAAAAACAGGATGTGTTTTGGGGAAGAAAGATTATGAAGAAGATATAAAATGTCATTTTGTTAAAAGAAAAAAAATTTCCATTTTAGAGATGACTTAAAGGTTGTTTTAAAATGAAGGAATAAATACAAAAAGTAGAGATAAAATGGATATTGAAGACATGCATACAGCCAACAGACACATGAGAAAATGCTCATCATCACTGGCCATCAGAGAAATGCAAATCAAAACCACAATGAGATACCATCTCACACCAGTTAGAATGGCAATCATTCAAAAGTCAGGAAACAACAGGTGCTGGAGAGGATGTGGAGAAATAGGAACACTTTTACACTGTTGGTGGGATTGTAAACTAGTTCAACCATTATGGAAAACAGTATGGCGATTCCTCAAGGATCTA
>NW_016806375.1:3190471-3213685 GCF_001698545.2 Rhinopithecus bieti | reverse complement strand
CTTTCTAACATCTTTTGGTTATTATTTTGGCTAAATGAGTAATTATCACCATGGTCTGTGATCCTATTTTGATCACTTATTTTAAACCTCTGACATAATTGACAGACTTCCCAAAATCAAAATTCAAAATCAAAATGAAGGGCTTTTGACCTCAAACTAACTTTGGATGTCCCAGAGGTCCCCTGAAGCATCTAAAAAAGAGATAATAAACAAAGATAACAAATGAAGGCTTATCTGATATGTTAAATTACACAAGAAGCACTGTCATGTAACAAGAAAGAATGTTTAACCTTTTATTGAATTATATTTCTGTGGATGTGCTATTAATACATGTTCCAAACTTGTATGAGATTCCTAAAATTCTGATATGTCTTGATGTATCTTATGAATCATAACTATTACTATTATGTTAAATTATTACAGGCCACAGGAATAACCAACTTTCCTTGTCAATTGCATTTTTTTTTTTTTTTTGAGACGGAGTCTCGCTCTGTCGCCCAGGCTGGAGTGCAGTGGCCGGATCTCAGCTCACTGCAAGCTCCCCTCCCGGGTTTACACCATTCTCCTGCCTCAACCTCCCGAGTAGCTGGGACTACAGGCGCCCGCCACCTCGCCCTGCTAGTTTTTTGTATTTTTTAGTGGAGATGGGGTTTCACCGTGTTAGCCAGGATGGTCTCGATCTCCTGACCTCGTGATCCGCCCGTCTCAGCCTCCCGAAGTGCTGGGATTACAGGCTTGAGCCACCGCGTCCAGTCAATTGCATCTTTAACCATGACTGTTTTAAGTCTGGTTGTACACAGCAAATTGCTTAATTCTGATGCTTTTTTTGAAAGCTCTTTGTAAGCTATTATAATCCTAAAGGGTTGTGCTTTCAAGGAGGTTCATGGAAGGGATTCTGAAAGTATAAATGTCTGATAACTTAAAGATTATACCGTTGGATTGGATAAAAAACCTCAGAACTCTAATGAAAATATCTGGTTTATAATACTGCTAACCCAAGCAGGAGAATTAAATTATGAGCAAATACTTTGGCAGATTTTCGTGCTAAGTCAGCTGGTACTGAAATTGTTAAAATATGCAATTTGAATGAACTCCTTGATCCAAATCAAATTACCTATAATAATTAATTTAATAAACAGTGCTATGCACTGGAATTGGAGAAACAAAATTGGTATTTCAGAGGATATAAATTCAATATGAAATGTCTACTCATAGAAAGCCTGAACAGCTGCCTAGTCCTTCCTGCTTCTTTAACATCTCCGTTATTAAAACTCAACACTCCATGACTCATCATGGAATAAAATGATCAAAATCATGAAAAAAAAAGTGTGGAGACTTTTCTAAAATGGTTAAAATGGTTTATGATCAGTGTTTTGTTTGTCAAATCCATAATCCTGGAAACATAATCAAAACTTTGGGTACATTTCTGCTACCTGATGGGCCATATGAACATTTCTGGAGGGATTTTCATTCAATTGCCATTTTCAGTCTATGTTTTCTGGTTCTATACAAGCTTTTTCATGCAAGAAGACCAATGCTATAACCTTAGCTGAAGGTTATTAGAAATGTATTTTCATAGTATTCCATGAGCACACCAACATGGCACATGTATACATATGTAACAAACCTGCACGTTGTGCACATGTACCCTAGAACATAAAGTATAATAATAAAAAAAAATGTGTTTTATCCAGGGGTATGCCTGGGGAAATCCCCAGTGATAGAGGTACTTGTTTCACTGGACAAGTCGTAAAACAGCTAAGTTATTACAGATACAATAGCATTAAGCAAAACTAACTGAATCTACTGGATTGCCTTGATCAAAGGCATTGCAAATTGATGACAGTCATGTCTACTTCCAATTGAAACCATAAGTTGACCCCTTATGAAATAGTCACTGGAAAGGCCTGTGCTCCTAATAATAGAACTTAATGTACCTCCTGCTCTCCTAAACTCTAGTATGACTAAGTACTGCAAGACTTTATTGTTGTATGCCAAGATATATTTTTGCCAGTTAAAGGAAGTTTTTCATGATCCACCAGCTGAGGACAATAAAACTCTTTACAATCTAGAACGCAGAGATTAGGTCTTCTGGAAGTGTCATCAGAGAAGGAAAGACTGCCCTTGCCACCAACACTGCAGCAAAACTTTGGGACCTCAAACCTCGGGTCCACATTTTGTACCTCAAGAGCATTTCTTTATACTCTTGGACATGGTACACCCATGTGGATCCTAAGGTAAAACTCACCAGAAAAGTTTCTGCTGAGAAGCAGACAGTATCCTAGACATGGATGACTTTCCCAGGATTATGGGTCAACACTTTTCTGTAATCATGAAACTCTTATCTTTTTCTTATTTATATATACCTCTTTTGCTCCTCAGGATAATGCTGTAATTAGATTTCCACAATCAGTACCTTCTGTGGAGCATTTAATCTGTCATGCCAAACACAGAATTCACATGACCTAATGGATCCCTCAGTTCACACAGTGAGTAACTTTAGCGACATCCCTAACATAACGTGTTCAAATTATACTACTGGTCACATTTCTAGACCCACCTTTTCTCAATCCTTGTTTTAATTTAACTCAGGGGATACAAGGAACAGGACCAATACAAGACAGGTTTGCACCAAAATCCCAGGAGGAGTTTCTTGCAAACTGACTTAGGTGTTAGGGTACTACAGTATTCTTTCAACCTGTAATAATTCTACCTCAGACCCTTGGCTAGAAACTGCTAATTTCACCATTCCAAGTAATGTATCCGTAAACATAGAATCAGAAAAGGCATCTTTGTATGTATACATGGGGTTTACTTTTATCTGTGGAGAATTTTGCAGACAGCCTTATACATGCACGAACTTATATCTTGATTAATGGAAGATAAAGGGCCAATGTGGGCTAGAAAATTTAGTAGTACCTTTGTTGTTTCATAGTCAGAAACAGAACATTGATCCACTCCTTCTAACCCACACTGTAAGTTAAAAAGAATACTGCTGGCCAGGCAAGGTGGCTCACACCTGTAATCCAAGCACTTCGAGAGGCAAAGGCGGCAGATCATTTGAGGTCAGGAGCTTGAGACCAGACTGGCCAACATGGTGAAACCCTGTCTCTACTAAAAATACAAAAATGGATGGCTGTAATCCCAGCTACTCGGGAGGCTGAGACAGGAGAATCACTTGAACCTGGGAGGTGGCGGTTGCAGTGAGCCAAGATCGCACTACTGCACTCCAGCTTAGGTGACAGAGGGAGAGTATGTCTCAAAACATAAACAAAAAAACATTGTCAAGAGGCCTTTACCCCTCTGGAGCAACATCATTTGCTAAGTCTCCTTTTACATAGCCTGGAATGAATACAAACGAGGCAGTGGTGGCAATGGTTAAATATTTGTTCCTCAAAATAAACTTTATAGCAGATTCTACTACAAAGCCTCTGGTTGCATAGTAGACTTATTCTCTTACTAAAGTTGCACTACATAATAGAATTACCCTAGCTTACCTACTGGCAGAATAGTGAAGGATCTGTGCAGTTGTCAACACTTCTTGTTGCACATGGATGAACACAATGGGTATTATAGAGACTCGGTTGCAAGGGATTAACAAACAAGACGCTTAGTTAAAATGAGTAGAATTCATCCAGCTAATTCTTTAATGTATTTTAGTTGGGTTGGTTCATGGTAATCCTGGCTAAGAAGCACAGTTCAGATTCTTGGCATTGTCTTTCTGATAGATGTAATAGTCTCCCTGATTTACAGTATTCTCTCAAAAGTTATATTCTTTATTTTTATTTGTGGAGATGGAGTTTCGTTCTTGTTGCCCAGGCTGGAGTGCAGTGGTGCATTCTCAACTCACTGCAACCTCCACCTTCCAGGTTCAAGCAATCCTCCTACCTCAGCCTCCTAAGTAGCTGGGATTACAGGTGCCTGCCACCATGCTTGGCTAATTTTTTGTATTTTTAGTAGAGATAGGATTTTACCATGTTAGCCAGGCAGGTCTTGAACTCCTGGTCTTGATCTTGTGATCTTGTGATCAAGTGAACTCTTGATCACTCAGGTGATCCACTCACCTTGGCCTCCCAAAGTGCTGGGATTACAGACATAAGCCACCACACCCAGCCTCTAAAGTTTTAAATAGTTGCATACAGCCATCTGTAGAACATTAAATGGACCCTCTTTGACTGGAATAGCAAAATCTCAAAGAAAAGCATGATTATGAGGACGACATAACCTATGAATGGTGTATTTAAACCAGAAACCTAAAAACGATGGTAACTGAGAAGAACAGCACTCATGCCCTGAGGTTTGGTCCCACTCTCACTTAGGTAAGAACCTGATCAAAAAGGGGGCAATGTTTTTGACTGAGCTCCTGCCCTAGGCCCCATCGGACCAGAGAAAACTAAAATAGAATCACTCAGGCTAAATGCCTTATAATCAAAACAAAACTTTTAAGCAAAGAGATACAAAAATCAGTTTTTCCCCCCACCCCTTCTGAAGGCAAGAGATTCTGGTACAATAAGATCCCTTTAGTTCTAACCCTTACAAAAAACTAACCTGAAGTAACTTGATGGTAACCATGCATTTTTTTTCTGTTGTTCTGTTTCTTTGCTCACACCTTACAAAACCCATTGCTATTTTCTAGTGGGATTTGAGACTAAATAAGTCTATTTACAGTGGTGACAGAGTTATGTGAATGTCTAAAGTTTTGTTCAGTCTCTCAAAATTGAGAGGCTGACCAAAAGGGAAGATTGTTAAACTTTGGGTCAGTTTGGCCTAAAGCTGACTTATTACATATGTTAAGTTTTGCTGAAAGGTTCCTCTGTACATAATGAACTATAACTTAACTTGATGCATAAACCACCTATAACCTACCATGCAACAAGAGCAGAGTCTCAGTGAATTACTGCAGTCAAATTTCTATTAACCACAATCAACTGTTCAAACTAGGTTCAAATAAGGCAAGACCCAGCTGTAATTCATTCAGCTGTTTCTGTACCTCCCTTCTATTTTCTGTATGCCACTTCCCTTTCCTTGTCCACAAATTTTATCTGACCATGAGGCAGCCCTGGAGTTGCTCTGAACACCTGTTATAGTTCTGGGGGCTGCCTGATTTGCAAATCATTCTCTGCTCAATTAAACTTTGTTAAATTTAATTTGTTTAAAGTATATTTTTAACACTAGCTTCTCATCCAGGGAGGTCTACCTTCTTTCTCAATCCTGAGCTAAACAAGAAATAAAAACACGCTCTTAAAGTCCAAATAGACTTCTAGAGAGTTTCATTAATTAATACTGACTCATTTGGTAGAAATGTACTAGTCCTCCCACCCACAATTTTGTTTTCTGCAGTTTTATTTACTCTCAGTCAACCATGGTCCAAGAATATTATAGTACTTTGAGAGAGAATATGTGAGTAAGAGACTGTGAATACACATTTTCAGAACTTTTATTATAGTATATTGTTTTAACTGTTTTATTTTATTATTACTTACTGTGCCTAATTTATAAATTAAACTTTATCATAGTTATGTATGTATAGCAAAAAAATACATTTATTAAAGGTCAGATTCTATATGATTTGGGGTTGTGGGCATCTACTGGGAGTCTTGGAATGTATCTCCTTGGATAAAGAGGGATTACTATACTACAGTGTGGGTTGAATTTTTTGCAATAGTTTTCAATTTTGAGTCATTTTCCTCTCATCTTAACACTGTCAGTCTCTTCTAAGTAGTTAAGTTTGCTTATTAACAGCTGCATGTGCCCTGTTTGACTGATGGTAACTTCCTCCATTTGTATTGCACTTCTGTCTACCCAATGCTAAACCTAATCCTATTTGCACTTCGAAGTTCATGTTTTCAAGAGTCACCTATATTCTTTGGACATTCCTTATGTATTCTTAATATCTATATGTACCTTTCTTATTTTAAGTACAAGGAGTACACAAAGCAGCATAAGTAAAGTGTGTTGAGTATAGGAGGAAGAATGGAGTACAGAGGACATAAAGAACAAACTTAATTAGAAAAAGAAAACCTGGGCTTTGTGTTTTTTTATTTATTTTCCTTGAATCTGAAACAAACTTTGTGAACTTGAGACAATTACTTTGTGCCTGTTTTCTCACATAAAATATAGCTGACAGTGTCTGCCTTGGTTCTTCATGGAATAGTTGTTAAGAAAAATGTATGGATATATGGTGAAATGGTACAAGAAGTAAAATCACTATGAAGAGTTTTAAATTACATTTTTTATGTCCATATTTAACTTTTTGGAATATACAGTTTTACTTTAAAGTTCATATAGGTCATTTTTGATTCAATAACCTCAGAATGTAGAATGTATTTTCTAGTGAATATAATTTTGAAATTTTGGTTCTGATAAAAGCCTGTGTAAACTGTATTAGAAATACCACATATACATTTTGGGAGGCTGAGGCGGGCAGATCACGAGGTCAGGAGATCAAGACCATCCTGGCGAACATGGTGAAACCCCATCTCTTCTAAACATACAAAAAATTAGCCGGGTGTGGTGGTGAGTGCCTGTAGTCCCAGCTACTTGGGAGGCTGAGGCAGGAGAATGGCGTGAACTTGGGAGGTGGAGTTTGCCATAAGCCAAGATAGCGTCACTGCACTCCAGCATCGGCGACAGAACGAGATTCCATCTCAAACAAAACAAAACAAAATACATATATACACATAGCATATATTCATGCATACATATATATGTATATAACATATTTATGTATATAACATGATCTATATAGCAAAATGACAGAAAATACTGTTGCACCAGTAGGTACTGGAAATGGAAGTTGATAAAACAATAACCTTTATTCAAAATGATATTTCTTAAAAAAATACTGATTACTGGTACTTGAAGAAAAGTGGATGTAATTCAAGGAGTGCAAGAGGTAGATACCTTTTGCAGAGATTCTGAAGGAGATTTATGAACACTTAAAATCATTTTAGAAATTTACAGCCCAGATTTCAGAACTTTCTCAATACAAGCAAATAATTATTAACAATAGTCTTTCTTGTTGTCTTGAAGAAAAACAGCAAAGAAGAGAGAGGGAAGGTGTTTTCTAACACATTGATGAGAAGTGGAAGAAGGAAAAAACAGTTTAAAAATAATAGCTACCACTTACTGAGGGATTAGAATGAGCCACATAAGTGATTTGCTTGTGTTCTTTAACTACTAATACTAGTTCCATTTGCTTGCTTGCTTTTAAGGTTGACTTTTATCAAGAAATAGTATACATCTTGTTTCAAATGCAGAAATCATGAGTATTTACCTTGTAAATTTTCAAAATGTGAACACACACATCTGGTGTGGAACAAACATCCTGATCAAGAAACAGAAAATTACAAGGAGAAGCTACTCACATGTACCCGTCTCACTTCTAACCCCATGCCATGGATAAGCACTGTCCTGACTTCTGAAACTATAAGTAGTTTGGGTTTGTTTTAAACATTATATGAATACCAAGATATAATACACATTCTTTTATGTCTTTTTGGCCATTTTGTGATGGTTATCACTGATATTGTACAGAGTTGCAATACATTCACTTTTACTGCTGTAGAAATGTAGCCTCTGATGAAATGTCAAGTCTTTTTTTATATCTTAGCATTTGCAAAATTATGATATTGCTATTTTTATAAATGTTATGTTTTTAATTTTTGTGAGTACATAGTAGGTACATATATTTATGGGGTACATAAGATACTTGTCTTTTTATTATTTTTAATGTACATTAAAATTTTACTTGATTTATAACTTTTATATAATCTGGCTATGAATATATATACTCATGTATAGATATATGATCACATATGTGTGTGTATATATGTATATGTGTATATATATGTATATGTATATATTTTTTGTCCTACTCCATGGCATATATTTTTGTTTTGCTTCTGGTATTATCACACTTAAGAAAGCAGAATTTTCTTTATATTGGTTTTATTTTATTATGTTTTATTTTGTGTATTATCTTAATTAAAAGAACTTTTCACTTTCATTTTATCTATGCTTTGTGCAATTGTTTCCTGCTTAAAAAATGTTGTCTACCTCAAAGTTATGAAGATATTTTGCCATATATCCTTTAGAAGCTTACTTGATTTAGTTTTTCTCATTTAGATAAGCAATCATCTGGAAGGGATTTGTGTGCATAGTGTGAAATCTATGGCTATGGTATTTTTTCATATTAGAACTTGTGTTTTAAATTGTTGAATTAAAATATTAGCACAAAGTTGATGGCTGGAAACAACAAAATTCATTATCTTACAATGTTCTAGGTTAGAAGTCTAACAGAGGTCTCGTCCAGCTAAAATAACGTTTTTGGCAAGCAAGGCTATGTTCTTTCTGGAGGCTCTAGGGGAGAATGCATTTTCCTGCCTTTTCCACCTCTAGGGGCCATGTTTACTCCTTGGCTCATAGCTCCTTCATCTTAAAGCCAGCATCAGTGGGTCAAGTTCTGTATAGCATTGTTTTTCTGTTAGTTGCATCTCTCTCTGGCTCTGACCTTTTCTCTCTAGGTAGATTTAAAGTTTTCTGATTGGCGACTGGTTGAAAGAGTTATTATCTAAAGGTCTGGAATCAAATAGAAAAGAATGTCTAGGTTACAATAGGGATTGTGAGATCAAGGTTTTATCATGCAGGTGAAGCCTTCAGGTAGCAGGCTTCAGAGAGAATAGATTGTAAATGTTTCTTACCATACTTAGGGAGTATGTTCTATCAGTCTTAAAGTCTCTGTATTGATGTTTTTGAGGCATGTCTGATTCCCACTTCCCGTCATGTCCTGAACTAGTTATTCAGGATAATTTGGGGAGGGGAGGGTCCATCAGTCAGTTTGGGGGGTTTAGAATTTTATCTTTGGCTTACATCTTTTATGGATATTTCAAATAAATGGAATCATACAATTTGTGGCTTTTGTGTCTGGCTTCTGTCACTTAGAAATGATGTTTTCAAAGCTTATCCATGTTGTAGCATGTAACAGTACTTCATTCCTTTTTAGGCCTGGATAATATCCCATTGTATAGATATATTAAATTTGCTTATTACTTTAGCAGCTTATGGAAATTTGGGTTGTTTCTGCTTTTTGTCTTTTATGAATAATGCATCTGTGGACATTCATATACAAGTTTTTGTAGGAACATGTTTTTAACTGTCTTGAGTGTATACCTAGGAGTAGAATTGCTGGTTCATATGGTAATTCTAAATTCAACTTTTTTAGGAACTGCCAAACAATTTACAAAAGTGGCTGTCCCATTTTACATCCGTATCAACTATGTGTTAGAGTTCTAGTTTCCTCACCGATATTTGGTATCATCTGTCTTGCTGGTCATAGCCGTTGTCTTAGTCTGTTTCCTGCTACCACACCAGAATGTAACAGATCTGGTAATTTATAAAGAAAATAAGTTTATTTGGCTCATGTTTCTGGAGGCTGGAAATTCCAAGAGCATGGTGCTGATACCTGGCGATAATCATCTCATGGTGGAAGTTGGCACACAAGACAGAAAAAAGAGCCTGCTATTACCCACTCCTGCAGTAACAGCATTAATCCATGTATGAGGGTAGAGTTCTCATGGCATAATAACTTCCCAACAGCAGCATCTCTTAACACTAATTTAATAGCAATTAAATTTCATCATGAGTTTTAGCAAAGACACTCACGTCATAGTAGCCATCCTAGTGGATGTGAAGTGATATCTCATTGTGGTTTTGATTTGCATTTCCCTTATGACTGATGATGTTGAGCTTATTTTTATGTATGGATTGGCCACTTGTATATATTCTCTGAAGAAATGTCTATTCAAATCCTTTAACCATTTTTAAGTGGGGAGTTTGCTCTTTTACTATTGAGCTGGAAGAGTTCTTCATGTATTCTAAATACAAGTCCCTACGCAGATATATGATTTCCAAGTATTTTCTCCCAATCTGTGGGTTTTAAAATTTATTTTAACTGAGAAATAATAATGTTCATTTATGCAACACAGTGTGATGTTTTGATCTATGTAAACATTGGAAAAGTTGACCAAGCTAATTAATATATTCATCACCTCACAAACTTTTTTTTGTGGGTAGTGACAGCATTAAATATCTATTATTTTTAAAATGCTGAAATGTGCTTTATTATTAACTGTGGTCATCATGCAGTGCAATAAGTCACTAAAGCTTATTCTAGCAAACTTTCTACCCTTTGATCAGCATCTCCCCTTTTCCTGTCACTCTCCCTACATCCTAGCCTCTGGTAACCACCTTTCTACTCTCTGTTTCTGTGAGATTAACTTTTTTAGATTCCATATGTAAGAGAGATCATATGCTATGTGTCTTTCTGTACCTGGATTATTCCACTTAGCATAATATTCTCCAGATTTATCTATGTTATCATGAATGATACAATTTTCTTCTTTTTAAAGGCTGTACAATATCCCATTGTGTATATATGCCACATTTTCTTTGTCCATTCTTCTGTTGGACTTTTAGGTTGCTCTGATAATCATGACTATTGTGACTAATGCTGGAATGAACATGCGAGTGGAGCTATCTCTTTGACATACCTATTTCACTTCCTTTGGCTGTCTACCCAGAAGTTGGATTGCTGGATTATATAGTGATTCTATTTACAGTTGTTTGAGGAATCTCCATACTATTTTCCAAAGTGACTTATTTATTTATTTGCTTTCCCACTAAGACTGTACAAGGTTTCCCTTTTGCTCACATCATCACAAACATTTATTATTACTTGTATTTTTAATAATAGTCATTCTAACCGATGTAAAGAGAAAACCTCATTGTACTTTTAATTTGTATTACTCTGATGATTATTAATGCTGAATATTTTTATATGTCTGTTGGACACTCATATCTCATGTTCTGAGAAGTTTCTGTTCAGATCCTTTGCCCATTTTCAATTTTTTTTCTTGCTATTTGGTTGTTTGAGTTTCTTATATATTTTGGATATTGGTCCATTATCAGATGTATGATTTGAAAATATTTTCTCCCAATCCATGGGTTGTATCTTCATTCTGATGATTATTTTTTTTGTTTTGCAAAAGTTGTTTTACTTTGATAGAGTTCCATTTGTTTATTTTTGCTTTTATTGCCTGTGCTCTTGGAATCTATTGAAGAAATCATCACACAAACGGATGTCATAGAAATTTTCCTCTACATTTTCTTCTAGAAGCTTTAGAGTTTCAAGTCTTTTAAGTCTTTTGTTCATTTTAGTTGAGATTTTGTAATTTTGTATATGGTGTGAGATAAAGGTCCAACTTAATCCTTCTGCTGTGGATATTCAGTTTTCCCAACACCATTTACTAAAGAGAGACTTTTCCCCATTGTTTTCTTGGCAGCTTTCTCAAAAATCAATTGACCATATATTCTTGGGTTTATTTCTGGGCTTTCTAATCTTGTTCCATTGGTTGATGTGTCTGTTTTTATGCTAGTACCATGCTGTTTTAATTACAATGACTTTATAATATATTTTGAAATCAGAAATTGTAACATCTTTAGCTGTGTTCTTTTCTCTCAGGATTGCTTTGGCTCTTTGAGGTCTTTTCTATTTCCATATGAATTACAGGATTTGTTTTTTATTCCTGTGAAAACTGACACTGGAATTTTGATAGAAATTTCATTGAAGCTGTAGATCACTTTGAGTAAGATGAACATTTTAACAATATTAAGTTTTTCAATGTATGAATATTGAGTATATTTCCATTTATGTGTGTCTTCAATTTCTTATACTTCTCAGTGTACAGGTTATTCACAAATTAAATTGGTAGGTGGTAGGTGGGTAACCTCCCTTGCCTCTGCTCCAATCCTGGGTGAGTGATTGTCTTGCCTCACTCCTCTCTGCTCTCTATGGGTCACTGATACTTCCTTGATGAATCACAATATGGCTTCCCAGATAATCCTCTTGAAGAGCTAGTGTTTACTCATCACTCTGTCTCCTCTCCGTGACAGTAGCACACACAAGTTGCTTCTAGTCAGCCTTCTTGGAACCTCTCCCTCAATGGTGTCTTTTCATGCAGAGAAGTTTAACATTTTGGGCCGGGCACGGTGGCTCATACCTGTAATCCTAGCACTTTGGGAGGCCGAGGTGGGTGATTCACCTGAGGTTGAGAGTTCGAGACCAGCCTGACCAACATGAAGAAACCCCATCTCTACTAAAAATAGAAAATTAGCTGGGCGTGGTGGCACATGCCTGTAATCCCAGCTACTTGGGAGGTTCATGCAGGAGAATCACTTGAACCTGGGAGGCGGAGGTTGTGGTGAGCCAAGATTGCACTATTGCACTCCAGCCTGGGCAACAAGAGTGAAACTCCATCTCCAAAAAAAAAAAAAAAAAAAAAGTTTAACATTTTGATAATATTCACTGTATCCATTTTATTTCTTCAGTTGCTTAAGCTTTTGCTGTTACACTTAAGAAACTGCTGCCTAAATTACAGTAACACAGATTTATAGCTATGTTTCCTTCTATGAGTTTTATAGTTCTAGCTGTTTGATTTAGCCCTGTAAATTTGAGCTAATTTTTATACATAATGTGAGGTAAAAGTCCAAATTGTTTTGCATCTAGATATTCAGTTGTCTCATTATCATGTGTTGAGAAGATGATTATTTCACCCATTGAATGGTTTTTGCAGTATTATAAATATTTAGTTGACCATGGATGTATGGGTTTATTTCTGAATTCTCAATTTTATTACATTGGTCACTATGCCTATTCTTGTGGCACTACTACACTATCTTGATTATTACAACTTTGTAGTAAGTCTTGAAATATGGAATTGTAAGTTAACGTTTTCCATGCTGTTTGGTTATCCAGGGCCCCTTGCATTTTCATATAAATTTTATTATGGTCTTATTTACTTCTGAAAAAAACAAAATTGTAGATTTAATAAGAAATTAACTGAATCTGCAGATCCATTTGGGGAGTACTGCTACCTCAACAATATTAAATCTTCTATCCCATGTACATGAAATATCAATTTATTTAAATCTGCCTCAATTTATTTAAATCTGCCTCAATTTATTTTGACAATTATTTGTAGGTTTCAGTGTAAAAGTATTGGACTTTATCTTTAAAATTGTAGCTTTAAATTATTTTTGATGTCAGTGGAACTGTTTTTTCAATTTTCTTTTCAGATTGTTCATTTCCAGTGTATAGAAATACAACTAGTTTTAGGGAGAGGGATGTCAGAAAGACGATGGAACAGGAGGTCTCCTGTTTGTGTCCCCCCAAAACAACAATTTGTCAGTGATACGGGAACAAAAATGGTTTGTTATAGCTTGGAGATCCAGGTAGGAGGATGCAATACCTTAGTAGAGTCAAAGACATAAGAGGGTCACTTTTGAGAAGGCAGGCTTGAACCTGCACAGAAGGATTGCCCACAGTAGTCTCAGATACAGACCTGGAAACAGTCCTGTACCCCCATGGACTCAGCTACAGTTTTGTCACCTGGGCTTTCCACAAAGGGAGCTGGTTGGAGGCACATCTGCTTGTGCCTTGGGTAACAGGCTTGTTAACCTCATTACCAGCTGTGGATTATGAAGTGGCCTGTAAACCAAGTCCAACTCCCAGCTGTCATCTGGAACAATCTTGCTTGCCAAACCCAGAAGGAGATACAACCATCCTTGCCCTGGAGACAGGCTTGCCAACCTAATTTGACTGCAGATTTGAAACTTGCCCTGTGATTTGCTTCTAGCCCTTTTCAGTTGGATTCTAGGAGCAGTCTTGCCTTCCCTTCAGAGGGGAGTACATGGAGGAGCACATTCCCCACTGAGCCCTAAGGAAAGACTTAGTCAAAGGCAGGAATGCCAATGTAGGTTCCACTGCAGTTCCACTGGCTCTATGACTCAGTACTGGCTGCACTCCATTGAGATCTGGGGCCAGTCCTGCTGCCCAGGAACCTAGAAGGAGGCATACCCATCCCCAAAGACAGGCCTGTACATATCAGTACCAGCTGTCAACACTGAAGCAGCCCTGTGATTCTATTGTCGCCCATCAGCCACACTGCAGGACCATATCTGATTGTCCATGGATGTACCCAGTGACCTAGTATGAGCCACCCCCATCTGCATAACTGGTATCAGGCCCACCATCTGTGGACCCAAATGTTGACCCTGGAATGGACCCTTTCCCCAGCACTAGCCCTACTGACCAATGTCCTCCAGACAGTTCCATCTACCCAGAGACCATGCAGGATCCACAATTGCCTGATAGCAAGCCTAGGAGCCATAGACTTCATTGCAAACCCAGAGGCAGCCATATAACTTAACCACAAAACCACTTTACTGCATTCCCAAGAGGCAATTTCATCAGTAAGAGGACCTGATAGAATAAGGTCATTATCTGCAGAAACCAGACTATAAGATATAGAGTTTGCTCCTTCAAATGCATGAACACTGATGCAAGCCTACATGAAATCACAAAGAATCAAGCAAATATGACACCACAAAAAGAACAGAGCTCCAGTAGCCAACACAAAAAATTGAAGATCTACAAATTGCCTGACAAACAATTCAAAGTATTCATTTTAAATATGCTCAATGAGATGAGATGTAAGAAAACACAAATAGAAAAACAAAATCAGGAAAATGATTTAGGGAAAAAGAGAAATGTAGTGAAGAAATAAACACCATAAAGAGAATCAAACAGAGGCCGGGCGCAGTGGCTCAAGCCTGTAATCCCAGCACTTTGGGAGGCTGAGACGGGCAGATCACGAGGTCAGGAGATTGAAACCATCCTGGCTAACACGGTGAAACCCCATCTCTACTAAAAATACAAAAAAAAAAAAAAAAAACTAGCCGGGCAAGGTGGCGGCGCCTGTAGTCCCAGCTACTCGGGAGGCTGAGGCAGGAGAGTGGCGTGAACCCGGGAGGCGGAGCTTGCAGTGAGCTGAGATCTGGCCACTGCACTCCAGCCTGGGTGACAGAGCGAGACTCCGTCTCAAAAAAAAAAAAAAAAAAAAAAAGAATCAAACAAATCCCAGAACTGAAAAATACATTGGCAATTGAAAAAAATTAATAGAAAGCTTGAATATCATACTTGATCATGAAGAAGAAAGAATCAGTGAATAGAAGGACAGGTCATTTTAAATTAGCCAGTCAGAGGAACAAAAAGAAAAGAAAAAAATGAGAAAGAATCAAGAAAGCATATAGGACATATGGGAACCACCCAACAAATGAATATATGCATTATAAGAGTTCCAGAAATATGCTAGAAAGAGAAAAAATGTAGAAAGCTCATTTAAAGAATAACATGGCCACTTCCCAAAATCTTCGGAGCAATGCTAAATGTAGATTCATGAAGCTTTCAGATCCCCACTCTATATTAATCAAAAGAAGATTACTTAGAGAAACCTTACCATCAGATTGTCAAAAGTTATGACAGAGAATTTTGAAAACAGTGAAAGAAAAGTGACTTACCACATACACAGGAGTATCTATTAGGCTATCAGCAAATTTTCCAGCAGAAATTTTGCAGGCCAGGGGGAGAGGAATAATATATTCAATGGGCTGAAAAACAAAACAAAAACTGCCAACTAAGAATATTATGATCAGCAAAGCTGTCCTTCAGAAATAAGAAAAGAAAATGATATTCTAAGACAAATAAAAGCTGAGGGAATATATCACCACTAAATGTGTTTTACAGGAAAGACTAAAGAGAGTTCCTCAGCTGAAACAAAAGGATGTTAAGTAATAAAACTTACAAAATGAAAACATAGTAAGGTAAACTTAAATTCAGAATACTTTAACACTATAATAGCTGTACATAAGTCACTTTTAACTCTAGTATAAAAGTTAAAAGCCAAAAGAATAAATGACTGTAACTATGAAAATTTGTTAAAAGATACATAACATAAAAATGTGTAAAATATAACACCAATAGCATACAATGTGTGTTTGGTGGATGGAGGAGTAAAATGTAGAGTTTTATACATGAATAAGTTTTATTTTAAAATAGATTGTTATAACTAAAAATATTTTATGTAAGCCTCGTGGTAGCCACAGAGGAAAACAAAATAGGAAGTACACCAAAGATAAACAGAAAAGAAACACTGAGCAGTAGTTTGTAGTTCTCCCTTCATTTTCCTTGTTAGCTGTATTACTAGGTATTTTATTCTTTTTGTGGCAATTATGAATGGGAGTTCTTTTGTGCTTTAGTTCTCTGCTTGCCTGTTGTTGGTGTATAGAAATTCTAGTGACATTTGCACTAGACATTTGCATTTATTTTGTATTCTGACACTTTGCTGAAGTTGCTTAATAGCTTAAGAAAGTTTTGGGCTGAGATGTGAGGGGTTTTCTAGATATGGGATTATGTCATCTGCAAAAAAAAAAAAAGAGTTTAATAACCTGTCTTCCTCTTTGAATACCCCATATTTTTTTCTCTTGCCTGCTTGCCCTAGACAGAATTTTTAATACTATGTTGACTAGGGGTGGTGAGAGAGGACATCATTGACTTGTGCCAGTTTTCAAGGAGAATGCCGCTTTTTCCCACTCAGTATCATATTGACTGGCTCTTATTATTTTGAGGTATGTTCCTTCAATACATATGACACAAGCAAATGGAAAATACTTTCAGGTTTATGGATAGAAAGAGTCATTATCTTGAAAATGATCATACTGCCCAAAGCAATTTACAGATTCAATGCTATTCCCATTAAACTACCATTGACGGTCTTCACAGAACTAGAGAAAAACTATTTTAAAATTCTTATGGAACCAAAAAAGAGCTCGAATAGCCAAGGCAATCCTAAGCAAAAAGAGAAAAACTGGAAGCATCACTCTACCTGACTTCAAACTATACTACAGGGCTACAGTAAACAAAAACAGCACAGTACTGGTACAAGAACAGACACAACCCAGAAATCAGACCACACACCTGCATCCATCTGATCTTCAACAAACCTGACCAAAAGAAGAATGGGGAAATAATTTTCTATTTAATAAATGGTGCTAAGAGAACTGGTGAGCCCTATGCAGAAAATTGAAACTGACCCCTTTCTTACACCATTTACAAAATCAACTCAATATGGATTAAAGACTTATATGTAAAACCCAAAACCATAAAAACACTACAAGAAAACCTAGGTAGTACCATTCAGGACACAGGAATGGTCAAAGACTTCATGACAAAATGCAAAAAGCAATTGCAACTAAAGCCAAAATTGACAAATGGGATCTAATTAAACTAAAGAGCTTCTGCACAGCAAAATAAACTATCAACAGAGTAAACAGACAACCTAAAGAATAGGAGAAAAAGTTTGCAGTCGATGTACTCGATGAAAGTGTAATATCCACGAACTATATGGAACTTAAACAAATTTGCAAGAAAAAAAACCCATTAAAAAGTTGGCAAAGGACATGAACAGACACTTATCAAAAGATGACAGATGTGCAGCCAATAAGCATATGAAAAAAATCTCAACATGACTGACCATTAGAGAAATTCAAAGCAAAACCACAATGAGATACAATCTCATGCCAGTCAGAATGGTTATTATTAAAATGTCAAAAAAAATAATAGATGCTGGCAAGGTTGCAGAGAAAAAGGAACACTTTTACACTGTTGGTGGGATTGCAGTCAACCATTATGAAAGACACTGTGGTGATTCCTCAAAGACCTAGTAACAGGATTACCCAGTAATAGTATTACTGAGTATATACCTAAAGGAATATAAACCATTCTATTATAAAGACACATGCAAACATATGTTCAAAATAGCACTATTCAAAATAGCAAAGACATGGAATCAACCTAAATGCCCATCAATGGTAGACTGGATAAAGAAAATGTCTATGCAACTGTAACTTTACAAGGACATAGACAGAGCTGGAGGCCATCATCCTTAGCAAACTAATACAGGAACAGAAAACCAAATACCACATGTTCTCACTTATAAATGGGAGCTAAATGATGAGAACGCATGGATGCATAGAGGGAAACAATGCACACTGACTGGGTCCTACTGGAGGGTAGAGGCTGGGAGGAGGGAACAGATCAGCAAAAATAACTAATGGATAGTAGGCTTACTACTTGACTGATGAAATAATCTACACAACAAATCCCCATGACACGTGTTTACATATGTAACAAACCTTCACATCCTGCACATGTACCATTAAACTTAATAAAGAGAAAGGAATCAAAGCATTCTGTTACAAAACAAATAACAGCAAATGGCAAGAGATGAAAAAGGAAATTAAAATGTCATAAACAATAAAATGGCAGTAGTAAGTCCTTACCCATTAATAATTACTTTAAATATAAATGGATTAAATTTGCCAGTCAAAAGATGCAGAGTGAAATGATAAAAAGAAAAATAAGATTCAACAATATGCTGCTCATAAAAGACTAATTTAAATCCTAAGGACACACATAGGCTGAAAATGATGAGATGGAAAAAGATATTCCAAGCAAATGAAAACCAAAAGGAGCAAGGGTGGCTATATTTCTATTAGACAAAATGAACTCAGTCAAAATCTGTCACAGGAGACAGGGAAAATTACTATATAATGATAAAAAGGGTCAATTCATCGAGACAATATAAGAATTATAAACATATATGCAGCCAACACAGTAGCACCTAAATATATAAAGCAAAGGTTGCCTAAAACCTAAGGGAGAAATAGAAATACAATAATAGCAGGGAGTTTCAATGCCCCCTTCAACAACAGATATATCATTCAGATAAAACTTGAATAACCCTATAGACCAAATAGACCTACCAGATACATATGCAGCACATTCCATCCAAAGAGAAGAATACACACTCTTCCCAAGTACATATGGGACATTCTCCAGAATAGATTATATGTGGGGCCACCAAACAAATATTAACAAATTTGAAGCTTTAAATAATATCAAATGTATTTTTCAACCACAATGATATAAAACTCAAATTCAATAAAAGGAGAAATTTTGAAAAAATACAAATATGTAAAAAGCACACTACTGAACAACCAGTGTGTCAAAGAACATATCAGAGATGCAAAGACGTTTATATATATACGAATCAGTAAATATAGTACACCACGTTAGCAGAATGGAGAATTTAAAAATTATACAATCACCCAATAGATGCAGACCAAGTATTTAACAAAATTTGGCATCCTTTCACAATAAAAAAAAAAAAACCTCTCAATAAATGAGATATACGAGGAATTTACCTTAACATACTGAAGAACATACATGACAACCTTATGTCTACATTATTTTCAATGGTGAAAAGATGAAAGCTTTTCCTCTAACATCAGCAACAAAGCAAGAATGTCCAATCTCACTATTTGTATTAACATAGTACTAGAAGTCCCAGGTAGAGCAATTAGGCAAGAGAAATAAATGAAAAGTATCTACACTGCAAAGAAATAAGTTAAATTGTCTTTGTTTATAAATGATATGATTATATTTCTAGGAAACCCTGAATACTTCCCCCAAAACCTGTTAAAGCTAATAAATGACTTCAGTAAAGTTGCAGGATGCAAAATTAGTATAAAAAACAGTTGCCTTTCTATAGACTAACAAGTTATCTAAAAATTATATTAAGAAAACAGTTCCATTTATAATAGCATCAAACATAATAAAATACTTAGGAATAAGTTTAACCAAGGAGTTACATTTTGAAAGAAATTGTAAAAGATGCAAATAAGGGGAAAGATGTCCTGTGTTTACAGCTTGGAAGAATTAATCTTGTTAAAATGGTTATACTACCCAAAGCAATCTTCAGATTCAGTGCAATCCTTATCAAAATACTAATGTCATTTTTTTTCATAGAAATAGACAAAAATCCTAAAATGTATATGGAACCACAAAAGACCTTGAGTAGACAAAATAATCTTAAGAAAAAGTAACTGGAGGCATTACGTTTCTGAATGTCAAATTATATTACAAACCTCTAGTAGTCAAAACAGCATGGTACTGATACCCACAGAAAGACAAATGGAGCAGAATAGAGCACCCAGAAATTAACCCATACATATATGGTAAACTAAACTTTGAAAAGGGTGCCAAGAATACGTGATGGGGAAAGGACAGTGTGTTGAATATATGATGTTGAGAAAGCTAGATGTCTGTATGCAAAAAGATAAAATTATATCCTTATATTACACACAAAATTAACTCAATATGGATTAAAGACTTAAATGTAAGACCTGAAACCAAAACTTTTTTAGAAGAAAACATAGGGGAGGAAAAAAAAAATACTCCTAGACATTGTTCTTGGGAATGATATTTTGGATATGACACCAAAAGCACAGGCAACAAAAGCAAATGTAAACAAGTATGACTATATCAAACTAAAAAGTTACTGCACGGCAAAGGAAATAATCAACAAAATGAAAAGACAACCTGCAAAATGAGATAAAATATTTGCAAGCCATCTGTTTGGTGAGGGTGAATATCCAAAACTGTAAGAAACTTATAGAACTCAAAAACAACAATAATCTGATTTAAAAATCAGCAAACAACAATTGATAGTTAATTATATATATCAACTTGACTGGAATAAGGGATGCCCAGACAGCTGAGAAAACATTATTTCTGGGTGTGTCTATGAGGTTGTTTCTGGAGAGATTAGCATTTGGATCATCAGATTGAGTAAAGAAAATCAGGAGAGGCCAAGACAGCCAAATACGAATAGCTCCAGTCTTCATCTCCCAGCGAGACCAATGCAGAAGGTGGGTGATTTCTGCATTTCCAACTGAGGTACCCAGTTTATCTCATTGGGACTGGTTAGGCAGTGGGTGCAACTCACAGAGAGTGAGCAGAAGCAGGGTGGGGCATTGCTTCACCCACGAAAGGCAAGGAGCAGAAGGACCTCCCTCCCCAACCCCAGGGAAGCCTTGAGGGACTGTGCTACCCAGCCAGGTTACTATGCTTTTCCCAGTTTTTGCAATCGCAGATCAGGAGGTTCCCTTGTGTGCCTAGACCATAAGAGCCCGGGTTTCAAGGACAAATTTAGGCAGCTGTTTGGGCAGACACCAAGCTAGCTGCAGGAATTTTTTTCATACCCCAGTGGTTCCTGGAACCCCAGTGAGAGAGAAACGTTCACTCCCCTGGAAAGGGGGCTGAAGCCAGGCAGCCAAGTGGTCTTGCTCAGCGAGTCCCACTCCCACAGAAGCCAGCAAACTAAGAACTACTGGCTTGAAATTCTCACTGCCAGCACAGCAGTCTAAAGTCGACCTGGGACGATTAAGGTTGGTGTGGGGAGAGGCGTCTGTCATTACTGAGGCTTTAATAGGCAGTTTTCCCCTGACAGTGCTAAGGAGATTGGGAAGTTTGGACTGGGCAGAATTCACCACAGCATAGCAAAGCAGCTGTGCCCAGACTGCTTCTCTAGATTCCTCCTCACTGGGCAGGGCAACTCTGAAGGAAAGGCAGCAGCCCCAGTCAGGGGCTTACAGATAAAACTCTCAACTTCCTGGTTCAGGGCACCTGGGGGAAGGGGCAGCTGTGGGCGCAGCTTCAGTGGATTTAATCTTTCCTACTTGCCAGCTCTGAAGAGAACAACTGATCTTGACAAGGGGGATTGTCCCAGCACAGCACATCAGCTCTAAGGGACAGACTGCCTCCTCAAGTGGGTCCCTGATCCCCATGCCTCCTGACTGGGAGAGACCTCCCAACAGGTGTCGACAGATGCCTCATTCAGGAGAGCTCTGGCTGGCAACAGGTCAGTGCCCCTCTGGTCCAAAGCTTCCAGAGGAAGGAGTAGGCAGCAATCTTTGCTATTGTGCAGCCTCCACTGGTGACACCCAAGCAAACAGGGTCTGGAGTGGACTTCCAGCAAACTGCAGCAGACCTGCAGAAGAGGGTCCTGACTGTTAGAAGAAACACTAACAAACAGAAAGCAACAACATCAACATCAACGAAAGAGACCCCTACACAAAAACCCCTTCCAAAGGTCATCAGCCTCAAAGATCAAAGGTAGATAAATCCACAAAGATGAGGAAAAAAACAGCACAAAAACACTACAAAATTCCAAAAACCAGAATGCCTCTTCTCCTCTAAATGTTTGCAACTCCTCTCCAGCAAGAGCACAATACTGGATGGAGAACAAGATTGATGAACTGACAGAGTAGGCTTCAGAAGATAGTAACAAACTCCTCTGAGCTAAAGGAACATGTTCGAACCCAATGCAAGGAACCTAAGAACCTTAATAAAAGGTTACAGGAACTGCTAACTAAAATAACCAGTTTAAAGAGGAAGATGAATGACCTGATGTAGCTGAAAAACACAACAGAACTTTGCATAGTATACACAAGTATCAATAGCCGAATCGATCAAGTGGAAGAAAGGATATCAGAGATTGAAGATCAACCTACTGAAATGAGGCATGATGACAAGATTGAGAAAAAAGAATAAAAAGAAATGAAAAAAGCCTCCAAATAAAAATTGGGACTATGTGAAAAGACCAAACCTACGATTGATTGTTATACCTGAAAGCAACAGGAAGAATGGAACCAAGTTGGAAAATACACTTCAGGATATTGTCCAGGAGAACTTCCCCAAACTAACAAGACAGGCCAACATTCAAATTCAGGAAATACAGAGAACACCACTAAGATACTCCTTGAGAAGGGCAACCTGAAAACACTTGTCAGATTCTCCAAGGTTGAAACAAAGGAAAAAATGTTAAAGGCAGGCAGAGAGAAAGGTCAGGTTACCTACAAAGGGAAGCCCATCAGACTAACAGTGGATCTCTGCAGAAACCCTGCACGCCAGAATAGAGTGGGGACCAATATTCAACATTCTTAAAGAATTTTCAGCCCAGAATTTAATATCCAGCCAAACAAAGCTTCATAAGCAAAGGAGAAATAAAATCCTTTCCAGACAAGCAAATGCTGAGGGATTTTGTCACCACCAGGCCTGCTTTGCAAGCACTCCTGAAGGAAGCACTGAATATGGAGAGGAAAAACCGATACCAGTCACTGCAAAAAACACAACAAAATATAAAGACCAATGATACTATGAAGAAACTGCATCAACTAATATGCAAAATAACCAGGTAGCATCATTATGACAGGATCAAATTCACACATAACAATATTAACCTTAAATGTAAATGAGCTAAATGCCCCAATTAAAAGATGCAGACTGGCAAACTGGATAGAGTCAAGACCTACTGGTTTGCTGTATTCAGAAATCCATCTCATGTGCAAAGACACACACAGGCTCAAAATAAAGGGATGAAGAAATATTTACCAAGCAAATAGAAAGAAAAAAAA
>NW_016806375.1:3122075-3190262 GCF_001698545.2 Rhinopithecus bieti | reverse complement strand
AAAAAAAAAAAAAAAAAAAAAAAAAAAAAAAGAAGCAGGGGCTGCATTCCTAGTCTGTGATAAAACAGACTTTAAACCAACAAAGATCAAAAAAGGCAAAGGCATTATATAATGGTAAAGGCATCAATGCAACAAGAGCTAACTGTCTTAAATATATATGTACCCAATTCAGGAGCACCCAGATTCATAAAACAAGTTCTTAGACACCTACAAAGAGACTTAGACTCCCACACAATAATAGTGGGAGACTTTAACACCCCACTGTCAATATTAGATCAACAAGACAGAAAATTAAGGACATTCAGGACTTGAATTCGGCTCTGGACCAAATAGACCTAATAGACATCTACAGAACTCTCCACCCCAAATCAACAGAATATACATTCTTCTCAGTGCCACATAGCACTTATTCTAAAATTAACCACATAAATGGAAGTAAAACACTCCTCAGCAAATGCAACAAAATGGAAGTCATAAAGTCTATCATGGAGAGATGAAATGGAAATCATGAAGTCTCTCAGACCACAGTACAATCAAATTAGAACCCAGGATTAAGAAAACTGACTCAAAACTGCACAACTACATAGATATTGAACAACCTGCTCCTGAATGACTACTGGGTAAATAACAAAATTAAGGGAGAAATCAAGCACTTCTTTGTAACCAATGAGAACAAAGAGACATTGTACCAGAATTACTGGGACACAGCTAAAGCAGTGTTAAGAGGGAAATTTATAGCACTAAATTCACATATCAGAAAGCTAGAAAGATCTGAAATCGACACTGTAACATCACAACTAAAAGAACTAGAGAAGCAAGAGCAGATAAATTCAAAAGCTAGCAGAAGACAAGAAATAACTAAGCTCAGAGCAGAACTGAAAGAGAGACACAAAAAAAACCTTCAAAAAAAATGAATAAATCCAGGAGCTCGTTTTTTGAAAAGATTAACAAAATAGATAGACTGCTAGCTAGACTAATAAAGAAGAAAAGACAGAAGAATTAAATAGACACAATAAAAAATGATAATGGTGATATCACCACTGATCCCACGGAAATACAAACTACCATCAGAGACTACTATAAACCTCTATCAAATAAACTAAAAAAATCTAGAGGAAATGGATAAATTCCTGAACACATACACCCTCCCAAGACTAAATCTGGAAGAAGTCAAATCCCTGAATAGAACAATAACAAGTTCTGAAATTGAGGCAGTAATTAATAGCCTACCAACCAGAAAAGCCCAGGACCAGATGGATTCACAGCCTCATTCTACCAGAGGTACAAAGAGCAGCTGGAACCATTTCTTCTGAAACTATTCCAAACAATAGAAAAGAGGGACTCCTCCCTAACTCATTTTATGAGGCCAGCATTATCCTGATACCAAAACCTGGAAGAAACACACAAAAAAAGAGAATTTCAGTCCAATATCCTTGATGAATATTGATGTGAAAATTCTCAGTAAAATACTGGTAAACTGAATCCAGCAGCACATCAAAAAACTTATCCACCATGATCAAGTCAGCTTCATCCCTGTAATGCAAGGCTGGTTCAACATACACAAATCAATAGATGTAATCCATCACACAAACAGAACCAATGACAAAATCTACATGATTATCTCAATAGATGCAGAAAAGTCATTTGATAAAATTCAACAACCTTTCATGCTAAAACTCTCAATAAACTAGGCATTGATGGAACATATCTCAAATTAATAAGACCTATTTATGACAAACCCATAGCCAATATCATACTGAATGGGCAAAAGATGGAAGCATTCCCTTTGAAACCTGGCACAACACAAGGATGCCATCTCTCACCACTCCTGTTCAACACAGTATTGGAAGTTCTGGCCACGGCAATCAGGCAAGAGAAAGAAATAAAGGGTATTCAAATAGGAAAAGAGGAAGCAAAATTGTCTCTGTTTGCAAATGACATGATTGTATATTTAGAAAACCCTATTGCCTCAGCCCAAAACTCCTTAGGCTAATAAGTAACATCAGCAAAGTCTCAGGATACAAAATCAATGTGCAAAATCACAAACATTCCTATACACCAATAATAGACAAGCAGAGAGCCAAATCATAAGCAAACTCACATCCACAATTGCTACAAAGAGAATAAAATCCCTAGGAATACAACTTACAAGGGATGTGAAGGCCCTCTTCAAGGAGAACTACAAACCAGTGCTCAAATAAATAAGAGAGGACACAAACAAATGAAAAAACATTACATGCTCATAGACAGGAAGAATCAATATCATGAAAATGGCCATACTGCCCAAAGTAATTTGTAGATCCAATGCTATTCCCATTAGGCTACCATTGATTTTCTTCACAGAATTAGAAAAAACTACCTTAAATTTCATATGGAACCAAAAAAGAGCCCATATAGCTAAGACAATCCTGAGTAAAAGGACAAAGCTGGAGGCATCATGCTACCTGACTTCTAACTATACTACAAGGATACAGTAACCAAAACAGCATGGTACCAGTACCAAAACAGATATATAGACAAATAGGATAGAAGAGAGAACTCAGAAATAATATCACACATCTACAACCATCTGATCTTTAGCAAACCTGACAAAAGCTAGCAATGGGGAAAAGATCCTCTATTTAATAAATGGTGCTGGGAAAACTGGGCAACCATATGCAGAAAACAGAAACTGGACCCCTTCATTACACCTCGTACAAAATTAAGATGGATTAAAGACTTAAATGTAAAACCCAAAACCATAAAACCCAATAAGAAAACCTAGGCAATGCCATTCAGGACATATGCATAGGCAAAACTTCATGACTAAAACACCAAAGGTAATTGCAACAAGAGCCAACATTGACAACTATAATCTAATTAAACTAAAGAGCTTCTGCATAGCAAAAGAAACTATCATCACAGTGAACAGTCTTACAGAATGGGAGAAAATTTTGCAATGTACCCATCTGACAAAGGTCTAATATCCAGAATCTACAAGGAACTTAAACAAATTTACAAGAAAAAAAAACAAAAAAACCACCTCATCACAAAGTGGGTGAAGGATATCAGCAGACACTTCTCAAAAGAAAACATTTATATGGCCAACAAACATATGAAAAAAGACTCATCATCACTGGTCATTAAAGAAAGCAAAGAAAGCAAGTCAAAACCAAAATAAGATACCACCTCATGCCAGTTAGAATGGCGATTATTAAAAGTCAGGAAACAACAGATGCTCGAGAGGATATGAAGAAATAAGAATGCTTTTGCACTGTTGGTGGGATTGTAAATTAGTTCAACCATTGTGGAAGACAGTGTGGCAATTCCTCAAGGATCTAGAACCAGAAATACCACTTGACCCAGCAATCCCATTACTGGCTATATACCCAAAGGAATATAAATCATTCTAGCATAAGGAATGCACACATATATTTATCACAAAACTATTTACAATAGCAAAGACTTGGAACCAACCCAAATGTCTATCAATGATAGACTGGATAAAGAAAATGTGGCACATATACACCATGGAATACTATGCAGCCATAAAAAAGATTGAGTTCATGTCCTTTGCAGGGATATGGATAAAGCTGGAAGGCATCATTCTCAGCAAACTAACACAGGATCAGAAAACTAAACACCACATGTTCTTACTCATAAGTGNCTAAAATTAACCACATAAATGGAAGTAAAACACTCCTCAGCAAATGCAACAAAATGGAAGTCATAAAGTCTATCATGGAGAGATGAAATGGAAATCATGAAGTCTCTCAGACCACAGTACAATCAAATTAGAACCCAGGATTAAGAAAACTGACTCAAAACTGCACAACTACATAGATATTGAACAACCTGCTCCTGAATGACTACTGGGTAAATAACAAAATTAAGGGAGAAATCAAGCACTTCTTTGTAACCAATGAGAACAAAGAGACATTGTACCAGAATTACTGGGACACAGCTAAAGCAGTGTTAAGAGGGAAATTTATAGCACTAAATTCACATATCAGAAAGCTAGAAAGATCTGAAATCGACACTGTAACATCACAACTAAAAGAACTAGAGAAGCAAGAGCAGATAAATTCAAAAGCTAGCAGAAGACAAGAAATAACTAAGCTCAGAGCAGAACTGAAAGAGAGACACAAAAAAAACCTTCAAAAAAAATGAATAAATCCAGGAGCTCGTTTTTTGAAAAGATTAACAAAATAGATAGACTGCTAGCTAGACTAATAAAGAAGAAAAGACAGAAGAATTAAATAGACACAATAAAAAATGATAATGGTGATATCACCACTGATCCCACGGAAATACAAACTACCATCAGAGACTACTATAAACCTCTATCAAATAAACTAAAAAAATCTAGAGGAAATGGATAAATTCCTGAACACATACACCCTCCCAAGACTAAATCTGGAAGAAGTCAAATCCCTGAATAGAACAATAACAAGTTCTGAAATTGAGGCAGTAATTAATAGCCTACCAACCAGAAAAGCCCAGGACCAGATGGATTCACAGCCTCATTCTACCAGAGGTACAAAGAGCAGCTGGAACCATTTCTTCTGAAACTATTCCAAACAATAGAAAAAGAGGGACTCCTCCCTAACTCATTTTATGAGGCCAGCATTATCCTGATACCAAAACCTGGAAGAAACACACAAAAAAAGAGAATTTCAGTCCAATATCCTTGATGAATATTGATGTGAAAATTCTCAGTAAAATACTGGTAAACTGAATCCAGCAGCACATCAAAAAACTTATCCACCATGATCAAGTCAGCTTCATCCCTGTAATGCAAGGCTGGTTCAACATACACAAATCAATAGATGTAATCCATCACACAAACAGAACCAATGACAAAATCTACATGATTATCTCAATAGATGCAGAAAAGTCATTTGATAAAATTCAACAACCTTTCATGCTAAAAACTCTCAATAAACTAGGCATTGATGGAACATATCTCAAATTAATAAGACCTATTTATGACAAACCCATAGCCAATATCATACTGAATGGGCAAAAGATGGAAGCATTCCCTTTGAAACCTGGCACAACACAAGGATGCCATCTCTCACCACTCCTGTTCAACACAGTATTGGAAGTTCTGGCCACGGCAATCAGGCAAGAGAAAGAAATAAAGGGTATTCAAATAGGAAAAGAGGAAGCAAAATTGTCTCTGTTTGCAAATGACATGATTGTATATTTAGAAAACCCTATTGCCTCAGCCCAAAAACTCCTTAGGCTAATAAGTAACATCAGCAAAGTCTCAGGATACAAAAATCAATGTGCAAAAATCACAAACATTCCTATACACCAATAATAGACAAGCAGAGAGCCAAATCATAAGCAAACTCACATCCACAATTGCTACAAAGAGAATAAAATCCCTAGGAATACAACTTACAAGGGATGTGAAGGCCCTCTTCAAGGAGAACTACAAACCAGTGCTCAAATAAATAAGAGAGGACACAAACAAATGAAAAAACATTACATGCTCATAGACAGGAAGAATCAATATCATGAAAATGGCCATACTGCCCAAAGTAATTTGTAGATCCAATGCTATTCCCATTAGGCTACCATTGATTTTCTTCACAGAATTAGAAAAAACTACCTTAAATTTCATATGGAACCAAAAAAGAGCCCATATAGCTAAGACAATCCTGAGTAAAAAGGACAAAGCTGGAGGCATCATGCTACCTGACTTCTAACTATACTACAAGGATACAGTAACCAAAACAGCATGGTACCAGTACCAAAACAGATATATAGACAAATAGGATAGAAGAGAGAACTCAGAAATAATATCACACATCTACAACCATCTGATCTTTAGCAAACCTGACAAAAGCTAGCAATGGGGAAAAGATCCTCTATTTAATAAATGGTGCTGGGAAAACTGGGCAACCATATGCAGAAAACAGAAACTGGACCCCTTCATTACACCTCGTACAAAAATTAAGATGGATTAAAGACTTAAATGTAAAACCCAAAACCATAAAAACCCAATAAGAAAACCTAGGCAATGCCATTCAGGACATATGCATAGGCAAAAACTTCATGACTAAAACACCAAAGGTAATTGCAACAAGAGCCAACATTGACAACTATAATCTAATTAAACTAAAGAGCTTCTGCATAGCAAAAGAAACTATCATCACAGTGAACAGTCTTACAGAATGGGAGAAAATTTTTGCAATGTACCCATCTGACAAAGGTCTAATATCCAGAATCTACAAGGAACTTAAACAAATTTACAAGAAAAAAAAACAAAAAAACCACCTCATCACAAAGTGGGTGAAGGATATCAGCAGACACTTCTCAAAAGAAAACATTTATATGGCCAACAAACATATGAAAAAAGACTCATCATCACTGGTCATTAAAGAAAGCAAAGAAAGCAAGTCAAAACCAAAATAAGATACCACCTCATGCCAGTTAGAATGGCGATTATTAAAAAGTCAGGAAACAACAGATGCTCGAGAGGATATGAAGAAATAAGAATGCTTTTGCACTGTTGGTGGGATTGTAAATTAGTTCAACCATTGTGGAAGACAGTGTGGCAATTCCTCAAGGATCTAGAACCAGAAATACCACTTGACCCAGCAATCCCATTACTGGCTATATACCCAAAGGAATATAAATCATTCTAGCATAAGGAATGCACACATATATTTATCACAAAACTATTTACAATAGCAAAGACTTGGAACCAACCCAAATGTCTATCAATGATAGACTGGATAAAGAAAATGTGGCACATATACACCATGGAATACTATGCAGCCATAAAAAAGATTGAGTTCATGTCCTTTGCAGGGATATGGATAAAGCTGGAAGGCATCATTCTCAGCAAACTAACACAGGATCAGAAAACTAAACACCACATGTTCTTACTCATAAGTGGGAGTTGAATAGTGAGAACATATGGACACAGGGTGGGGAGAATCATACACTGGGTTCTGTCAAGGGGTGAGGGGCAAGGGGAGGGAGAGCATTAGGACAAATAGCTAATGCGTGTGGGGCTTAAAACCTACATGATGGGTTGATAGGTGCAGCAAACCAGCATGGCACATGTATGCCTATGGAACAAACCTGCACGTTATACACATGTATCCCAGCACTTGAAGTAAAAAAAAAAAAAAAAAAAATCCCCTCATTAATGTGGACAGCATTATCAAATTCATTAGACCAAAAGGTGGCAGAAAGGCAAATTATTTCTCTCTTCTTGAGCTAAAACATCTGTCTTCTCCTGCCTTTCCCTTCAGAGCTCCCAGTTCTCAAGCCTTCAGACTCTAGGCAGTACACCATTGGCTCTGAGTTCTCAGGCCTTTGACATATGGACTTAGAGTTACATTATTTCTTTTGGTTCTTGGGACTTCGGACTAGGACCAAATTACACCACTACCTTTTCGGATTCTGCCAGCTTGCAGATGGCATATTGTGGGACTTGGCCTCCATAGCTGTAAGTCAATTCCAATAATAAATCTCTGATATCTATCTGTATAATTGCTTCTGTTTTTCTAGAGAACCCTAATAGAGACCTAAACATTTTTCCTAAGATGACATATAAGTGGTCAATAAGCACATGGAAAGGTACTTATCATGAGTAATCAGGGAAATGAAAATTAAAATGAGATATCATCTCACACCTGTTAGGTGGCTGCTATAAAAACAACAATAGATAACAAGTGTTGGCAAGGATATAGAGAAATGGAAATTCTTATACACCAATATGATTTAGTAGGAATATTAATTGGTACAGCTAGTATGGGAAACATCATGGAGTTCCTCAAAAATTAAAAATAGAACTACGCTATGATCCAGTAACACCACTTCTGGGTATACAGTTGTTCTTTGACTTACAATGAGGTTGTGTCCTAATAAACTCATTGTGTGTAAGTTGAGAATGTTGTAAGTCAAAAATGCATTTCATATACCTACCAAACATTGTAGCTTATTCTACCCTACCTTAAACATGCTCAGAACACTTACATTAGCTTACATTTAAATCATGTAACACAAAGACTATTGTATTACAAATGTTGACTATCCTCATGTAATTTATTGGAGATTGTATTAAAAGTGAAAAAGAGAATCGTTATATGGGTACTTGCAGTGTAGTTTCTATTAAATGCATTTTGATTTCACAGCATTGTAAAGTCAAAAAATGGTAACTCAAATTATTCTAAGTTAGGAATTGTCTGTATATCCAAAAGAAATGAAATCAGTATCTTGAAGAGATACGAAATCCATATTCATTGCAGTCTTCACAATAGCTAAGATATGGGAACAACCTGTACATCCATCAGTGCATAAATGGAGAAAGAAAATGTGAGACACACTGGAATGTTATTCAGCCATAACAAAGAAAAGAAATTGTCATTTGCATCAATATGGAGGAAACTGAAGTCATTATTAAGTGACATAAGCCAGAAACAGAAAGACAAAATACTGTGATCTCATTTATATGTGGAATCTGAAAAACATTGATCACACAGAAACAGAATGGTAGCTGCCAGGAACTGGTGGGTGGGGAGAATGATAAGACATTGGTCAAAGGATATAAAATTTCAGTTATAACTGATTAAGTTCTAGAATCTAATGTAAAAATGTTGAATATAGTTAAAAATAGTATACTGTGAAATTTGCTACAAAAGCGTATCTTAATTGTTCTCAGCACACACAGAAAAGGTAATGATGTGAGGTGATGGGTTAATTTAGTCAACTGTAATTATTTCACATTGTATGTTTATATCAAACTGCCACAGTGTACAACTTTTGTTAATTATTCCTTAAGAAGGAAAAATAGAAATATAACTAGTTTTTGTATGTTGATATTGCATCCTACATATTTGCTAAATCATTTATGAGCACCAACCAACAGTTTTTTATGGATTCTTCAGTTTTTTTATGTATGAGATTATGCCATCTGCAAATAGTGATATTTTTACTTCTTCCTTTCCAATATGAATGACTTCATTTCTTTTTCTTGTTATTTCCCTGGCTGCATTTCCAGTACAATGTCAAATGGAAGTTGTGACACTAGACATTCATGTCTTGTTCCTCTTGTTAGCAAGAAAAGTTTTCAGTCTTTCACTATTAAGTCTGATGTTAGCTACACTTTTTTCATAGATACTCATTGTGAGGTTTAGAAAATTCCCTTTCTATTCCAACTTTGTTGAGTATTTTCATTATGAAAGGATGTTGAGTTTTGTCAAATGATCGTTCTGCATTTATTGAGATGATCATGTAAAGTTATTTATTATAGCGTATTTACTGATTTTCACGTGTAATCAACCATTTGTTCACGGTGCATTGTCTTTTTGAATGCTGAGCTTTCCTTTTCTAATACACATAAATGAGTTCAAGTCTGCATTTTTTCTGTTAAGAGAGTTTTAACTGCATGCCAAAAGATTTGAAAAGTATTATCAATTATTTAAAATATTTTCTAATTTATATTTTATGTTTCTTAGGGATTGGGGATTATTTTAAAGTGTTCTGCCTAGTTTTAAATATTTGAGGATTTTCATAGCCATGATTTCTAGTTTTTTGTGTTACCAACTAACCTCTTATCCAATTCTATCCTTAGGAAAATAAAAAATAATGCTGTGTATAATCTCCAATTTGAAATTTGTTGAGAATTAGTTAAATGACCTAGCAATTGATCAATATTGGTAATTATTCTATGTGAATTTACAACTGTATTTTGCAGTTATTGATTGCATATGTCTGAGATCAATTTTATTGTTATAAAAATATTTAATACTGCTTTTTTGTTTTACCAGTTACTGAGAGATATTAAAATCTTTTACAATAATTATTGATCTGACTAATTCTCATTTTCTGTATGTGAGGTTCTTTTATGTGTTTTGCAGGTTGAAACTATGTTTATATGTATATATGTGTAGATTAAGTATTTTATCATAGCAAAATGTTCAACATAATCTCTAGTACTTTTTCTTTAAAATTCTACATTGATTTTGGTATACTAGTTCTCATTTGGTTAGGATTTCCATAATACATTTTCTTTTAGAGTTCTAATATACCTTTGTCATGTAACTTTCTCTTCTTGCCACTTAAAATTAGTCTGTTTTAAAGTTATTTGATGTCTTCTATTTCCTTTCATTAAATTGCTTGTTACACATTTAAAAGTATTTTTCATGGTGTCTCTAGATATGCTGGAATGGATTATTGACTTATTAGCATTGGTAATAAATAAGTGCTTTTTCCAAGTCCTGTAAAATAAAGGTGTCTTATAATATTCTAGCACATTTATCTCCTCATGCCTTTTGTGCTGTTGCTATATTAAATTGTATATATATCGAAAATTTTAAAATATATTATCTTTGGTTTTAACTACTCAATATTTGTTTCGTTTTGTCTATATATTTACTCCTATGTTATTCAATCTTACTTGCAGTTCCACATTTCCGAGTTTATTTTTCCCTCTTCTCAGAATTCCAGACATTTCACATTTACTATTCAAAAGCTTAAGGATGATAGTGTTTTTTTCCAGAGATGATTTAGTTCTCTTATTGGCAAGCAGTTGAAGTAGGTGCAGAGGATTTGAACCAGGAATTGCAATTTTTCGTGCTTTAGTTTTAGTCTTTTTAAGTCCTAGTTTATTTTGGTTTGCCTACTTTCTCTGGCTTAGTTCTTCAGGATTCTCGACTGAAAGCCAATACGTGTAGGACCCTCTTCTCTGGGAGACCTAAACTCCAGTTGGTGACTGACAGCTCTACCTGTCTTCCCAGAATCTCCCTTCTTCTTGGCTTATGAAAACTTTCGCTCTTTGCTGTTTATGGTGAGGCAAATTCATTGAGGTAAAAAGTCATGTGCAATATCAGACAAACTTTGTAGTTCTACTTTCTTTGATAACATGACCTCTCAGGCTCTAGCTAACATGGTTGCTCTTCAGTGCTTTCAAATGCCGATTTCTTTTTGTTTTATTAAATTTCTATAATTTTCTCAGCAGGAAGCCTAGGCTATTAAGCTACTCCATTATAACCAGAAGTGTAATTTTTTTCATTACTTCTTACAGTATTCTAAAACACATTTATTGTTACTTTCATTTGACAGATGAGGAAATTGGTTTTAAAAAAGTGATGTTATTTACCCAAGGTCACAAAGGTGAGTGGTCAAGCTGTGCTTATTTTTTGATTCCAAAAATTGTGCTGTTAACAAAGCAATATTATAAGGTATAAAGATGTTCTAAGGCCAGGCATGGTGGCTCACGCCTGTAATCCCAGCACTTTGGGAGGCCGAGATGGGCAAATCACGAGGGCGAGAGATAGGGACCAGCTTGACCAACATGGTGAAACCCCGTGTCTACTAAAAATTCAAAAATTAGCTGGGTGTCATGGCATGTGCCTGTAGTCCCAGCTACTTGGGAGGCTGAGGCAAGAGAATTGCTTGAACCTGGGAGGTGGAGGTTGCAGTGAGCCAAGATCATGCCATTGCACTCTAGCCTGGGCGACAGAGCAAGACTATGTCTAAAAAAAAAAAAAAAAAAAAAAAAAAATTCTGAAGCATAGTAGCGTAATGAGAATGTGATATGAAAGAAAATGGTGGAGAAACACAACACACCTGAACCAGTCTATAATCAGAACTTTGGTTTCAACTTGACTTGGTGGCAGTGTCAGTAGGGAAAGAAAGTATCTAAGTAGCCATAATAAAATATATCTGAATCAGATTATCATAATTTAGGCAATACTTATAAGACTTCTTCATTCAGATGCAATATGCATTTCTTTAAAAGCAAGGTTATTTACTCTATTTGTCAGTATCACCACTAATGAGGCCGAACACAATACTGTGTGAACTAGAGATAACTGCTAAATGGCAAGAAAGCTAGTTAAACTCCAAGGGTATCCTTGCTCCTATTCTAGTCTGTACTCTAAAGACTATATTTTGTATACCAGATATAAATGTTTCTACTTATACATGCTATGTTGAAATATAATGTCCCAGTACCAGGTCTAAAAAAACTCCTAATATGTTTTCTTATGGAAAACCCAAGCAAATTTCCTGGACTTTAAAGTCCATGACAGCAGTAGGTCAGCATCATCTTATTTTACCTACCTACAGTAACATCAACTGATTGACAGTGTTTGAATGTAGTTGACCCTTGAACAACATGGTTTGGACCACGTGGGTCACTTATATGCAGATTTCTTTTCTACCTTTGCTATCCCTGAGACAGTAAGACAACCCCCTCTTCTTTTTTCTCCTCAACCTATTCAATGTGAAGACAACTCTTACTTAGAGAGAGAGAAAAAAAGTTATTCCCTTAAATACAGGGGGAGTAACAGCCTATGTGTTAACACATCACAACTCTTCAAAGACTAAAGACTTGATCCATCTTCCTCCAAATATCTCCTACCTGCCAAATTTAAACTAATAAATAATCCTCTAACGAGGCAAAAGTCCCCCTCTTAAAAAGTTGCCAAAGCTTCTGGGAACGTTAACATCTCACTAATTAAATACATTTTGCCAAAATGAGGTTCATCAGCTGATATATACATTTAGCATATATTTGTTTAGTACTTGCTCTTTGAAGAGAGTATAGAGTTTATAAATTGACTACATCTTTTTTGCCTTCTTGAAACTTACAGCTCATGATTAGCTACAATAAAAATAGCTGCAGTAGAGCATAATGAAGAGAGTTTTAGCTTTCACAACAAAACAGCTTTGAACAAAATTCTAGTTTCACTCCTTAGTAGCAGTTTGAGTTTAGATAACTCAATTAACATTTCTATACTTAAATTTCTTCCTTTGCTAATTAAGGATTATTATGTCACATGGGTTGTTTTGAGATTTTATTGAAATAAAATATTTAAAGTATTTATCACTTTACCTGACAGGGAGCAGGCACCATATAAATAATTCATTTAAAATTATTATTAGAATTAAAACTAAAATAATTAAATTTGCTATGTTTTATAAAGCGGAAAATAATTTCAGTGCTATTGGTAACATGAGACAGTTGGTAATTTAAATTCCCATCAATAAGAGAGTGCATTAAATTAAAAATTTAGACAATAAAATAGACACAGTTCAAAGCAGAGCAACCAACTGAAAATATATTTGCAACATGTCTAACAAATTAAGGATTCATATTTAGAACATATCAGTAAATCCTACAAATCAATGAAAAAAGGTAAATAATCCAATGGAAAAAAGTAGGCAAAGGCTGTGAACAAGGAAATCATCAAAGATTAATGCAAATATACACATGAAACAATTCTCAACATCACTGGGACATAAAGTACTGCAGTTGCGTATTTCACTCAACAAATTGACAACAGTGAAATACTTTGATGATACCAGTTATTCATGATGGCTAATGATGGTGCTCTCCCTTTGGAGAGCAATCGGCACATTAAACTTTTTTATATTAAAAAATTTGTTTTAGCATACATTATGCAAAGCAATTTAAGAATGTGTAAGTATCACTGTTAGAAAAGCATCCATGCTTACATAAAAATAGAAAAATAACACATTATATAAAATCCCAATTAGTTAGTTAAGCAAGACTATTTCATTTTACTTAGCAAGCCTACACTGAAAAATCACAATTTGCAATGTATTCTAGCTTCAAATAAAGAGCAAAGAAACAAGTAACAGTGGGATAATATGTTAAAAAATAAATACAATGTTGAACAGGAAATAGGGAATCTGATACAATGACATTTGGCAAAATGAAAGGGAAGGATGGAGGGGAGCAATGGCTTTTGGTTTTATCATATGCCAGTGATTTTCTATGTGATCTTGGTATAACTACTTTTCACATTTCTTTCAATCTATGTTTCTGGAGTGTCTCCTGCTGACTGGTAAATCACCTTGGTTGTAGAAGTTTATGCGGATTTTTTACAACATGAAATAGACTGACATTTATTTTCAATCTGTCTTTTATGTTATGAATAACCCTATGTGGATTATTTGATGATTCAGCCTTGCAACATTGCCCAATTATATGCAAACTAATGAATTATTCTTCAGTTATTACAATGACATGTGTTTTTTTTATTATGGAAACGATCAAACGATTACCATATTGAATCCCCATGTATCCATTACCCAATTTAGCAATTAGCAACTCATAGCTAATCTCGTTTAATCTAATTCACACTCACCACCAAACAAGGTTATTTCAAAGTAGTTTGCAGACAAAATATAATTTTATAAATATTTGAGAATGTATCTAGAAAAAATCAGACTGTATTTTCACGATCATAGTGAATCTTTGTTATGCCTAAAAAATAACAGCAAGCACTTAATATCATTATATAGAGTTTCCAAATTTTCTCACTTGTATTATAAATTTTACTTTAACATTTATTTTTGATTTTGGGCCTAAATAACTTCTATATAATGTGATAGGTTGATATAAATTCTGAGTCTCTTTAAACTATAATTTCCCCCCTCCTTTTATTTCCTTGTAATTTTTTGCTAAAGTAACTGGGTCCTAAGTCCTGCAGAACTTCCCATAACTTGGACTTTGCTGATTACATTTCCACGGTTATTTAATGTTTACCTTTTTTATTTTCAGAAAAATTGGTGGTAGGATACAGAGGCTTGTTCTAATTCTGATTTTGTATTTACTTTTGGCATGACAACAACACATGTGGCATTGTGTTTTTTCATCAGAAGACTCATATCTAGTTGACTGTCCTGCTGTGATATTAGCAACCGTTACAGACCATTGTCTACATCAGTGCCCCTCAAAGGGTGTTCTGTGGACCCATCTTGGTACCACCTAGAAGCTCATAAGAAATGCAAATCAGTGGCTCCACCCCAGACAGGTAAATCACAATCTCTGGAGATGGTGCCTAGAAGTCTTTAACAAATTTCCTGGGTAATTATTATGCACACTAAATTTTGAGAATGGCTAACTTAGGTCAATTAATTTACCATAGGTTGGAAAATTTACCATAGTTGGAAAATGGTTATGATAAAATATCATTTCTCTTCAAATTAATAATTGTAACTCTATATACTATATATTATTGATTTTCAAATTAATAGTTGTAAATCTATATATTGTTGTTTTTTATTGTGATCATATTTATTACTATAATTTATTATACTCATTATTTTTAACTGACATAATCTTTGTATATATGTGTAAGGTACAATGTGATGATTCAATACACATATACAATGTGCAATGATCAAATCAGGGTGATTTGCATATTCATAATAAAAAAATTTATCATTTCTTTGTATTCAAAATATTCAAAATCTGCTATTTTAGCTATTTGAAAACATAGACAAAATTGTTTTTATTATAGTCTCTCTATGGTACTATAGACTCTTAGAACGTTTTCCTCCCTTGTAGCTTTACTTTTGTATTGTTGACGAAAAGAGTCAAACTCCATAAGATATTTAAGAGATTTATTCTGAGCCAAATATAAGTGACCATGGCTCTTGACACAGCCCTCAGGAGGTCCTGACAATATGTGCCCAAGGTTGTTTGGCTACAACTTGGAGGTGTATATATATATATATATACACACACACACACACATTTATATATTTTTACCATTATTTATTTTTCCTTATAGTATAGAAAGCTGTGTGTTGTGTGTGTATATATATATATACTATATATTATATATATGTCTTCCTAAAATAATTTAATATTATATAGTTTATATTATTAATATAAAAATATAAAAAATATAATTTTATAATTCTTCATATATATTTTTAGGAAGGCATGAGACATCCATGAAATATCATTTAAGAAATATGTTGGTTTGGCACGAAAAGCAATGTCAATGAAAGCCAAAATTGACAAATGGGGTCTAATTAAACTAAAGAGCTTCTGCACAGCAAAAGAAACCACCATCAAAGTGAACAGGCAACCTACAGAATGGGAGAAAGTTATCTATCTTATTAAATGATGACTCCATCTTTCTCACTGTTCAGGCCCCAGACTTTAGTGTTATCCTTAATTTCTTTCATTCATACCCCAAATCCAATTCCTGAGAAAACCCTACAGTGTCTACTTTAAAATACATCCAAGACAGTAAACTTGTAATCACTTCCCCTTGCTCTTTTCTGTTCTTAAAACAATAGTCAAAGGGATTCTTTTCAGTACAAGTTAAATCATGTTACTCTGCCCAAAACTCTCCAATGGCTCCATATTGTTACCTGCCCTGCAAGGCCCTACGTGATCTGAAACCCTTGTTCTCTGACCTCTCCTCTAAGTACACTCACCATGGGCATTGCTCAGTGTCTTCAGCTATGCCAACCTCTCCTCTCCCAAAGTCATCCTGGTGACTTGTTCCTACACCTTTTTATGTTTTATGTTGAGATCTCAACTTAGTTACCATTCTGTTTCAAATGGCAATTATAAGCATTCTTTCCCGATGCTTTGTTTTTTCATAGTATTTATCATCTATCCAACATTTTATATATGTTATTTACTTATTTGCTTCTATCTCCATACAGGCAGGGATTTTTCAGTCTGTGTTGTTCACTGCTATATTCCCAGTGCCCACACAATCCCTGAAACATAGCAGAGACTCAATGAATAAAAGTGGTGACTAAATGATGTACAACTTAAGCCTTTATAATTTTTGGTGCTTTTTCTTGTGTTGCTTAGTTTACATGAAGCAGAAATTAATCATTTTGACATTACATTTCTGCTGATCAGGGAATAGGCCATTTTATACCTCCTCTACAATGGCAGAAGAAGGAAATATATTTGAAAATAAGACATACTACCATCCATGGAAAGCTCTTTGAATAGTGGGAATAGTCTTCAAGAGTTCTTCATCAGAGGTCTTCCATACTCTCCATGAAAACCAAAGAGTTTCATTACATTCCTTCGACCTGAGCTGAAGTAGGCTATGTTAGTGTAAAATGTTCATGGGGATTTAGAAAATTTTGTAGTGTGTATTGTCGTGTGTATTTATGGTTCTGTGGCAGAGTGCAAAGAGCAATAAGGTTGAGAAAAATTTATTACAGCAATCTATTTTAATCTGTATTTTCACATGTTGAAATGCTTTAATGCTGTCTTAAAATTATGACTAAAGGTAAATCAAAGGCATTGAAAAATAATTGTTACAACTAAATCTCCCATTTACTTGGAATGATAAAAATATATTGGACAAATATTTCTTGTCTAGGTACTACAGTAATTTTATAATTTGACTTGCCTCACTCTGCTACAAACATAACAATAATACATTAAATATATTTGGGGAAAAAATAAATTGCAGGACTCTCAAACAAAATGAACAGAAGTGGATTAAAAACAGAAGCTAAGAGAAAAACCAGAGCCATGGGCTGCTCTAGGCCTGCTATAGGCAAGGGTGGCCTGAGTTTATCTCCTGTGTGAAAATAATATAGAGAAAAAATATTCCTGTGCAATAAAGCAGCGGTCCCTGACCTTTTTGGCACCAGAGACCAGCTTCATGGAAGACAATTTTTCCAGGGACCAGTGATGGGGTGGTTGGTTTCAGAGTGATTCAAGTGCATTACATTTATTGGGGATTTTATTTCTATTATTACATTGTAATATATGATGAAATCGTTATTACAACTCATCATAATAAAGAATCACGGAGAACCCTGATCTTGTTTTCCTGCAACTAGACAGTCCCATTTGGGGGTGATGGGAGACACTGACAAATTGTCAGGCATTGGATTCTCCTTAGGAGTTTTCAACCTAGCTCCCTCACACGCACGGTTCACAATAGGGGTTGCACTCCTTTGAGAATCTAATGCCACTGCTGCTCTGAGGAGGGGCGGAGATCAGGCAGTAAAGCAAGTGATGGGGAGTAGCTGTAAATACAGATGAAACTTTGCTCGCTCAACTGCCGCTCACCTCCTGCTGTGCAGCCCAGTCCCTAACAGGCCACAGATCGGCACTGGTCCATGGCCCAGGGTTCAGTACCTTTGCAATAAAGTACACACAAAATTCATCTTATGAAATAATCTGAAAAAAAGACTTCAAAATGTGCATTAGAGTATATTTCGGATGCTCAAAATAAATGTAAATAATTTTTTAATATAGTAAAACATATCATGAACTTTCAACTGAAGAAATGAAACAGGAAGAGGTAAGTGTATAAAATAAAGCAATCAGAAATCTCTGCTATGCTGAGATTATAACTTAATTACTCCCTTACGCTCTGTGGAACAGATTCCGAATACATGTGACCAAGGATGAAGGCTTAGGTTCCATGGTTCAGACAGTGAAGCAAGAGTGGAGACAGTAGGCTCAACTTCTTCATGTTAGTGACCTGGAGGAAGGCTCACAGCTTGAAACCAGAGCTTGGGATAAGTCACCTCCATTCCTAAAGGAAGCTCCCCAAACCACCACAATAAAGGTTAAGCTTTGACTGGGAAGACTTTACCACATCTATAGGCCTAGGGAAACAGAAAACAAAGATGAAGTCTTACTCCCAGTGGCTATGCTAACCTATCCCCATGCATATATATGACATAGCCCTCACACCACAGAGGAGGCTGCAGTTCGAATCTGCCACAGTAAAGCCTAAGAGGCCTGGTGATCTCTTGCAAGATGGAAGCCTAGTGGGACTCTGAGTCACTGTGTGGAAGTGAGGCCCCCAACCTGTGTCAGACTGTGTCAGACTATGCACGAGACAATATCAAAAACAAATGTTTGGTTTGTTGCGACACTGAGATTTTAGAATTCATGTTTCTGTTGTGGAAGGCAGTGTTAATAACCTAATTAATATAATAATTTTTTAATTTGCCTAGTAAAATAAAAGTAACAAGATGCAATGTACAATGGGTAGTTAACATACACAAAAGGTCTTTTTTGTTTATAAAAGGATGGAAACCCTGCATAGCTTTAGAATTTTATAAAGTTATTAAATCTTCTATCAATGCTGCAAAAAGTAGATGGGAGGAAAAAATATGGTCACAAAGATGACAACCAACTGATAGAAATAAGTCTAAATATATTAAAAAATTATAATGAATGTAATCAAGTTGAACTCCTGATTAAAGGATAAATATTATCAGGTTGAATAAAAACAGTAAAACATAGCGATAATCTGCATATAAGAAACACTCCTAAAATGAACTTGAAATAAAAATGAGCCTCATAGCAATATTAAAAATGGAAATAGCTTACAAGGCAAAACTCATTGACAAGAATAAAGAGAAACACTACATTGTAATAAAAAAGATAATTCGCCAAGAACATATCAAACCTATGAACTGGATGTTCACATCATTGTGCATTAAAGTATGTAAAGTAATACTGACAAGCATAAAAAGAAATTGACAGGTCTACAGTTATACTGGAACATGTGAAACACCTCTGTGAGAATGAATGAGATAGCTGAAGCAGACAAAAAATTAGTAAGGCTATGAGAATCTTAACAACAAAATAGACACATCCAACATGTCTGCCAATCTACATATTTACCTCTACATTTGAGAAATAAAGTACTACTACAAGATATTATTTTAAGAATACAAGATTTAATTTTAAAGGAAGTCCATTTTATTCCCTTTTATTCTTAGTGAGATGAATTTAAATTTTGAATGTCCTCTGAGCAGCAAGAAATAAAAGCTACCATACAATCATCTTTGCATCTGCATTTTGGTTTGTTAGTGGTAGTGATAAAATAATATTTGCCTTGTTTTCATTGTCCTCAGTGGGTTTTACAAATTTGACATTAAAAGTTCAACGTTATAAACATTGAGTAGCATAAATGTGCTTTGTTTGCAAAGTTTTAAGTGAGCATTATTTAAAAGTTAAAAGAATGCTTACTACCATATTATGCAAGACAGACATATTATGGAATCATTTATTTGCAGACAGTGTTCTATAGTTGTTTTTTTTTGTTGTTGTTGTTGTTGTTGTTGTTTTTCTTGTGGTAAGAACAACTAACATGAGATTGCCCTCTTAAATTTTTATGTAATACATTCTTGTTGACTGTAGTTACAGATCTAATGCTTATTCACCTTGCTTGACTGAAATTATGCCCATTGATTAACTCTCCATTTTTTCTTCTCTTCATCAAAAGCACCTGGTTTTTACATCCTATCAAGGAAAGAGGCACTGAAGAGGGTAGGAAAGACAGTTTTGAATTGCCAAAACCAAGTTTTCCCCATGTCCCAGCAGTAACCATGTGGTACAGAGAGAAAGTGTATGTTTGGGAGGGAGAGTGCACTGACTGTGGGACTTTGCATTGGAACTCTGTGCTGTCCTATCACAATGGAAAGGAAAACAGGGTAGAATTCAATTGGCACCCAAGGAAGAAACATTTAGACCAGCCCTAGTCAGAAAGGAATCGTCCATCCCAACAGTTGGAGACTGAGTTCCTGAACTAAAGTGCTCTGGGATTCTAAATAAATTTGAAAGGCAATCTAGGCCACAGGGATGCAATTCCTGGGAAAGCCCTGGTCCTGTGTTGGGCTTGGAGCCAGTGGACTTGGGGTACACATGATCTAGTGAGACACCAACTGTGGTGGCCAAGGAAGTGCTTATATCACCCCTCCCAAACCACAGGCAATGCAGCTCACAGCTCTGGGAAAGACTCCTTTCACCTGAGGAAAGGAGAGGGAAGAACAAACATGACTTTGTCTTGCAACTTAGATACCAGCGCAGCCACAGTTATAAAAAGCACCAAGCAGAGTCCTGAAGCCCCCATTCTTGGTTGTAGCTCCTGATCAACATTTCTAGACAAACTCTGGGGCCAAAAAGAAACCCACTGCTTTGAAGGGAAAGACCCAGTCCTGGCAGAATTCATCACCTACTGACTAAAGAACCCTTGGGCCTTGAATAAACATTTACAGTAGCTAGGCAGTACTTGCCACAGGCCTTGGGTGAAGCCTACTACCAAACTGGGTTCAAGTATGAACTAGTACATTGCAAGCACCATGATGACCATGGTGAGAGACTCCTTCTACTTGAGGAAGAGACTTTCTCTTACAAGTTGGGTACCAGCTCAGCTACAGTAAAATAAAGCACCAAGCAGATTCTTAAGCACTCTAGTTCCAGGCCTTAGCTCCTAGATGGCATTTCTAGACATTCCTTGGGCCAGAAAGGAACCCATATATCCTAAAAGCAGAGACTTAGGCCTAGCAAGATTCACCACAAGCTGACTCAAGAGCCCTTGGGCCTTCAATAAACATCAGTGGTAACCAGGCATTGCTTGCCCTGGGCCTTGGGCAAGACCCATTACTGTGCTGACTTCAGATCTGACCCAGCACACTTCTAGTGGTATTGGCCACAGGGATACCCCAGTCATTAACACCAGACCTGTCCTATAAGAAATACTAAAGGGACTTCTTCAATCTGAAATAACACGATGTTAAGAAACCATTTGAGGGTACAAAACTCACTGGTACTGAGTACACAAAAAAATATGAAATATTATAACACTATCATTGTGGTGTGTAAACTATATCAGGAACACAAAGACTAAAAGATGAACCTATCAAAAATAATAACTCCCACAACTTTTCAAGACATAAACAGCATAATAAGATATACATAGAAATAACAAAAGGTAAAAAACAGTGGGGTGGGGTGAAGTTAAAATATAGTTTTCATTAGTTTTTTCTGTTTATTAGTTTGTTTCTGCAATCAGTGTTGTCATCAGTTGAAAATAATGGGTTATAAAATGATATTTGCAAGCCTCACTGTAACCTCAAATCAAGAAACATACAACAGATGTACAAAATTAGGAAGTTAAAACATATTACCAATCACCTTCACTGAAAGGGAGATAGGAAGAAAGGAAGCGAAGGCTGGAAGGAGGCAAGGAAGGAAGACCACAAAACAACCAGGAAAAAAAATGGCAGTAGTAAATCCTTACTCATCAATAACACAGAATGTAAATGGACTCAGCTCTCTATTCAAAAGATAAAGTGGCAGAATGAATTAAAAACCAAGTCCCAATTATCTGCTACCAGAAACACACTTCCCCTATAAAGACACACATAGACAGAAAATAAAGGAATGAAAAAAAGATATTTTATGAAAATGGAAACCAGAAAGGAGCAGGAGTAGCTATATTTTTATATCAAGTAAAAGAGATTTCAAGACAAAAACCAGAAAAAGAGGCAAAGAAGGTCTTTACATATTGATAAAGGACTCAATTCAGCAAGAGATTATAACAATTATAAATATATATGCATTCAACACTGAAGTACTGAGGTATATAAAGCAATTATTATTAGAGCTAAAGAAAGAGACAGACCCTCCAATACAATAATAGTTGGAGACTTCAACACCCCACTTTGAGCATTGGACAGATGATCCAGACAGAAAATTAACACACAAACATTGGACTTAATCTGCATACAGACCAAGTGGACCGAATAGATATTTACAAAACTTGTCATCCAAGGGCTGCAGAATACCCATTCTTCTCAGCACATGGGACATTCTGATGGCTAGAACATATTTTAGGCCACAAAACCAGTCTTAAATTTTTCAAAAAAAACCCAAAGAAATTTAAATAATATTAAGTGTCTTCTCTGATATAATGTAATAAAACCAGAAATCAAAAACAAGAGAAAGCTTGGAAACTAGGCACACAAATGGAAATTAAACAATATCCTTTTAAATTATAAGTAGTTCAATGAAGAAACTAAAAGGAGAGTTTAAAAAAATTCTTGAAGTGTTCAAGATGGACAAATAGGAACAGTTCTGGTCTGCAGTTCCCAACATGATCCACGCAGAAGACGGGTGATTTCTGCATTTCCAACTGAGGTACCTGGTTCATCTCATTGGGACTGGTTGAACAGTAGGTGCAGCCCATGGAGGGTGAACTGAAGCAGGGCGGGGCATCACCTTACCTGGGAAGTGCAAGGGGTTGGGGGATTTCCCTTTCCTAGCCAAGGGAAGCCATGACAGACTACCTGGAAAAACGGGACACTCCCACCCATATATTGCACATTCCCTTAGGTCTCAGCAGCTGGCAGGCAAGGAGATTCTCTCCTGCACCTCGTTTGGCAGGTGCCATGCCCAGGGAGCCTTGCTCATTGCTAGCACAGCAGTCTGAGATCGAACTGCTAGGTGGCAGTCTGGCTCCGGACGGGGCGTCTGCTGTTGCTGAGGCTTGAGTAGATAAACAAAGTGGCTGGGAAGCTCGAACTGGGCGGAGCCCACCACAGCTCAACAAAGCCTACTGCCTCTAGACTCCACTGCTGTGGGCAGGGCATAGCTGAACAAAAGGCAGCAGACAACTTCTGCAGACTTAAACGTCCCTGTCTGACAGCTCTGAAGAGAGCAGTGGTTCTCCCAGCATGGCGTTTGAGCTCTGAGAACAGACAGACTGCCTCCTCAAGTGGGTCCCTGACCCCCGTGTAGCCTAACTGGGAGACAGCTCCCAGTAGGGGCTGACAGAAACCTCATATAGGTGGCTGCCTCTCTGGGACAAAGCTTCCAGAGGAAGGACCAGGCAGCAATATTTGCTGTTCTGCAGTCTCCGCTGGTGATACCCAGGCAAACAGGGTCTGGAGTAGACCTCCAGCAAACTCCAACAGACCTGCAGCTGAGGGACCTGTTAGAAGGAAAACTAACAAGCAGAAAGGAATAGCATCAACATCAACACAAAGGTCATCTACACCAAAACTCCATCTGTAGGTCACCAACATCAAAGACCAAAGATAAAACCACAAAGATGGGGAGAAACCAGAGCAGAAAAGCTGAAAAGTCTAAAATCAGAGTGCCTCTTCTCCTCCAAAGGATCGCAGCTCCTCTCCAGCAATGGGACAAAGCTGGATGGAGAATGACTTTGACAAGTTGACAGAAGTAAGCTTCAGAAGATCAGTAATAACAAATTTCTCTGAGCTAAAGGAGGATGTTTGAACCCATTGCAACGAAACTAAAAACCTTGAAAAAAGATTGCACGAATGGCTAACTAGAATAAACAGTGTAGAGAAGACCTCAAATGACCTGATGGAGCTGAAAAACATGGCACAAGAACTTCATGATGCATGCAAAAGCTTTAACAGCCGATTCGATCAAGTGGAAGAAAGGGTATCAGTGATTGAAGATCAAATTAATGAAATAAAGCGAGAAGACAAGGATAGAGAAAAAAGAGTAGAAAGAAATGAACAAAGCTTCCAATAAATATGGAACTATGTGAAAAGACCAAATCTATGTTTGATTGGTGAACCTGAAAGTGATGGGGAAAATGGAATCAAGTTGGAAAAGACTCTTAAGGATATTATCCAGGAGAACTTCCCCAACATAGCAATCCAGGCCAACATTCCAATTCAGGAAATACAGAGAACACCACAAAGATACCTCTCGAGAAGAGCACCCCAAGACACATAATTGTCAGATTCACCAAGGTTGAAGTGAAGGAAAAAGTGTTAAGGGCAGCCAGAGAGAAAGGTCAGGTTACCCACAAAGGGAAGCCCATTAGACTAACAGCAGATCCCTTGGCAGAAACCTTACAAGGCAGAACAGAGTGGGAGCCAATATTTAACATTCTTAAAGGAAAGAATATTCAACCCAGAATTTCATATCCAGCCAAACTAAGCTTCATAAGTGAAGGAGAAATACAGTCCTTAATGGACAAGCAAATGCTGAGAGATTTTGTCACCACCAGCCCTGCCTTACAAGAGGTCCTGAAGGTAGCACTAAACATGGAAAGAAACAACTGGTACCAGCCACTGCAAACACATGCCAAGTTGTAAAGACACATAGCACATCAGTGCTATGAAGAAATTGCGTCAATCAATGGGCAAAATAACCAGTGAACGCCATAATGATAGGATCAAATTCACACAAAACAATATTAACCTTAAATGTAAATGGGCTAAATGCCCCAATTAAAAGACACAGACTGGCAAGTTGGATAGTCAAGAACCATGAGTGTGCTGTATTCAGGAGACCCATCTCATGTGCAGACACACATAGGCTCAAAATAAAGGGATGGAAAGCAAAAAAAAAAAAAAAAAAAGCAGGGGTTGCAATCCTAGTCTCTGATAAAACAGACTTTAAACCAACAAAGATCAAAAGAGACAAAGAAGGCCATTATATAATGGTAAAGGAATCAATTCAACAAGAAGAGCTAACTATCCTAAATACATATGCACCCAATACAGGAGTACCCAGATTCATAAAGCAAGTCCTTAGAGACCTACCAAGAGACTTAGACTCCCACACAATAATAATGGGAGACTTTAACACCCACTGTCAATATTAGACAGATCAACGAAACAGAAGGTTAACAAGGATATCTAGGACTTGAACTCAGCTCTGCAACAAGCAGACCCAATAGACATCTACAAAACTCTCCACCCCAAAGCAACAAAATATACATTCTTCTCAGCACTACATGGCACTTATTCTGAAATTGACCACATAATTGGAAGTAAAGTACTCCTCAGCAAATGTAAAAGAACAGAAATCACAACAAACTGTCTCTCAGACCACAGTGCAATCAAATTAGAAGTCAGGATTAAGAAACTGACTCAAAACCACATAACCACATGGAAACGGAACAACTTGCCCCTGAATGACTACTAGGTAAATAATGAAATGAAGGCAGAAATAAATATGTTTTTTGAAACCAATGAGAACAGAGACACAATGTACTAGAATCTCTGAGACACATTTAAAACAGTGTGTAGAGGGAAATTTATAGCACTAAATGCCCACAAGAGAAAGCAGGAAAGATCTAAAATCGACACCCTAACATAACAATTAAAAGAACTAGAGAAACAAGAGCAAACAAATTGAAAAGCTAGCAGAAGGCAAGAAATAACTAATAGCAAAGCAGAACTGAAAGAGATAGAGACACAAAAAAACCCTTCAAAAAATCAATGAATCTGGGAGCTTTTTGAAAAGATCAACAAAATTGACAGACTGCTAGCAAGACTAATAAAGAAGAAAAGAAAGAAGAATCAAATGGACACAATAAACTTTTATAAACGGGATATCGCCACTGATCCCACAGAAATACAAACGACTATCAGAGAATACTATAAACACCTCTATGCAAATAAACTAGAAAATCTAGAAGAAATGGATAAATTCCTGGACACATACACCCTCCCAAGACTCAACGAGGAAGAAGTTGAATCTGTGAATAGACCAATGACAGGCTCTGAAATTAAGACAATAATTAATAGCCTTCCAACCAAAAATGTCCAGGACCAGATGGATTCACAGCCGAATTCTACCAGAGGTACAAAGAGGAACTGGTACCATTCCTTCTGAAACTATTCCAATCAACAGAAAAAGAGGGAATCCTCCCTAATTCATTTTATGAGGCCAACATCATCCTGATACCAAAGCCTGGAAGAGACACAACAAAAAAAGAGAATTTTAGACCAATATCCCTGATGAACATCGATGCAAAAATCCTCAATAAAATAATGGCAAACTGAATCCAGTAGCACATCAAAACCTTATCCACCAAGATCAAGTCAGCTTCATCCCTGGGATGCAAGGCTAGTTCAACATATGCAAAGCAATAAACGTAATCCATCAAATAAACAGAACCAAACACAAAACCACATGATTATCTCAATAGATGCAGAAAAGGCCTTTGACAAAATTCAACAGCCCTTCATGCTAAAAACGCTCAATAAACTAGGTAGTGATAGAACGTATCTCAAAATAATAAGAGCTATTTATGACAAACCCACAGGCAGTATCATACTGAATGGGCAAAAACTGGAAGCATCCCCTTTGAAAACCTTGTGCAAGACAAGGATGCCCTCTCTCAACACTCCTATTCAACATAGTGTTGGAAGTTCTGGCCAGGAAAATCAGGCAAGAGAAAGAAATAAAGGGTATTCTATTAGAAAATGAGGAAGTCAAATTGTCCCTGTTTGCAGATGACGTGATTGTATATTTAGAAAACCCCATCATCTCAGTCTAAAATCTCCTTAAGCTGATAAGCAACTTCAGCAAAGTCTCAGGATACAAAATCAATGTGCAAAAATCACAAACATTCCTATACACCATTAACAGACAAACAGAGAGCCTAATCATGAGTGAATTCCCATTCACAATTGCTACAAAGAGAATAAAATACCTAGGAATCCAACTTACAAGAGATGTGAAGGACCTCTTCAAGGAGAAGTACAAACCACTGCTCAGCGAAATAAAAGAGGGCACAAGTAAATGGAAGAATATTCCATGCTCATGAATAGGAAGAATCAATATCATGAAAATGGCCATACTGCCCAAAGTGATTTATAAATTCAGTGACATCCCCATCAAGCTACCAATGACTTTCTTCACAGAATTGGAAAAAGCTACTTTAAAGTTCATGTGGAACCAAAAAAGAGCCTGCATTGCCAAGACAATCCTAAGAAGAAAGAACAAAGGTGGAGGTATCATGCTACCTGACTTCAAACTGTACTACAAGGCTACAGTAACCAAAACAGCATGGTACTGTTACCAAAACAGAGATATAGACAGAACGGAGATGGGACAGAATGGAGGCCTCAGAAATAACACCACACATCTACAACCATCTGATCTTTGACAAACCTAACAAAATCAAACAATGGAGAAAAGATTCACTATTTAATAAATGGTGCTGGGAAAACTGGCTAGCCATATGTAGAAAGCTGAAACTGGATCCCCTCCTGACACCTTATACAAAAACTAATTAAAGATGGATTAAAGACTTAAATGTTAGACCTAAAACCATATAAACCCTAGAAGAAAACCTAGGCAATACCATTCAGGACATAGGCATTGGCAAGGACTTTATGACTAAAACACCAAAAGCAATGGAAACAAAAGTCAAAATAGACAAACGGGATCTAATTAAACTAAAGAGCTTCTGCACAGCAAAAGAAACTACCATCAGAGTGAATAGACAACCTACAGAATGGGAGAAAGTTTTTGCAATCTACCCATCTGACAAAGTGCTAATATCCAGAATCTACAAAGAACTTAAACAAATTAACAAGAAAAAAAACAACCCCATCAAAAAGTGGGCAAAGAATATGAACAGATACTTCTCAAAAGAAGACATCTGTGCAACCAAAAGACACATGAAAAAATGCTCATCATCACTGATCATCAGAGAAATTCAAATCAAAATCACAATGAGAAAGTATCTCACGCCAGTTAGAATTGCAATCATTAAAAAGTCAGAAACAACAGATGCTGGAGAGGATGTGGAGAAATAGAAATGCTTTTACACTGTTGGTGGTTGTGTAAATTAGTTCAATCATTGTGGAAAACAGTGTGACAATTCCTCAAGGATCTAGAACTAGAATTACCATTTGACCCAGCAATCCCATTACTGGATATATACCTAAAGATTATAAATCATGCCAGGACATAAAGACACATGGACATGTATGTTTATTGTGGCACTATTCACAATAGCAAAGACTTGGAACCAACCCAAATATCCATCAATGATAGACTGGATTAAGAAAATGTGGCACCTATACACCATGGAATACTATGCAGCCATAAAAAAGGATGAGTTCATGTCCTTTGCAGGGACATGGATGAAGCTGGAAATCATCATTCCCAGCCAAACTAATACAAGAACAGAAAACCAAACACCACATGTTATCACTCATAGGTGGAAGTTGAACAATGAGAACACATAGACACAGGGAGGGGAACATCACACATCGGGACTGTAGGGGGATGGGCAGCTGAGGGAGGGATAGCATTAGGAGAAATAGCTAATGTAAATGATGAGTTGATGGGTGCAGCAAACCAACATGGCACATGTATACCTGTGTATCAAACCTGTACAATGTACACATGTACCCTAGAACTTAAAGTATAATAAAAAAATTCTTGAAGCAAATGAAAATGTAAACACAATATACCAAAACCTATGAGATACAGCAAGAGCAATACTAAGAGGAAGGTATAGCAATAAGTGCCTACATCAAAAAGTAGAAAAACTTCAAATAAACAATCTAATGATAAATCTTAAAGAACTAAAAATGCAAGAGCAAACCAAACTCAAATTCAGTAGAAGAAATAATAAAGTTCAGAGCAGGGCTAAATAAAATTAACTTTTTAAAAAACACAAATGATCAATGAACTGAAAAGTTGGTTTTTTGAAAAGATAAATAAAAATTGACAGGCTAACTATGAAAACAAGAAGACCCAAATAAATAAAATCAAAGATTAAAATAGACACTACAAGCAACACTGCAGAAATTAAAATAATTATTATAGACTATTATGAGCAACTATATGCCAATAAATTGGAAAACCTAGAAAAAATGAGTAAGTTCCTAGAAATGCACAACTTATCAAACCACAAAGAAATTCAAAACTGGAATAGACCAATAACAGGTATGAGATGGAAGCTGTAATAAAATGTCTCACAGCAAAGAAAAGCCTGGGACCCGATGGCTTCACTGCTGAATTTTACCAAACATTTAAAGAAAAAGTAATGTCAATCCTATTAATGATTTCAACAAATAGAGGAAGAGGAAACACTTCCAAACTAACTATATAAGGCCAATATTACCATGATATCAAAAAAATAAAAAGACATAGCAAAAATAGAAAACAAAGGTCAGTATCTCTGGTGAACACTGATGCAAAATCCTCAACAAAATACTAGCAAATGGAATTCAACAACACAATAAAAGATAATTCATCATGACCAAGTGGGAATTATCCCAAGGATACAGGGGTGGCTTGTATGCAAATCAATCAGTGTGATACATCGTATCAACAGAATAAAGGACAAAAACCATAAAATCATTTCAAGTGATGGTAGAAAACTAGTTGGTTTTAAGGTTTATGTTTTTTTGTAAAAACATAAAAGTTAACATCTCTACATGATACAAACTCTCAGTAAACTGGGTATAGAAGGAACATACCTCAACATAATAAATATACCTCAACATGTCGTATATATTATATAGCAATGTATTATATATATATATATATATATATATATATATATGGATAGACCAACAGGGAATATTATGCTGAATGGGGAAAAATTGAAGCCTTTCTCCTAAAATCTGGAATAAGATAGAGATGCTCACTTTTACCAGTTATTCAACACAGTACTGGAAGTCATAGCCAGAGTAATCAGATTAGAGAAAGATATAAAAGGAATCCAAATTGGAAATGAACAAGTAAAATTATCCTTGCTTGCAGATGATATGATCTTATGTTTGGAAAAATCTAAATACTCCACTAAAAATACTATTAGAACTGATAAATTCAGCAAAGTTTCAGGATAAAAAATCAACATGCAAAAATCAGTAGCATTTCTATAGGCCAACAGTGAACAATCTGAAAAAGAACTAAAAAAGTAATCCCACTTAAAACAACCACAAATAAAATAAAATACCTAGGAACTAACCTAACCAAACAAGTGAAAATCTCTACAATGGGGACTATAAAACACCTGACAAAAGAAACTGAAGACACTAAAAAATTGAAAGATATTCCATGTTCATGGATTGGAAGAATCAATGCTGTCCACATTACCCCAAACAATTTTTAGATTCATTGCAATCCCTCCCTATCAAAATAATAACAACATTCTTCACAGGAATAGAAGACAATCCTACAATTTAGATTGACCCACAAAAGACTCTGAGTAGCCAAAGTCATCCTGAACAAAATAACAAAATTGGGAGAATCACATTACCTGACGTCAAATTACACTACAGAGCTACAGTGACCCCAAATAGCATGAAACTGGCATCACAACAGACACATAGACCACTGTAACAGAATGGATAACTCAGAAACAAATTCATCCATTTAAAATGAACGCATTGTTTACAACGGGAACAAGAACACACATTGGGGAAAGGACTTCTGTTTAATAAATGGTGCTGGGAAAACTGGATATCCATATGCAGAAGAGTGAAACTAGACTCCTATCTCTTCCATATCCAAAATCAAATCACAGTGTATTACAGCCTTAAATCTAAGACCAAAACTACTACAGAAAAACATTGGGGAAACTCTCTAAGACATAGGTTTGGGTGAAGACCTTCACAAGCACAGGCAACTAAAGCAAAAATGGACAAATAGAATCACATCAAGTTAAAAAGCTTCTGCACAGTAAAGGACACAATCAATAAAGAGACAACCCACAGAATGGGAGAAAATATTTTCAAACTATCCATCTGACAAGAGATTAATAACTAGAAGATATAAAGAACTCAAACTCAATAGGAAAAAAATCTAATAATCAGAAATGAACATAAAGTCTGAACAGACATTTACCAAAAAAAGATATACAAATGGCAAACAAGTATATGAAAAGGCACTCAATATCATTGATCATCAGAGAAATGCAAACCAAAACTCCAGTGAGATATCATCTCACTCACATTAAAATGGCTTTTATCTAAAAGACAGTTAATGACAAATGCTGGAGAGGATATGGAGAAAAGGGGACCCTCATACACTATTGGTGGGAATGTAAATAAGTACAACCACTATGGAGAACAGTTTGAAGATTCCACACAAAACTGAAACTAGAACTACCACAGGATCCAGCAATCCCATTGCTAGCTATATACCCAAAAGAAAGAAAAATAGTATATCAAAGAGATATCTGCACCCCTATGTTTACTGTAGCACTATTGACAATAGGCAAGATTTGGAAACAATCTAAATGTCCATTAATAGATTAAAAAGGTGGTACATATATACAGTGGTACATATATACAATGGAGTACTATTCAGCCTAAAAATGAATGGGATTCTGTTATTTACAACAACACTGATGGAACTGGAGGACATTAGGTTAAGTGAAACAAGACAGGCACATACAGTCGCATGTTCTCACTCATTTATGGAAGCTAAAAATGGAAACAATTGAACTTATGGAGATAGAGAGTAGAATTACCAAAAGCTGGGAAGGCTAGTGGTAGGGGGTTGGGGGGAGTAATGGGGATGGTTAATAGGTACAAAATATAGTTCATGGGAATTAATGATATCTAGTATTTGATAGCAAAACTCGATGACTTCAATGATTTATTGTACATTTAAATTAACTAGAAGAGTATAACTGGAAGGTTTGTAACACAAAGAAATGGTAAAAGCTTGAGGTGATGGATACCCCACTTACCCTGATGTGAATATTAGACCCTGAATGCCTATATCAAAACATCTCATGTGCCCCATAAATACATACACCTTCTGTATACCCAAGAAATTAAAAAATAAAAAATTTTAAAAATCATATGGGCCAGGCACGGTGGCTCACACCTGTAATCCTAGCACTTTGGGAGGCCGAGGTGCGCAGGTCAGGAATTCAAGACCAGCCTGACCAACATGGTGAAACCCTGTCTCTACTAAAACTACAAAATTTAGCCGGGTGTAGTGGCATGTGCCTGTAATCCCAGCTACTCAGGAGGCTGAGGCAGGAGAATTGCTTGAACCTGTGAGGTGGAGGTGCAGTGAGCTGAGATGGTGCCACTGCACTCCAGCCTGGGAGACAGAATGAAACTCCGTCTCAAAAATAAATAAATAAATGAATGAATAAATAAATAAATAAATACAATAAAATAAAAAAATAAATCATATGAAAGTATAAAACAGTGGCAGAAGTAAACTTGTAATCAAAGTCAGAACAGTTAGTTAATGCAGTGATGGTGTATAGTCTTTCAAATCTCAGTACAAAGGTTAAGAGTGAAAATAGTGATAACCATAGCCACAATAAGTTGTTAAGGAGTACATGATATAAAAAGATGTAAATTAAGGCAACAAAATTACAAATTGTGGGGATAGGGTATAAAAGTCTATGTGACTGGCCGGGCGTGGTGGCTCACACCTGTAATCCCAGCACTTTGGGAGGCCAAGGCGGGCAGGTCACAAGGTCAGGAGATCGAGACCATCCTGGGTAACACGGTGAAACCCTGTCTCTACTAAAAAATACAAAAAATTAGCTGGGCGTGGTGGCGGATGCCTGTAGTCCCAGTTACTTGGGAGGCTGAGGCAGGAGAATGGCGTGAACCAGGAAGGCGGAGCTTGCAGTGAGCCGAGATTGCGGGCCATTGCACTCCAGCCTGGGTGACAGAGGGAGACTCCATCTCAAAAAAAAAAAAAAAAAAAAAAAAAGAGTCTATGTGACTATGTGACCAAAGTTAAGTTGCGGGAAACTCAAAATCGTCTTCTATAACTAAAAGACATTTTTTGTAATTCCTGTTATAACAAGAAGAGAAAAAAATTAAAGTAGACACACACGAGAAAGAGAAATAAATTGAAGTGTATCAATACAGAAAATCACCAAACCGCAAAGGTAAACAGCACAAGAGGAAGCCAGGAACAAAAGATCTTCAAAATAACCAGACAATAATCAACAGTATGGCAAGAGTAAGTACTAACCTATCCATAATAACCTTGAATGTAAATGGATTAAATTAAAAGATACAGATTGGCTGAACGAAACAAACAAACAAACATCCAGCTATATGCTGTCTACCAGTGACTCACTTTACCTGTAAGGAGACACACATAAACAGAAAGCATAGAAATGGAAAATGATATTCCATGCAAATGGAACCAAAAAGGAAGCAAAGTAGCTACACTTATATAAAATAGACTTCAAATCAACAACTGTAAAAAAGAGACACAAATGGTCATTGCATAATGACAAAGGCATCAATTCAGCAAGTGGGGTAAAACACTGTAAATACATGTGCATATAACACCAGAGATCCCAGATAAATAGATCAAATATTATTAGATTTAAAGAGAGAGACTGACTGAAACAAAATATTAGTAGGGGTCTTCAACACTTCACTTTTAGCCCTGGACAGATCATTCTGACAGAAAATAAAGAAACAGATCTAAATTTTACTCCAGATCCAATGGACCTAGCAGATATTTGCAGAACATGCCACCACACAGCTGCAGAACACACATTCTTCTCATCAGCACGTGAAATATTCTCCAGGATAGATCACATGTGAGGCCACAAAACAAATCTCAAGTTTTAAAAACTGAAATAATATCAAGTATCTTTCCAGTTGGAAATGGAAATAGAATAATACTAGAAATCTATAACAGGAGGAACTTTGGAAACTATGTAAATATATGAAGATTAAACAACAAACTCCTGAAGAACAAATAAGTATACCACTTTTAATGTCCATACCGACTTTAAAAATAATTTTATGTCAATAATTTTGAAAAAACTGATAATTTTTAAGAAAATGATGAATAACCAAACCTCTATGAACAAATAAGCAATAAACAGATATATTTATAAAAAGGTCCCTCTATAGCAGATTACAAACCCATAGAGTTATGTTGTCAAATTTTATAATTGTTTCAGAAAACAGAAAAAGAAGGCAAGCTACTCAATTCATTTTATGAGACTTCGTGACTTTAAGAATCTCGATTCCAAAACAAAAAGGACAGTGTAAGAAAATTACAGACCAATACCTCTTAAAAACAGAAGTTGCAAAAGATAAATAAAATGATAGTTAGACATAATTTAGCAGCATGTTAAAATATACATGTCATGAAAAAGTAGGGATTTTCTCAAGAGTGGACAGATTGTTTAAAATCAAAGTTTATTATTAAATATACCACATCAATAGATAAGATGTATCATTTAAACATTAGAAAAACATCTAATCATTTCAATAGATGAGAACAAGCATTCATTATAGTCCAAAACTATTTATGAAGAAAATTATTAACATTTAAAAATAGAAATTAATTTTCTTTACCTGTCAAGGAATATCAATGAAAAAACTGGAACAAATTTATTTAACGACATTTTGGAAACATCCCTTGAAAGCTAATAAAAGATGAACTCTACTGCTACTTCTCTTTTACATGATACTAGAAGAACCAGTGAAATAAGAGAAGAAAAAACAAAAGAACTGGCATATGAATTGCACAGGAAAAGCTCTTTTAACTTCAATTACTATAAAAACTTTATATTGTGGTTAACAAGGCCCTGTGTGACCTGAGCTTACCCGCCACTCCCAGTTTAGGTCCTGACGCTCTTTCTCCTGCTCTGTTCACCTGACACATTTATTATCAGATTTTTATTCAGTGTCTTTAAACGGCCCGCTTCCCCCACCACCATTTCTAGAATATTTTCCCCCTGGGTCTATTCATGACTGGCTTTAGTCCCAGTTTAAATATACCTCCTTTACTCCTACTTATTTTCCTCTTTGCACTTGTCACAGTCTAATTGATGACTTAGTGGTGCATTTGCTAATTGTTTGCATTAAGTTGGCAGCTGCGTAAAGATATCTTGTTCACTGTCATATCACAGGAGCTCAGCACAGTGTGCATGGCACAAAATATATGCTCTATCAATATTTGTCAAGTGAATGAATAAGTGAGCAAATACTTTGATATGCTTACTAGATAAACTTCATGTGGTACAGCACCTTCTTTCCTGGATATTTTTGAAAGGCATTATCAAACTTTACATCTTTGTTCTCTCCTTTTATAGAAATGCAGATTCATCTGGTGCGGAATAGCTCATTTGTTTTTGAGACTGAGTATGGTATCATTATGTGGACATAATTTCTCTTCATTGCAATCATAAAGTCATACCATTATGTCTCACTGAAGTTAAGCCTAGGCCACCTGGACTGTATCTCGGATGCTGAAAGGCTATTGTCTGTCAGTTTAGGAGCATCTTTAGAGGGCAGCTTCCTGTTAGCACAGTAAACAGATGACAACCTAGTAGAGCAGGCAAGAAGCAGAAGTATCATATGTATGGATATGCACGTATACACACAAATATAATGATCTAGACTTGCTTTATATATATACATATATTTTGAGATGCAGTTTCACTCTTGTCTCCCAGGCTGGAGTGCAATCATGCAATCTCAGCTCACTGCAACCTCTGTCTCCCTGGTTCAAGTGATTCTCCTGCCTCAGCTTCCTGAGTAGCTGGAACTACAGGCACATGCCATCACGCCCGGCTAATTTTTTGTGTTTTTAGCAGCAATGGGGTTTCACCATGTTGGCCAGGTTGGTCTTGAACTCCTGACCTCAGGGGATCAGCCCGCCTCAACCTCCCAAAGTGCTAAGATTGCAGGCATGAGCCACTGCGCCCAGCAGGCTTGCTTTATAACACATTATTTTTAAAACTAAGATCTTACTATTTATATATCTGTAGATAACAAACTATCCAGAAAAATTGTATGACAAAATAATATACTGTGTAACAAGGTAATAATAGTTATATGATACAAATTACCATGTGTATTTCACACAATATATAGGTAATACAGAACATATATTTTCCAAATATTAAATATACCACCCCTTTTTAAAGTAAATTTGCTTTCCTTGAAAAGCTATTAATAAAATAATAGTACTTTAAAGGAAACAAGATAACAAGTTAGAGTTAGAAGTTTATTAATAAATTGGCCACTAGGATCTGTAGAATTTAAATATCCTCAACAGATGCCCCTCTCCCGTGACCCTTTGATAAAAGTGGCAAATCATTCATACTTGTAAATCAATCATGCCACTTAGTGCTAATGAATTAAAAACCATTCATGAAGACTGTCCAATTCTTGGCTAATGATGTGACAGCTGATCTGACCAAGCCTGCTGAGGATGATGACTTTGTCAAACAGTAACTGACTCTTCAGTTTTCACTCCTGTCATCTTTCACAAGACCCAGCATCAATGAGTTTGGGGCAAACGTAAGGGGAATCTACATAATGAGATGCTTTATTCCATTATGTTTATATTTTCTATTACTCTCTGTGGAATGATAAATAGAAAAAGGTCAAGGAGTTCTGTTTTCTCTGATTTGAAGAAACAAATATATAATTGCACAAGGGGCACAGAAAATAGCTAACTGGGAAGGTGAGAAGTCAGATATAATACGTCTCAGGTGTCCAGAAATGCACAGAGGCACCTTGGCTGCAACATCTAGCCACCAAGGCCATAATAAAAAGCGATTATCATTTGACTTTCTCTCTTCATCTTGCATGTATGCAGGTGTGAAAGTAGAAAATGTTGGAAGACTACTATGAGTTCAAGAAATCTGGTCAGACAGACACAGGTGAAAACACTCCAGAATAGAAAACACAGAGGTAGGCTCTGGTTTCAGGTTAGATGCTAACTATTCATGCCATGTTCCATGCAATTTGCTATCATCACAAAGAAATCTACAGATTTGTTTAAGAATGCTACAGCAATATTGATTTTAAAAACATTTTAAGTGATCTACTGTATTTAATTCACTATTTAGCAAAATGTGTACTGTCTTGAGTGCTGCTCCTTCATTCCTATGTGCATCAGAGTCTTCCTATCATTTGGCTACTGTGGCCTGATTATGATCACCTTATTTCAATGTTTACCCATACGCACACATACTCACATACATGTAGCTAATTGCCTGGTTTGGTTTGGTTTTACAGTAATTGGTGTAAAAACTTGAACACAGAGATGGATGATACCAGGTTCTAGGGTGGGGTCCTGCCCTGGCCTTCTACTCTGTGAAAGAGCCATTGCAAATTCAGATGCCCTATCATTCCCAAATGGATACTTTTTCCTTGGCAGCACACAGATCCAACCAAAGCATATGCTGATCACTCTGGGCAGATAATCCCATTGCCTTTAAAATGTCAGCATTAGATTGTGTCATGTACTGTTTTTAACTTTTCTAATGTCTGTATTAGTCTGTTCTCATGCTGCTAATAAAGATATAGCCAAGACTGGGTACTTTTTAAAGGAAAGCGGTTTAATTGATTCACAGTTTAGCATGTCTAGGGAGGCCTCAGGAAACTTACAGGCATGGTAGAGGGAGAAGCAAACATGTCTTTCTTCACATGGTGGCAGCAAGGAGAAATGTAGACAAAAGTTGGGGGAAAGCCCCTTATAAAACCATCAGATCTCGTGAGAACTCAGTCTCTATCACGAAAACAGCATGGAGGTAACAGCTCCCATGATTCAATTACCTCCCACCAGGTCCCTTTCAGGACACATGGGGATTATGGGAACTACAGTTCAAGATGAGGTTTGGGTGGGGACACAGCCAAACCATATCAGTGTTGCATTCAAAATCACAGCAAAACCAAGCATCAGTTTCTGGGAGTGGTGGTACCAAATGGCTGATAGAATTTCTTGCAACCATGAGATTTTAGGATTCTTTAAAATCACCTAGTCGTGTAAACATAGGCTCACTGACTACTGTGGTCACTGTGTACCCCTTGACAAGCCACATGAATTATCTAAATAATCTGATCCTTCATCTCTAGAAAAATATGTAAGTGACAGAAAGATAATTTTTCCAAACCTGTGCAAAACACCTATGTATGGGAATCTGTGGGAAGAAATAACACACATTGATGTAGTGTATCTCTGAACACAATATAGTAGTTTGAGTGTTTGGGTCCTACCAGAACCACTTGCTCTGCTTCTGTGTCTCCTCTGGGCAAACCATTTAATCTCTTTGAAAATTTGAAAATTCATAATTCATCTTGTTTTCAATTTTGTCCAATGGGAATAACAGACCTAGTTCATAGGCTCACTATAAAATTAAATAAGATGAAGCATATACTCACATAGTATAGTGCCTAATATCTGGCAAGTACTCAACTAAGGCCAGCAGTTATTATATTATTTATTTGTTTCCAATCATTTATATATCTCATTTTTATTTTTACTCAGGTTCTCTGGGTTTGATAACCCATTTACATTAAGGCTTTTCATCTCACATGAACTAACAAAATAAGCTCTGATTCACTTTCTTTCCATGAAACACAGCCTCTTCGCATCCTCCCACATGAAAGCAGCAAACTGGAAAACAATTTCAAATACTATGCATTCCATGTGTAGAAAACCAGAGTGAGGAAAGAATACTCTATCAGATCATATTAAATTGAACATTCTGAGCTGCTGGATTTGGGTGTTTGACTCAGTCTGTAATTGACATTCCTGAAGCATATCCAAGCAAATCCAAAGTACAACAGTTTTTGCATTTCCTCCTTATTGCAGTCAGTCATCCACTCAACAACTATTTGATTCTGTAGTAGAACTGAATGATTTTGACAGTAGAAGGGGGCTTAAAAATGCCCTATTACAATATGTCCTTTTTAAAAATCAGGTCCAGGAAGGTTAAATGCCCTGTTTCTATTTCCACAGTGGGTAGAAAATAAACAAAACATCCTGCAAGGCAGGGCAGTAAATAGAATGATGAGTAGGAGCTTCCACGTAGTTTTGAGGATCTTAAGGTTAGTAGGGACATGAGATGTGTGTACAGATATTAATAATAGTAATTATTAATAGGAAGGGAGTTGGAAAAAACTGTCAAGTTCTACAGAAACTTGTATAGGATAAGGTATTACTTCCAGCAAGGATAAATGGTTGAAGTAGAATCCCATGTCTGTGCTCTCTCATTAACCATTCCCCTTTCTTCTGTTAGCAAACCCCCGCTTTTCCTTTTAGTAGTCACTCTCCAGCACTCACCGATCATATAGTACAGGTGGAATTCACCCCACTCCGAAAACCATGATTAACAATGACCTTGCCTACCAGACTGGAGCACCACATTCTCCAGTCATGACAACTGTCTTGGAGATGGGCACATGACCCAGTGGCAACCATAAGACCCCTACCAAGAACTTTTGCTGGATATATCAACAAGTAGTTTTGCTAGTTTTAATAGGATTGGTAAGTTAGCAAAACATATTGCTTGAAACTGCTAGCACCCATTTTTGCTACTTCAAAAGAAGATCTATAAAGAAATAATTTCCCCCTTTGGTAAAGAAGGCTGCATGATAGACATGTTATTAACGTTTTTGTAAAGTCCTTCCTTTTGAGAAGGAGCAACATACTTCTATTTCCTTCTTGACATAAATTTGTGTTCTGTGAGATGATTCTTTCTACTGTTATTTTCTGTTGCTTAAATTTCACTCTTCGTTCCTGGGAAATTCTAGGGGTGTCATTTTACATTCATGCTCATACATTCACTTTCAGTGATTACTTACAATGTCTAATCTCTTCTTCTTTAAATTATCTTCAACTCAAAATTTTTCAGACCCATCACCATTAGCTTAGAACAACACGGGAAAAATTCTTTTACCTATCACAAGCATGGTTACATCTGGGAGTCAGTTTTTAATGATAATAGTATCTTATATTCTTGTAAATTCCTTTCACTTGCTCGTGATACCTGAGCAACAGTTCCTTACTTTGAATATCCAAATATCCTGCCAAATAATTCGGGAAGTTTTTATCCTTCTTTAACCGATTTGGTGACCATAGCCCAAAGCTGCTCAACTAGTTGCTTAAGGGCAGAGTCAGGCTAGTTACAGAGCTGGTGTTTAAATTTCAGATGCCTGGCCCAGAAGTTTTTCTATCATTCCAACATAATTTTTCAAAGTTATAGTGTTAAAAGGACTTCTCCATCTAGTTGAAGGATACATTTGCTTAGAGACATTTATATATTTTGGAATGAAATGTGGTGATAGATTTTATGACAACAAATCTTTTGCCCTATAACTTTGCCAGTAATTCTTGAGGATAAATATTGACATACTGAAGAATTCACATTAAATACAAAAATACAGTTTCTATAGAGACTAGGGTCCACTGGTTCAATCATGACCTAAGAAGGAAGGTCCCATCATTCTTCCTGCAATGGGAAAATCTTGCTTCAAGAGCTGCCTCAGAGCACTCCTTTTAAAACAGAACTTGAGCAGCCTTGAGAATCACTTAAAATGCTTATTAAAAATACAGATTCCCCAGGCCTACCATCACAAATGACTCAGTGGTTATGAGTGGAGGCCTATAATATGTTTGTGGTGCACAATTCACACATTAAGAACATAATGACCCTCTAACCATGTTTCCCGAGAAGGCTCAGAAGTTATGTCATTGTAGTGAGATTCCTAGAGGAATATTGTGAAGAGGTCTTACAACCCAGATGGAAACAACACCGTCTGCTGAAAGCTAAACAATAAAAAACAGATTAGAGCAAAAGGATGGAAAGTCATCTTGACTTCTTATGAACAAACCAGGTATGACACTAAAGTTAAGAAACCTAAAAAAGTAGTATGTCAACCAGAAGAGGTCAGCTATAAAAACAGAGGAAAATGATGCCCTCACAACAAAGAGTAGCCACAGCAAACATCCAGGTTGGCTTATTCTTAGGAGCTCCAAGAATGCACCCAGTGCTGACATATGCCTAATATGGATTAGACCACCTGGCTTTTCTCTAGGGCCTTGTTTTTCAATCTTTTCTTCCTCATTATCCCCTCCTAAGGAACCCTTTAGACTTTTCCCCCAATTGTTTCCCTACGAAATGTTAATATCATAGATATATTGTATATCTATTTATATATGGTATGTACAGCTGTACGTTACACATAAACAGTAGGATCCCCTTCTCACCACTAAGAATTAATTTTTGCCTCCTTGGTGTCAATATTGCCCCAATTGAGAATACATGACCCAGGGACACTTCCGACTTGCTGTCTTGCAGTAAAAGCTCAACATTACATGACAGACTTTTTAACATTCTAGCATATTTTCATTTATGTGCACTGTTATTTTAGCAGATACTCTTAGAGTGATGCTCTGAAAACAGCCATGGCATTAGATTCATGTTATTTTGTGTAGAATAAACTGCTTTCTATACTTACAATGTGAACTTGCATATATTGGCTTGGAATTTAGCCATGTAATATAAACACGGCCTTTGTCTCTCTTGCCAAAAGTTAGTGGCAAAATGAGAAGAACCTGTTATGTCTTATTGCTAGTCTTTACAGTTACTAGAACTACACAAAAGCTTCTCTGGACATCCTGACTCTAGTTTGATATCATTCCCATTCATTAAGCCTCTCCTTGACCATTTCTTCTAGAAAAACTGTCTATCAATTTCTTCCTTGTTGCCAAATAGAACATAGGTTTTGCTTTCTCTATATCTTTGTTTCTGCTCCTCTTTTTGCGTGAAATGTCATCCTTTTTTGCATCTACCCATGCAAATTCAAGGTATATTTCTTTCATAAAGTATTCTCAGCCCATAGTGACCTCCTTCTCTCCTCCACAGCACTTGCCATGTCTAGTATTATTTGGTATGTATTCATTACTGGTGGAAGAGATCCAAGTTACCCCAAGTTACCAGTGGCATATCTGCAGACCTCTGCAGCAACTTTAGTCCCTGCCTCCCCAGAAAAAAGAATTTGAGGGGCATAAAACAGAAAAAGAGACCGAGACAAGTTTCAGAGCATGAGTGGAAGTTTATTTAAAATGGCTTTAGAACATGAAAGAAAAGAAGGTTCACTTGGAAGAGATCCAAGAGGGCTCCTAAAGGTCAAAGACAGAAAAAGGGGCTTGACCCTAGGGCTTTCTAGGCTCACCTCTTTTCCATGATTCTTCCTTTAGGATGGGCTTCCCACATGCTCAGTACCCTCCTTACCCTTAAGAATTGAGCGGGGGCAGTGTGTTTAGGAAGTTGTACACATGCCCATCTGAGGCTTTCTTCCTTTTTCCTAGTGGAGTGTACTCAGAAAGTCGTACTTCATCATCTTGTCTCTTAATGCACATGCCCAGGAAGTTTTTCTCCCTGGCATCCATATTCAATTCATGCTTTAATGTTAATAGCTATGGATCATCAGGAAATGTCTTCTCTCTGGCTTTAGAGATGTAGTGTGATAATTATTGAACCATCACCTGATATTCCCAGTGGGTTGGGCCCTCTCCTGCCCCTCTCATGCCATCTAACTACCTGTAACATATTTATGGACTCCTCAAGGGCCTAGAATAGGGTCCACACACATATATGCTCAACACCAAAATGAGGATGGAAGTCCTTTTCTACAGTACTCATGATAGCTGTTAATAATCAGTCATTCCCACTGAACAATGAAGAAGCTCAAGAGAGACACTTTTAGTGATGTCAAGTTAATATACAAATAAAAGCGAATTGCCTCCTGAGTTTTGTTATTATCTTTATAGACCCAGAGCCCTCAACATAATCTATGTACACAAAATATGTTCAGGAATAACTATTTCTTTGATAAATGAATAAGTGAGTAAATCTATCCAATACGGATGCTACAGCCTCCATTCCAGAGCCTACCAGAAACCTAAATGGAAAGGACAGAGAAAAAAATGAAGACTCCATTCCAAGAATGCTATAGCCTCCATTCCAGAGCCTACCAGAAACTTAAATGGAAAGGACAGAGAAAAAATGAAGACAATAAGAGGGAGGTAAATATTCATCACATCTAGGTGATGTTTGCCTGAGCTCTTAACTTCTCTGGATGTCAACTAAAAAAAAATATAAATGATATAATCTAGAATTAAAACCCAAAGTTACCCTATATCTAAACTACTAAAGTAATTGTCTTCAATGTCATGAAAACATTTGTCAAGAGAAGAAAAGAATCAGGTAGGCCACAGTAGCTGCTTTTATATATCTGAAGAGATCATTCAGTTTTCAGCTCAATGTAAAGAAATTTCTTACAGTAAAATCCAGTCAAGGTCAGATTAAACTTCTTTTGGAGATGAGTCACATGACAGTAGCAGCATTAAAGAATACATTGGACAGCTTGGAAGGAAATCATTAGAAGGCATTCAAACAGCAGAAGAGGGCAGGGGAGACTTGACCACCCTAAATTCTTCCCCAGCCACTTGAGACTGTAATCCAGATGGCTCATTCCAGGGCTAACCAGTAATTTACTGTGAGTATCATATTCAGAGCATACAAACCTTTCTCTGAAAGGGCCTGATTCCTTTATCTCATGAGGACACAAGCTATATTCTCAAACCTTGCAACTTCCTATGCTCAGTGACAAACAAAGAAATCATCACAATGAAGAAAAAATGAAAAAACAAGTAGCTGTTTAAAATTACTATTATTGTTGCTGCTGTAAAGAAAAGCATTTGTTGATTTCCGCTCTTGTCCTACTCATAAAATTACCAAGACGCTTTTCCCAGGTGTGGAGTAGCTCTTTTGATTACAGGCTGTTTGAATATTACATTTCTTCCCAGACAGCAACTTTATGCTGTAGGCAAATTGAGTTGTTTTCATATAAATACAGCCAATCTTTCAGCAATATTTTAATTACCAACTAAATGGGTACTTCACTTCCCCCCACCCCTGCTACAAACTACCATACATTACAATCCTCTGAATGACCTCCCTAATTCAGGTAGACCCATGGGAAAATCATTAAACCCAAAGTTGAAGTGTTTTCTAGAATTCCTCCATTATAATACTTATTCATCATATACACCATGCAATAATATCTTCTCCAAGTAACCCAAAGCCCTTTCTGGGTAGAGAAAGCTCCATAAAAATAACTGACGTCTGCTGAACACATAATGTGTGTTACTTACATAGTGCTCACAAAACTGATGAAATAAGTATTATCATTCCCATTAATTAAATGAGGAGTTACTGAGGCTTTGAAATTAGGTAAATGGCCCAAGGAGATACAGTTAATATGTAGTGCAGCTGGAATTCAACCCTATGCCCATCTTGTTTTAGAGCCCGAGTTCTTTACCACAATGTTATGCTTTAAGTCATTGATTCTCAAAATGTAGCCCCTGAATCATCAGCAGCAACATAACCTGGGAACTTGCCAGAAATGCAAATTCCCAGGCCCCACTATATTTACTGAATCAACCTCTGTCTTCCAGTGATTCTGATGTATTCTGAGAACAACTGGCCTAAGCAAATAATGTATCTCTACTCTGGGTCAAGAGTCATGCTGGGTACAATATAAGCTATAGAAGAATGGGAAAGTTTGGTTTCTTCACAGAAGAGTTTATGATTTAGCAAAGGAACAAAAAGATTAAAATAATGAGTAGTATAGAGAAACACACATGGAATTTAATAAATATTTGTTCATTAATTGAAATAGATTCGAAATTGTAGGCTGAATTATTTTGTGGATTTAAATTTTCTGCAACTTCATTTTCTCCCTCCTACATATCTATTCAAGCTTGGGAAATATTTTATGCAGCTTAACAGAAATATTTAATTTTCAAATAACCTTTTGTATGTGTTTCTTAGTCTACTATGCATTTCTAACGTTTGTGTGATGTTAGTATCTTTTAAGTACCTTGCATTTTAATTTTCAGAAGACTTTCCAGTAGAGAAGGACACTTCTTCAAATGGACTAATCCCAAGGAGCTGAGTTCTGAATCTGCCATGTACACCCCACATAGGTTCTGCTGAACAGTGGAAGGAAGCCAGAATGGGAAGTTTGTCAAAGGGTCACACTAAGGTTCATTCTGCAACCCATCTACACTCCTGAGTGTTTCCCAAATGCTCTGGCATCACTGTCAACATTGTTAACTCATCCTCTCAGAAATAAGGCCTTCATTTTCTTTTAAAACGTGATTAGAACCTGGCAGGCCATCAGTATATAAATTTGTTTAATTTGGTCAGTGATTCTCAACAAGGATAGCTTCATCCCAAGGGAGAACTTTTTGTTATTACAACTGTTTGATGCTACTAACTTTTACTGAGTGAGATCAGAGATGTTAGAAATCTTGCAATTCATCAGACCTATACTAAGAAAATTGTCCTGTATCCCCAAACTTTCTGAATACCTCGCCAGGCCCTCAGGAGGTAGAAAATATAGTTTATGATATTCTGAGCCTAGAACCTAAGTAAATTTTACATGTAAACAAATGGTGTTTTTGCATGGTTTTCTGCTAAATTTTCTAGGAATGTAACTATAAAGTAAATCAAGGGAAGATCATACTTTTTTCATAACTTTATCAAGACTTATTCACTATTTCGATAAAGCATTCAGTCATCATTCAGTCATCGGTATTGACATTCTTACTGTTTGTCTTGCTATATGATACCTCAATATCAGTAGGCACTTGTAGCTGTGACAGTCATTATGAATTTAAATGTGTATGTTAAGCCTCCATTTTGAAACAGCAATTATAACAAAAAATATTGATTATATTCAGATACATATTGTCTTATTGTCATATTTCTCTCAAATCTAAACATGTTCATTATAAGTAGATGTGGCTGGGCAGGGTGGCTCATGCCTGTAATCTCAGCACTTTGGGAGGCCGAGGCTTGAGCCCAGGAGTTTAAGATCAGTCTGGTCAATAAAGTGAGATCCCATCTCTCTCAAAAAAAAAAAAAAAAAAAAAAAAGATAAAGAAAAAGTAGATGTGTTGTAGAATATTATATCAAGGTATCAAATAATATAATTGTATTATAAATCAATATTTTTGTATTTTTTTTATATTTGGATTTTATAAAAAGTATGATTTTATTAATTGCCAGAGATGGTGAATTCCTCTTCAAAGGGTTTAATTGAGTAATGTCCTTGTCCTTGGTTCAGAGGCCTCACCTCCTTGTACTTTCTTATTTCTAACCTGCAAGCAGCCCTCCCACTCTTGTTGTGCACCCTAACTTGCCCAGACATGTCCGAACATGCCTTGTGCTATAGCAGAGGGACTACTCCTCCCCACTGCCTCCCTTGCAGATGGAACATTTACCCTAATTGGAAATGTTTAAGTCAGCCAATCAGGGTCTGCCTAGATTGTGCAGTCCAAACCTAGCTAATAGAGGAAGGACTCAGGGATAGGGACTGCATGAGGAATAAAAACACCCTCTGTCCTTTGTTTGGTGTGCTCTCGCAGCGGCCAAAAGTGCAAGTGGCACCCTTCTGCAGAAGTAAATTTGCCTTGCTGAGAAATCCTTTGTTTGAGTGCTTGTTTTCCTTGCAACTTCAAGCTCTTGTTTCTAACATTGATGAAAATGTTGATTTTATCAAAGCATGCATCAAAGCTGGTTATATTACTTATAAGCTTCATATCAGGATATGAAAAACATCATGAAATATTTGTCATTAAAAAGGAGCTCTGGGTCTAGTAAGGTTGAAATATGAATAAACAAATGATGTTTTGATGTATACATTTTTCTGTATTACTCTTCCTAGACTATAAACGCCACAGGGCCAGGCATCTGTTACATTCACCATTGTAACCCCAATGCCTAGGATAGAGCATCTCACCTAGTGGGATCACTCACTCACTCTGCAAACATTTGCTGAGCATGGCTGAGTCAGGCACAAAGGGAACACACTCATGGATAAGACAGCAACCAACAAATGGCAGGTAGTATACATATAGACTGGAGTAAGTCCTAGCAGGAAAATACAGGTGGTAGAAGAACCACCTAGGATGGGTATGATTTGATAGCATGGTAAAAGCAGGTCTCTCTGACAAGGTGGCTTTTGTAAAAAGGCTGAGCTGTGAAAGTAAGCCAGCCATGAGAGAGCCCTGCAAGAGCATTCTGGGCAAAGGGAACTGTGATACAAATGCCTAAGGCAAGGTAGGGATGAGCTTGACTTCAGGACAGAAAGCCAGATGTGTGGCTAGAAGGTAGTGATAGAGATGATGGGAGATTAAAGTGATACAAGGTGAACTGAAAGAAGCAGTCGGGGCCAAATCTCACTTGGCCTCATGGGTCTTGTTAACACATTGGAATTTTATTCTGAGAGCAATATGAGGCTACTGGAGTCTTTTAGGGAGAAAAGGAATATGATCAAGTTTCCATTTTTAAAAGATTACTCTGGCTGCAGTGAGAAGATTAGACTATCAATGTTCGCTAGTTATTTGTTGAATACGTAAATGCCCAAATAAATAAACTTTTTGCATGAATGAATGAATAAATCTGTGAATTCAATGACACAAAAAATGCCAAGGGCTGCAGCCCTATGCCGGGCTCACATGACACCTCACTACTCCTTTACCTTGCTGTATAACCTCCCATCTGTCCCTTTCTGAACCTCAGGTCCCTCACGGTAGGTCAATAAGGTCTTGAAGATCCCCTCCAGCTTTGGAAATAATTCAATAACTCCTGCCAACCCCACCCCACTGCCAAGGCTCTCAGGCTGCAAACGGCTGAAAAGGAACGATGAATGCCTCTGCTCTGTTTATAATCCTCGCTTTGGCATTTCATCTGCAGCTGGAGCCCTCTCTATAAGACCACTCAGCAGCTATAAGCTGACTAATTTCCATGTTGATTGCAAAGCTAGAAATGTACACACTTGTAATTCTTATTCTTGGCCCAAATGCTTCTTGTCGGCAGTATCTCTGACGATGAGGCACTGACACCACTCACTAGTTATTGTCTGACGTGCTTGCTATTGATATGCGTGGGTTTAGGAGGATGCACAATTTGATAATCAGACCCCATCTGCAAAGCAATCACGAGTCACATTATGGAGAAAATGTAAGTAAATGCTGGAGATGTGACTGTCTTATTTTCAACTTCCCTTACCCTAGCAAAGATTGAGTAAACAGATGTTGATGTATGAAACAATTTTGTGTTTTTTTAAATATAAAGAGCATCTCCTAGTGCTTTAGCATTTAATATAAGTACAGCAAATGACAAGCTATAAAACAAAATGCTTTTATGTGTATGATCTCATTTTGCAAATGCATTGTATTAGAGTTGTAAAGTAATGTGTTTGATGAAGATATTCTGACCATGGAGAAACATATGACATTGAAAGAAAATATCCCTGAAGTACATTTTGGTATCATCCCCAGGATGATCCCTGAGGGCAGAATTTCTGGTCAGACTATGTGGATTTAAGTCCTGTTTTCATCTTTTAGGTCATTTTCTGTTATGACCTCAGACTTATTATGTCACCTCTGTCCCTCAGTTTTTTCATCTGTAAAGTGGAAATAAAAATAGTACCCTCATAACAAAGTTGTGATGTCAATCAAGTTAATGAATATAAAGCCTTTAGAATGGTGCCTGACACATATTAAGAACTCAATATATATTTGCTATTCTCCTTCTTATCAATTTTATTACTTCTCCTCTTCAAAGCCAACCATACCTCATGGCGTCCTACAGCTTTCAATCTAACAATTCATCTTCCCACACACCTTTTACTTCTTTTTTTTTTTGTTAAAAATGAAACCATAGGTATGCCAGATTTTCAGTTCTTTCCACTCAAAATGTATCATGGGGATTTTATTAGTATGTGGATCTGCATCATTAACAGTTGCATAGTATTTAATCTTATGAATGGGCTAGTGTTCAACCGTTTTTCAGTTAATGAACACTTAGCCTGACTCTAACTTTTTACTGCTACAAATAGTGTTAAGGTAAACTTTCCTATCAATGTATCTTTGCCCATTTGTGAGAATTTCTGTACAGGACAGATTCTGAGAGGTACTTCATCTCATTTGTATCATCACAAAAACTCTAAGGGAAAACAGTGTGAGTGAGTGCTGCCTTCCACAAAGGGGGCAAATTCTAAAAGTTGAAGAAATTTCCTTAACTCCTCACAAATGCACTCTTCATAGTACATGATGGAAATGAGACAAATACTCAAGTCTTCCATTTTCAAACCCTGTGCTCTTTTTACTAGATGATGAGTTGATTAAAGATTGGCTCAGTGTGTCTGATGACTTTTGCAGCCTGCAAAGTTGCCATATTAAAAATCTTAATAGATTTATTAGCTCCAGCTGCAGATGAACCTGTCAGGCCTGACTATAAACTGATTGCACATAACTAGGCACATCTACTTTTTATCCATGTCCATAGATAATTCCCCATCCTTAAACATGGGTTAAAGGTAATATTTACTGATAACTCAACATGGTAAAGACACCATACAGGGGATTAAAAAGGGAATATAGTTGAATCAGATCCTGTGGAGAGACTGCCCTCCATCAGCTCACAGTCTAGTAGATAGATATGAAATGTGTGTAAATAGTTAAAATACAAATTAGATTGATCACTCAAGCAAAGTGACAAATAGCAACTCTTGAGGGCTCAAGAAAGAAAAGATTGGTTATTAAAAAACAGCGTACGCTTTCAAACCTTATCTGCCTGAGTGTCCTGCCACCACATCCCTAAAGTAAATTAGGTATGGCATCAATCCTGTAACCTCATTGTTTGAGTCCTTGCCATCCACAGAATAACCATTTACTCATGAATGGACAGTACTCTTGCACTCAACCAAAAATGCTTAACTTTTGTCATTAATTTGTGAATACAGATTATAAAATTATATATATATATATACACACACATATATATATACACACACACACATACAGAAAACTGTTGAGATTAAATGTGTAGCTGAAATGGTCTATCCAAAATTTGCAGTGTTAAAATCAACTTTATATCATTTTGGCAATATTCATTTGGGTGAATTACATTAAAAATTCTATTTAGTGCATTATTATTAAAATATTTTTTGAAAAATCAACAGCAATTCTTATAATGGTCTCCCTGGTCATCATCAAGCTATTCAAATATATTTTCATAGCATTTGTTGGAGTCATTCTTTAGTGGCTTTTATACCACGATTTAACTCTACTATATTGGTAGAAATGAAATTCTATTTCTTTTTGATGTTTGTGGTTACTTAAAATCCATAATCAGGCAAAGGGAAAATTGGGGTGGTCTTTAGCACTCTGATCCCTAGAATGAATTATATCTTTTACTGTAGGCATAAAATAAATTCCAAAATGCTAGCTAGCTTAGCTATATTAACCAGTGTTTGCTATTAAGAGGCTGAACTTGTTGGATGTTACTTATAGCAGTTTCAGGTGTAAACTTGGTTATCAATGCTCTTTGAAATTCTGATTTGTTTAAAAGACTGATGCTGTTAATATCCATTCGAGTGTTTCATATGGAAGTATTCTGGCTCAGAGGCTGCCAATATACAATTCCACATCCTACTTGAGCAGTGATTATACTATAGATAAAAAGGTGGTGAAGGAGAGACAGGTATGCACATAAATTCATAATCACCAGTATCTTTGCTAATAACAACGAATTCTAGAACATCGAAATAAAATATCTCCTGACACATTGCAAATATCTATGAGTTCAGGGAAAAAAAGAAAGAAAAGAACAATTTGATTGGTTCAGTGGAAATGAATCAGGAACATATGCCTTGGATTTCTCAGTATGGGAATATGGCTGGCAAAATTCATTTAAACTATGCGGTACCCATAGTGCTTGAAAATGAGCTTGACAGACTGAAAATATATCTGTGCTATCCTATGAGCAATGCAAATAACTCTTGAATTAAGCCCAAATTTTTTTTCAACAGGCCATGAAACCTAACGGTATAATAACAGCTTGCATTTCCATAGCTCTGTTTTTCTGCCTCAACAATCCTGAAATACCATGAGCAATGCATCCATTTTTCCTCTTTTCACTTACAGCAGAATGTTTCAGTGGGACAGAACACACACACACACACACACACGCTTGCTCTCTATATGTGTGTGTATATATGTATACACACACACACTGATGTTTTCTGGAGTTCAAAAGAAGAAAAACAGCCACCATCAATTAAAAGCTTACTGTAAAAAAAAAAATGCAGTTGCAGGGCACTGCAAAAGCATTCATACATGTAATACTCTCAACAAGCACAGAATATAGGTTGTCTTGTCTATCTCTATTTTAAAGATGTGAAAATTGAAGTTTATAAGTAAATTGGCAAGTTAGAAATTGACAGAACTCCAATCTGACTTACTACTTAGCTAGTAATTGTAATCACTGTGGTCTACCTAGTGTTACCAGACAAAACATGACAGTTAAGTCTGAATTTCAGATAAATGGTTAATAATATTTTAGAATGCATATGATCTATGCGATACTTAGTGTCATGTTTATATTAAAAATATTAATTTAATACTTTTTAGTATAAAAATGTGCCATATATTATTTAGGATATATTAATACTTAAAAGTATTTGTTATTGACCTGTAATTCAAATTAACTGGGTGTTCCATGTTTTAATTTGCTAAATCTGGAAATCCAACTTCTATTGCTTCTTTAAATTAGATAAATGAAGCAAGAGATGGAGTTTGTGGATTAGAGAAGTGTATCTCTCTACAAAGGAAAACAACATCTGAAATAAGGCTAGAAGTAGCAGAAACTTTTCACCAACCAGCTATTGGGCTCAGAAAGGATACGCATGCCACTACAGTTTGCAAACAAACAAACAAAACACAACCACAGTTTTAAAAAAACATTACTCGACTCCTGGTTTCCTAAAAGCCCCTTCCTACTTTCAACAGTATTGTGGGACAATTAATTATTCTTAGAAGGAACATAGTAGATAGCTCTTTTTAGATAGATATTTTTTCTTTGGAGGACTTATTAGGGAGAGCATGAGGTCACTGTCCACCTGAGTAAGGGAGGAGAAAGGCAAACACTGAAGAGGCAAAGAAACCCAATATGTGCATTATGGGGACCACAGAGGAGCATGCTTTCTAGAGAGGGGTCCAAAGACTAGGAGTCAATAGTCTCTGTGAGTCTCTTATCCTCTATCTTGTTTAGTGTTATAGTCTCAGTTCCCAGCACAGTGCTTGGCAGTGTTGGTACTTGATAAATATTTGTGGAGTAAATGAATAAATGGATTTTCTCATCTGTAAACATCAAAGAATACAACCAAGTCAGGCAGAACTGCGATGTTTCAAACCAGGCCTATTATTTCTGCAGATTTGTCTCTGAGGTTCCCTTAATAGAATGGCTCCTGAAGGCAGGCAGGGAAATCCTGGCAAACTCTCCTATTTCAGCCAGAGCACCTCCCTGTCTAGCTCTTTAATGCATTGAGGTGCAAATGAGATTTCACTTAGAAATAGTTTCATCGTAAAAATTAAATAGTTATAATAATGTTTAAAAATTAGGAAAAAAAATCTCATTTTTTTTTTCTCTACCCGTGGTCTATTCTCCAAAGCAAAATGATCTGACATGCTTGCTCAAAGCCCACAGGTGACGACTGAGAAGACACAATCTACAAGACAGCAGAGTGAAGATGAACCCTCAAAAGGACTTCTCATCCCTGGTCTCCAGGTTTCCCAAATGATTTGTCTCAGTAACCTCAAGTGTTGCCTGAAGAGATAATTACTAGGCAAATTAACAATACAAAAAATGAGGGAAAAAAATCATGCACAATCTCTCCAGCAGTTTGTCATATTGAAAACACAGCATAATTGATTCTATTAATGCACTAAGGGAATACAAAACCGTAATCAGTTTTTCTGTAGTGTTTATATCTATAGTGATGGAAGTCTAATTGCATAATTTATCATTATGAAATAACTGTACAGATTACAGGTATGCATAGTAAACAGCTGGATGGTGTTACTAGCTTTTGTATAAATCATTGTAGGCACTTTTGATTCAGTACACAAATCAGTCTGGGAAAACCTCATTTTTGACCATGTTCAACTATATTATAATTGTCATGTTAAATGTTTCAATACCTATGTATGTCACTAGCTCAAGCTCTTGTCATCTCAGAGGGCATGTTACAGGAGGGCAACCTTGAAAATGCCCTCAAGCCATGCTCCGGTCTGCACAATAGCCTTCAATGACTTCCTGTTAGCACAGAAGAAATTCAAACTGCTCAAGGTCCTTATCTCCAACCCCTTCTCTTTAGGCCCTGTCATGCACCCATTATATCAGAGCTATATCAGATGACTTGCCACTCCTTGGAAACTCAATCTTCTCTATCTTCTCTGGTCTTTTGTTCATTTTTCTAAATCCTACGGTTTTATATATGGATTAAAATGTCTTTAAATAAAAACTATTCGGACATCAGGCATGCTTCTAGGCACATGTCTGTTATTAAAGTAAAGCAGCACGCTACAGATAAAACAGAATAGATAACAACTATCCCTATTTCTCCTGTTAAGCACAAATAAAAACGCTGAACATTGTAAGACAAACTAAGACGACTCTGAAAACTGGGCAGAAGGTGGCAGACTGGAGAGGGAACTGTGCCCTGAATGATGACATGGCTGAGTTTCCTGGGTTTTCTTTTTTGCATCATACAACCCAGACTAAGTGCTGGTAAAGCCAGCTAACTGGAAATACCAATAGGCACGAACAAGCCAAGCAACATCAAAAGACCTTTCTCCAGTCAAAGCAGAGCGTTCAGGCAAAAACAGAAAATGTTTAGCCAGTAATGGCACTCCTGCAGCCACTCTGACTCCTCACTTCCACTCTCACCATGTTGTAACAAGGAGTGCCAGCCTCCCCCAGCCCCGCCAGGGTGCTGTCTGGCCAAGTGAGGAACTGAAACTTTTATCCCTGCTGGGCAGTAACAAGCTCCAATCCCTATCAGTATCAGAGTAAATCGTATGGGGGAACCTGGACTTCCACCCAAACCCAGTAAGGAGGCACACCTTCTCTCCCTCCATACCTTCTCTCCCTCCAGGTGGTGTATCAGGAATGTCACAGGGGATGCCATTACAGAGACTGTAAACATAAAAAGGAGAATAAGGGGATACTATGAACAACTCTACACTTACACATTTGACAGCTTAGATGAAATGGATCAATTCCTTGAAGTTATCACAACACATTCAATGTAAAACAGAGCATTTGATAGCCCAATAACTATTAAGGAAACTAAATTCATAATTTAGAAACTCCCCATAAAGGAATCTCCAACCCCAGATGGTTTTGCTGAAGAATTTAACCAAATGATTAAAAAGAAATAACAACAATTCCACACAATCCCTTCTAGAGCAAAGAAGAGGAGGAGGAGGAAACACTTTCCAATTCTTTTACAAAGCTAGGATCCCTCTGATTGCTGATACTAAATCGCAGAAAGTACAAAAAAGAAAACTACAGACTGATACCCATCATGACACGTACACAAAAATCCTTAACAAAATATTAGCAAAAGAATTTAGCAACGGGACAGGCCGGTGGCTCACGCCTGTAATCCCAGTACTTTGGGAGGCTGAGTTGGGTGGATCACTTGAGCTTAGGAGTTCGAGACCAGCCTGGGCAACATGATGAAACTCTGTGTCTACCAAAAATACAAAAAATTAGCTGGGCATGGTGGCATGTACCTATGGTCACAGCTTCTCAAGAGGCTGAAGTTAAGAGGATTGCTTGAGGCTGGGAGGCAGAGGTTGCAGTGATCCATGATCACACCACTGCACACCAACCTGGGTGAGAAAGTAAGACCCCCCCCAAAAAATAAATAATTTAGCAATATATGGAAATAATTATAAATCATGACCAAGTGGAATTTATTTATTGGATACAAGTCTGGTTCAATATGCAAAAATATGCCAATGCCAATATAATCCAACATAGTCCGAGGTTAGAGATGAAAATAGATAACATAAGCCAGGCACAGTGGCTCAAGCCTATAATCTTAGCACTTTAAGAGGTCGAGGCAGGTGGGTCACTTGAGGTCAGGAGTTCAAGACCAGCGTGGACAACATGGTGAACTCCCATCTCTACTAAAAGTACAAAAAAAATTAGCCAGGCATGGTGGCACATGCCTGTAATCTCAGCTACTTGGGAGGCTGAGGTGGGAGGATTGTTTGAACCCAGGAGGCAAAGATTGCAGTGAGCTGAGATCGCAGCAGTGCACTCCAGCCTGGATGACAGTGAGACTCCGTCTCAAAGTAAAAAAAGATAACATAGCAATTTATGCAGGACCCATTGACAGTTATAGAAACTCTCAGAAATGTAGGAATAGAAGGAAATTTCCTCAACTTGATAAAGAGCATCTACACACACCCACACCCCCCCACACACATACCACAGCTAACATTAAACTTAGTGGTAAAACACTGAATACTTTTCCTCTAAGATTGGGGTACAAGACAAAGTTATCTGCTCTTAACACTCTAATTTAGCACAGTGCTGGAATTTCTGGCCAGTGTGATAGGCAAGTAAAGAAAATAAAGGGCATACAGTTCAGAAGGAAAAAATAAAACCACATTTGGAGACCACAAGACTACTACAAAGAATATTCCAAGAATCCACACATACACACAAAAAAGAAAACACCTAGAATACAAAAGTTGGTTCAGCAAGGCCATAATATACAGGATAAACATATAAAAATTAACTGAATATCTATATCTCAGCAATGGGCATATGATGTCAAAATTAAAAATAAAATGATGTATAATAGCTCAAAAGAAAACAATAAAATACTTAGATTTAAATCTAACAAAACACGTATAGGACTTGTATGCTGAAAACAAAAATCACTAATGAAAGAAGTCAAAATATACCTAAATAGAAAAACATACTGAGTTAATGGATTAGAAGACTCAATATAGAAAAGATGTCAATTGTAGGTAAATTGAAATAGAGGTTTGATATAATTCCTATCAAAACCCCAGTAAGGGTTTTATAGATATATGCAACATTAAACAAAAACATATATGACAATGCAAAGGAACTCAAATGGATAGTAGCATTTTGAGAAGAAAAAGTAGAAACGATCAGTTTATTTGATCTAAAGATTTAATATATAACTTCAGAAGTCAAGGCTGTATAGTATTGGTGGAGATACAGATATATACATCAATATGAATGGATAATTCAGAATAAGATGCACACAAATATGCCCAATTTTTGACAAAAGTACAGATGCAATTTGGTAGAGGTAAAAGAGCCTTTTAACAAATTGTGAAGGAAAATTGGACATCTATAGCCCAGGAAAAAAAGAAAACACTATTGTAATCTAAACCTCGCACCTTATAATAATGAACTCAAAATTGATAACAGACTTAAACATAAAATAAAGCTATAAAACTTTTAGAAGGAAAACAAAATCTTCAGGATCTAGTGCTAGGCAAAGAGCTTTTAGATTTGACACCAAAAGCATCATTCATAAAAGGAAAAATCAAGGAACTGAACTTCATTAATATTAACATCTTTTGCTTTGTGAATGACTGTTAAGAGATGAAAAGACAAGCTACAGAGTGGGAGAAAACATTTACAAAACCATATCTGGCAAATGACTAGTATCTATAACATGTAAAGAACTCAAACTGTAACACTAAAATATCAAACAATTAAATTAGAAAATGCACAAAAATCAGGAATAGACATTTCACAGAAGAGAATAAAAACAGATGACATACATGTGAGAAAACTGCTCAATATCATTAGCCAAGAGAGAAAGGCAAAATAAAACCACAGTGAGATGTCACTACAGACCTAGGAGGATGACTAAAATAAAAAATAAACTACCAAATGCTTGTGAGAATCTGGGAAAACTTCACCACTTTGTCACCTTACTAATGGAACATAAAAGTGTACAGCCATCAAGAAAACAGTGTGCCAGTTTCTTAAAAGACAAAACATATAACTCCCATATAATCCAGCAATGCAGTCCTGGACATTATCCCAGAGAAGTTAAAATGCATGTTCACATAAAAATGTGTATAAGAATGTTTACAGTAGCTTTATCACAATTATCTAGAACTGGAAACAAACCAGATACCTTTCAAGAGGTAAATGGTTATCCAAACTGTGGCATATCCATCCTGTGGAATGTTACCAAGCTAAAATAAATCAATCAAAAGGGACTTATTGATCTGTTGATTCATGTGACAACACAGATGAATTTTAGAGATATTTTCTTCTGATCGAAAAAGTCCTAAAAGGTTGCATAATATAAGGTTCAATTTGCATTACATTCTTACGACAAAATTATTGAAATGGAGCACAGATTATTAGTATTCAGGGGTTAAGGAAAAGGTAGGAGATGGGAAGCAATTGGGAAACAGGTTATAAAAGGGCAAAATAATCCTTTAGATAATGGTAATGTGCTATATCTTGACTGTATCAATGTCAATATCCAGACTGTGATCAAGTATTATAGTTTCACAAGATTACCCAGTTACCACTGGGGTAAATAGTAGGTAATCAATGATTATCTCAAAATAAAACTTTAAAAATCCATTACCATGGAGGTGGCAGGGTTGTGTTTCTAAAGGGAAGTAAATGAATTCCACACGAAACAATGGACTGTTGGTATGTTTGAAGGAAACTACAGGACAGTTCCTATGCTATCGATTATGAGATGCTGTTAAATGGCCCCTTCGGCTGGCAACAACACTTACATGCAATGTTTTTTTTTTTTTTTTTTTTTTTTTTTTTCCTCTTATCCTCTTTAGTGTCTCTCTCTTTGCTATCACCTACCTTCCCCACTTCTCTAAGGCCCTCAATACTCCTTATAAAAAGATAATTAACAGAATTGATCTAAGCAGCTCCCTAAAGTGAGGACAACTCCCTAAAGTGAGATAGATGTTGACGCCATTTCATATAGAAGGAAGTATCACCAGAAATAGAGAGAAGACCTGGGCTCTAATTCCAACTTGATACTTCCTTGGAGAGTAATTTTGAGTGAATGATTGGACATCAGTTCCCCTCTCCAGAACATGATTAGACTCCCTGTGTGTTCTGCCTCATAGTGTGTTGATTATGAGAATAAATGAAATAATGGAAATCAAGGGGTTTTATAAAGGACAGGGTGCTGCGCATATGCTGACACTGTTATTTCAACTTGAGGGCATCTCTTTTTATAGGAAGGCAAAAGTGCAAGTCAACCTTCACTGGCTGAATTTTCAGGAATGCATCACAATTGACAGAGGGGATTATTATTATTTTTTTTTTTGTATAACCACCACCCAATTTGCCTACTTTTAAGATTATTCTTTGATAAATTCCTAGCACAATAGTACAATTGTCATCATAGGCACAGGCATGATCAGAAATGGCAGTTTGAAAGAACATTGCACCATTATCCTCAGGAGATCTCACAGTGTCCTGCACAGAGAAGTCCTCAAAATATGTTAATTTGAACTCAATAATACTTACAAGGACTAGCTGATGACTGTGACAATCAACAATATAACCAATATCTTGGTGGGAGGTTAAAACTATAAAGAGGGAACTCTGCTTGGCATGCAAAAATCTAAAGCAACTAATATTCCTAGGAGGTCGCTCCTTATCCAGGTACTAAGCAGAGTAGACTCTGCCTGCTATTCAAGATCCTAGATATCTGTTTCCTATCTGTCATCTGGGCAAACCTCCATAACCTAAACCAGGTATGGTGAATTCAAGGCATGTGTACTGCTGTACTCTACTCCCACATCCAGGGAAGGCATTGCTCATTGAAGGTAACTCTTTGAAGTCAATAATAGCTGCCACTCAAGAAGAAATTCATTGGCCAGCACTTGTTAATATGCTCTTTGCCAAAAAGTCTTTTAATAAACACCTCCATTTGTATAGTGTGATGTAGTGCCTCTTACGTGTAAGGCAGTAGGGAGGGCAGCAGTTGATTTTAAGGGGCTTAGAGTCAACCAGAAGAGAAAATTTGGGCACAGATAACTTTGCCTTAGGGTGGACATGGTGACAGTGCCAGAACAAAGACAAAAGTATCAAAGCAAGTCTAGAAAGTGAGACATTTACTGTTAGCATCTAGGAAGACTTCATGGTAATGCAGCAAAAGTGTTGCTTGGTCTCTAGGTTGGAGAGGACTTAGATTTCCAGACATGAGAGAAAGAGCATTCTATTCAGAAAGCAAATGCAAGAAATGTAGGGAAGCCAAAGGTATGTATAGGGAACACTGGATACTTATGTTTGATGTATAGGATGTATTGAGGGAAATGGAGGAATGACCAAAAAGAAAATTTAACAGGAAAATTGGGGCTAAATCTTAAAAAGACTCTGGATCAAATGAGGTGAAAATACTTGTGTTTCCCAAAACACCCAGATAGGGCAGACTTTTTCATAAACACATCAGTTTTAAAACCAGAAGAGATGTCAAAGGAATTTTCTGCTTTTTATACAATACAGTATTACTTCATTTCACAGATGAGAAAACCGAGAAGCCAAGAGGCTAAGTACTTGGGTCAAATCCGGAACCAGGGTAGAATGTAGGGGTCCTGCCACTTAGTGAGCAGCATGTTCTTTCCTGGTTTTTAGTTGTCTGTCCCATAAGGCACAGGGGTAAATGATAAAGATTGCTTGAATTACACCTCCCCCAGTCTCTTCATTGGTGCTGACTTTTCCTCATCAGAAGTAACCTCCTTGTTGAGGCTTTCTCTGACCCTACTCTCTGAAGTAGCCCCCTCCTAACTTTCCATCTCATCAGTCTGATTTTCCTCACAGCATACGTCACTCTTTGAAATTACTTTCTTCATTTATCTATATTCGTAAATTTGACTTCTTTTTTCAGTAGGCAAGCTTTATTCTTTTGCTTTCCCTAGAACTCTATCTTCTATTATTTCAAACCTAGGAAAAAGCAAGAGAATAAGATGAGCCAGAAGGATGAGATGGAGAGAGAGATGAAATTTAAAAGGAAGTCAATGCAGTTTACAAGGAAGTCAATACTGTTCATTCAGCAAACTCTGAGTACCCACCTTTTGTGCAGATCTGTGCCAGGCAGTAACAAGAGGGATACTAGAATGAGAATTAGGCGTGCTACAGTCCCCATCCTCAAAGAGGCTGTAGTCCAGAAGGAAAACCAAAATTCATCCACTTCATATCCAGATTTTAAAAAAATATTGCAACTAGGTTTAGTTTAAACAACGAGAAATCCGAGTAAGTATCAGAGCATGTAAGACTCAATCTTATCAGAGAAGACTTCACTGAAGAAGTGATGTTTAAGCTGAAGACCTCGAGGAAGATATGAGTAAATGTGGTGAAGAGAGGAAGAATACCCTGGGCGGAGAGAACAGCAATTCATCAGCCAAGTGCCACATGCCTAGGTCTGCTACTGATAATGGTGGTCTCTAAGCGATGGTGGTCTCCAGGCAGCTGTAATGTCTGTCTTTCTGGAACACTGTCATCCTAGCAGGGCTCCTGGCCACGTGAGGAATAGGTGGTGTGACAGGATCAGTGGTACCAATTAATTATCATTCTTTGTGCTCGAATCATTATTAGTCTCAGAATAAACACTGGATAGCTAATGCAATTTTATCTGTCTGCAGCAGCATTTTAATTTGCATGCTTTATGACACTAATATTTGTACAGTAGCCAGTAGTTAGTTTTCAAAGCCAGCCTTTCTCACCATTTATCTAATGAAGTGAGAGAGGAAATTAGGTAGTTTTCCTCCGTTCTCCCCCCTGAGGATTTCTCCTTCCTCTGGGCATTTCTGTATTTCCCTTCACATTTCCATGACTTCACTTGCTTATTAATTTAACATTTGCTGAGTCCACTATGGGCAAGGTACATGGTGGAAGCTATGGGGAATTCTAGCTCTCAGGAAATAGATGTCCTCAGAGACTGATCAGTCTTTATTCTTTTACATTGAAGACAAGAATCATCCTCTATTTGCAGTTCACTGAACGCACTGTTTTTTCAGGCCTTCCTGTGTTAGTCTTGTTACTCTCTTTGCCTAGAATTTTCTTCTTCTTTATAGGCCTTACACTCTTTAAAATTTAGCTAAATTCAACTGATTTTTTGAAGCCACAAATCTCGCAGGATTATTTTGATTGCAATTGACAGGAAACCTAATTTTAAATAGCTCATATTTTAAAAGGAAATTTGTTGTCTTATGTAGCCAAACAGTCTTGAGGGATACCTGGCTTCAAGTGTGGCTTATTTCAGGCAAATCAATGTCACCAGCAACCAGATCTTTTTATTTATTTATTTATTTTTTTTGCATATTTTATTCTGTACAAACTCCAGCCCTTGTAAACTTCTGGTTTCACATCTCATGGGGGAAAACAAGAGTGCTTTCCCAGCAATCTCAAGGAAAAGTTTCATTTCTCATTGGCCTGCACTGCATCTCATGATCATCCTTGGACCTCCCATTGTTCTCACATGAGTGCAGGGCTCTGATCAGGCAGGCTTAAATCATGTGGTAGTCTTGTTGATTCATGGCTGCTCTTAAATACTTTTTTCATTCCTACCATGAAGCCCTCCCTTTCTTTAGCGCTAGAATTACTCATAAAACTGTATTTTCTACATGTTTGGGAATTCCTTGTAGCAAATGAGGTGGAGAAAGAGACAGGGGCATGGTGGCAGAGATGACAAAGGCTGTAACTGACCTACCGTAAAGATGTTAATAATAAATATTCATTTGTTGGTGGCTTTCTATACTCAAAGTATCACAGGCGGGCACATCAAAGTGGAGGTTAAAAAGGAAGATATGGTCTACATCCAAGAAGCTGGATGGCAGTATTGTCAAATATTAGTATGAAAATAGTATCATTAATATACATTTATTGTATGCTAAATATCATTCTGTGGGCTTTACTAACATTTTTCATTTAAACTATGCAATAACACATTTACAGATGGGTAAAAAGAGATTTGAAGTAATTAGCTTGGTCATACAACAAATTCCTATGTCAAAATTTGAATCCACTATAAGAGATGAGTAGTGCACAAAACCCAGAAGTTATTGCCTTCATAGGGCGATACAGCTACCGTAGGAAGACATTATTTAAATAATTTATAAAAAGATCAAATTACACAGTGAAAGATTCACAGTGAAGAGGCACAGGGTGCTATAAGAATATATAGCAGAGGACCTCTGGAGCATTAAGTAAAGTTCTTCCGGAAAAACTATTTGAACGAAGACTTCGGAGATATGACTAGGGTTAAGAAGATGAAAAGAAAAGGGACATTCTAGACAGAGTACACAATGTGTTTAGATGTTCTGAGGAACCAGGAAACATGATATATTTGAGGATCTGAAAGAAGATCAGAGTTGTTAGGGCACCAAGAAATGTCCTGCTATATGGATAACCTGGTGTGGAACAAAACTGTAAAGATAGTAGCCAACCTTGCATTTTGGCTAACTTTGCAGGAGTTTGGTAGGCTATAATATATATTTCGGTCTTTGTCTTTAGATTATTCAGAAACAATTTTGAGCATAGGAGTGACTTGATTAGATTGCACTGCAGAACAAGAAAGGAGGTAGAAAGAGACCAACTAGGCATTTGGTGGATAGTCAAGACAACAGATTGTAGTGGTGTTAGAAGTAGACATAGATAAATTGACTGATTCAATATATGATTAGGGGTTAAAATCAGTAGCACTTAGTCGTGATATTAGTTGTTGGGTTGGATTTGGAAGGGTAGGGTGGGAGAGAGGGAAGCGTCAGGATGAAGTCCAGGTTTGTGTAGTTATCTTACTAGGAACTAAAGATAAAAGGCAGCTGGCACAGTGAGGTGCATACATCAGATGGGGAAATTGAGGAATGCAGGTAGAATTGGAGGAGAGGCAAGGGTACCATCACAGGAAAGAGGAAAGCCCATGTGGGGTGGTTTTGGTGAGCAGAAAATTACCAGGAGCCATTTGGTGAGGGGAAACAATGGGAGGTAAGATAGGAAAACAGGATAGAAACAGATCAAATAGGATCTCAGAAACCAGAATAAGGTGTATATACATAAATCAGTAGCCAGGTAGAACCACCAAAAATTTCAGAGAGGAGGAATAGCATGACCAGCTGAACATATAAGGAAGACTCTTGTGCTGTGGGAGCATGGAAAATAATAATTGTAGGGCATAGTGAAGGGGCATCGATGAGATGAGAGTGAGGATGAATAATACACAGGCTGATGCCATGTCTTCAGAGAAAGACAGAAAGTGTCTGAAATGGGATAGTGGAGATGGGGTAGAGAATCAGATACAAAATCTAAAGTAAGGTGAATGTGCCATTGTGCTGAATACCGTCAGGTTTAAGAAGAATTAAAATGTGATTCTTTGCCTCAGGAAAATTACTATTTAGGAAGAAGTGAGATTTAGTTTTATTTGTAGAAGCTCAATGAGTAATATAAAATAGGACAAAACTATAGAATTTCAGAAGACAGAGAGATGGTTCTATTTGAAGGGATATAAGAAGTCCTCAGAGAGAGGACGAGAGGAATTCAGAACATGGCTTTTGTTCAGTAGACAAGAGAAGAGGGGGAAAGCATTTTCAGAGGTCAGGAACTCAAATGTTTTTGTGTCCGGAATGATCTGATTTTGATGTTTGCCTAAGATTCCATTGTCATATGTCTGATTGCTTGGTATGATTTTGCCTCTCTTTTCACCCCCTCACTAGTAAGCATCTTCTGCAAATTGCTCTAAAGAGACCTGCAGCCCTTTCCAGAGTAGTTAATGAAGATAGTAATGAGACTGGGCTGAACTCTGATCCCAGAGAGCCCCCTGTAGACAACTTGACCTGCTTGAGCCTGCGATGCCACTCGCCACTACCCTTTGTTAGTTTTCCCATTACATTCTTTGACAGTTTTCAATCCTGATGACAGTGCTCATATCCAAGCCATTTTACAGTTAATCTTGCAGGCAGTTGCTCATCAAACTCTCCCAGTTTCCTGCGATGCCAACATACAACACACAATGCATTTATTTCATGTATTATATCAGAAAACCAGTCAAGGATTTCTAATGTTTTTATCATCATAACACTAAGTAGCATATCCATTTACATTTGTAGCTATGGAGCTGACAGCTTTGTTAGGAAATGAAGTTGCAATTATCAGTGGTTGTTCTAGAATCATAGGAACAAAATATTTTACTACAGGAAGGGGACTAAGAGGTCATCTGATAACAACTCTCTATGTCCAGCAGTTTTACAGTTTTTAACCATTCTCATTTGCCCCGTGAGACACACTGGGCAGGAGTTACCATCACCATTCTGTAGTTGAGGGAATGGTGTCTGAGAGAATGAACACGACTCACTCAAGGTGACACAGCTAGCAAATGGCACACAAGCCAAAAACCCAAAACTTTTGATTTTTAGTTTACTTATCTTTGTACTTTAGTGTGTTGGTGTAGAAAGTATGAGGACTGTCAGGGAGTTGTCAAAGTCAAATAACATCAAGGAATAGGGTGATTAGAAAGTAATAGTGCCAAAAGAGACGGTATATGCCCACTCTAACGGCATTAACATAAATGTTAATGTTAGAGAACAACCCCACTGTTCTGGCAAAATACAGCACACATGTAGACTGGATTTGGCCTACAGAATGCCAGGTTATGACCCTTATTTCAACCTCTGAGAAAAAAATAACCACTCAGTTTCTGCTGCCTCAATCCCTAGTTTTTAAAATATTTTATCTTTGTGAGAATGTTTGACATTTTTCTTCCCATAGTTCTCTGTCAAGTATTCAAATCCTCAGGTTGTTACATATGCTTTTGATAATCACATTTATATCAGGAACCATATTAGGCATATTGTTATCATGATAATTAAGACGGTGTATGTACAAAATAAAAGGCAGTCAAAATTACTACTAAGTTAAGCAGAGGGATGTTATCCCTGGGGACTGATGTGATTAGAAGAGGCTTCCTTATTATGATGCTTCATTTGAGCTTTAAAGAATGAGTAGCTCTTAGATGATGATCATGTTCAACCATCAGTCTCTAAATTTAGGTGCTCAAGACACCATTGAAAAAGAATATTATATCCATACTAATTTTATGTATTCACATTTAAAATTTTATTTAAGCTTAGCAGGCATAGATCATATTTGTATACTAATATCTGCATATTTATAAACAATAAATATACATTCGGTTGGATATGTTCTGAATTTTTTTCTAATGAAAGTTGAGATCAAAAGAGTTTAAAAGCCATTAGATAGGTAATGATAATTATCATTTTTGAATGGTTATTCTGAGGTAGGTACTTTATTTCAATTTCATTCATTTATGCTCTTCATTATTTCCATCTTGCTGCTTCCTTTGGCTTTATTTTGCTCTACCTTTTCCAGATTCCCGAAATAAAAGCTTAGCTTATTGATGTGAGACTTTTTCTTTCTTCTAATGTATGTATTTAGTGCTATAAATGTCCCCCTCAGGCCTGTGTTAGTTATACCTCACAAATATTGATATACAGTATTTTTTTTTCAGTGTTTTTTTTTTTTTTGGTCTCCTTGAGACTTCTTTGATTCATGAGTTATCTAGACATATGCTGTTTAGTTTTCAAGTGTTTGATGATGTTATCTGCTAATAAATTTTAGTTTGATTCTATTGTGATAATTTCAAATCATGTACATTTGCCAAGGTTTGTTTTATGACCCAGTTGATGGTCTATCTTGGTATATCTTCTTTGGGCACTTGAAAAGAATGTGTATTCTGCTGTCATTTGATGAATTATTCTATAAAATTTTGTTACATCTTGTTGATTGAGAGTACTGTTGGATTCTTCTGTATCCTTACTGATTTTCTGTTTAGTTGTTCTATCAATTGTTGAGAGAGGGGCGTTAAAATTTATAATTATATTTGTAGATTTGTCTATTTCCCATTTCAGATGTTTTTCTTTCACATATTTTACAGTTTTGTTGTTTGGTGCATATACATTTTGAATCCTAGGTCTTCTTGGTACATTAATAATGTCGTCAGTATATAATGTTCCTTTCTGTCTCTGGTAGTTTTTTCTGTGGTTAAATATATATTATCTGATATTAATATAGTCAATTCTGCTACTGATTATAAGTATTTTTTCCACCCTCTACCATCAATCTACCTACATCAATATAGTTGGCCCTCTATATCCATGAGTTCCTGATCCACATATTCAACCAATGCAGATCAAAAATATTTGAAAAACATTAAAATACAATAAAATAACAAAGATAAAAACAATACATTTACAGAGAACTGACATTGTATTAGGTATTATAAGCAACCTATAAATAATATAAAGTACACAAGATGATATACATAAGTTATATGCAAATACTGTACCTATTTTGTATAAGGAACTTGAATATGGATTTTGGCATGCACAGGGATTTTGGAACAAATTTCCTGTGGATACTGAGGGATGACTGTATTTGCAATACCTTTCTTATTGACAATATTTTGATGCGTCATGTTTTTCAATCTACTCTGTCAATCTTTTCATTAGTATAGCTAGAGCACTTTTACTTAATGTAATTATTTATGTAATAGCACTTACGTCTGCCATTTAATTTTTTTTATTTGTAGTTCGTTTCTGGATTGTTTTGTTTCTGTTGTTTCTTTCTGCCTTCATGGGTGTTACACATTTTTTAGAATTCCATCTTCTCTAGTTTGAGTATATTTCTTCGAATAGCTTTTTTAGTGGTTTCTCTACGTGTATTAGTTTATCACATTGTTATAGAGAACTAGCTGGGTAATTTATAAAGAAAAGAGGTTTAGGCCAGGTACGGTGGCTCACGCCTGTAATCCCAGCACTTTGGGAGACCCGGGGCGGGCAGATCACGAGGTCAGGAGATAGAGACCATCCTGGCTAATGCGGTGAAACCGCGCCTCTACTAAAAATACTAAAAAATTAGTTGGGCGTAGTGGCAGGCGCCTGTAGTCCCAGCTACTCCGGAGACTGAGGCAGGAGAATGGTGTAAACCCGGGAGGCAGAGCTTGCAGTGAGCTGAGATAGTGCCACTGCACTCCAGCCTGGGCGACAGAGTGAGACTCCGTCTCAAAAAAAAAAAAAAAAAAAAAAAAAAAGAAAGAAAACAGAAAAGAAGGTTTAATCAGCTCATAGTTCTGCAGGCTCTGCAGGAAGCATGGCTGGGGCGGCCTCTGAAAACTTTGAATCATGGCAGAAGGTGAAGGTGAAGCAGGCATGTCTTACATGGCCGAAGCAGGGGGAAGAGGGTGAAGGGGTAGGTGCTACACGCTTTTAAAGAACTAGATCTCAGGATAACTCACTGTCATGAACACAGGGAGGGAGAAATCTGCCCCCATGATCCAATCACCTCCCACCAGGTCCTTCCTCCAACATCCGAGATTAGAATTTGACATGAGATTTGGGCGGGGACACAAATTCCAAACCATATCATTAGGTATTATATTACATATACATAACTTAACGCAGGCTATTGGTGTCATCATTTTACTCATTTAAGTGCATAAATCCTGCCTTCTTTTATGTCTTTTTACAGCTCTTTGTTCGTGCCTTAGCTCAGGCTGCCATTAAAAAATACCAAAGGCTGGGTGGTTCAATAATAGTATTAAATTTATTATTTAAACTTATTTCTTACAGTTCTGAGTGCTGGAAGTTTCTAGCATAAGGGTAAAAGCATGGTCCATTTCTAGTGAGGCTTCTCCTCCCATCTTGCAGATGTTTGCCTTCTCCCTGTGTCCTCACATGGCTGAAAAAGAGGAAGCTCCCTAGAGTCTCATCAAATAACAGTTAATTCTATTATGAGGGCCTCACCCTCATGGCCTAATCTAAACCTAATTATCTCCAAAAGACCCCATTTCCAGACACCATCACATCAGGGATTAGCGCTTCAACATATAATTTTTAGGAGATGGGACACAATTCAGTCGGTAGCAATTTGTAATGTAATTGTCTTAAATATTTTCTTTACAGACATTTAGGACTACACCAGTGTTACAATTTTTGCTATTACTGTGAAATATAATAATGCAGAAAGCTCAAGAGAAGAAAAGTCTATCATATTTACCCATGTATTTTACTTACTTTGCTCCTCCTTCATTTTTTTTTTTTAATTTTTTTTTTTTATTTATTATACTTTAAGTTCTAGGGTACATGTGCATAACGTGCAGGTTTGCTACATATGTATACTTGTGCCATGTTGGTGTGCTGCACCC
>NW_016806375.1:3098837-3118054 GCF_001698545.2 Rhinopithecus bieti | reverse complement strand
TTCCAGGTGTTGTGTGTCTCAGTTCCCCTGGCTAGGAAAAGGGATTCCCTTCCCCCTTGCGCTTCCCAGGTGAGGCAATGCCTTGCCCTGCTTCAGCTCTCGCTGGTCAGGCTGCAGTAGCTGACCAGCACCGATTGTCCAGCACTCCCCAGTGAGATGACCCCAGTACCTGAGTTGAAAATGCAGAAATCACCAGTCTTCTGTGTCGCTCATGCCGGGAGTTGGAGACTGGAGCTGTTCCTATTTGGCCATCTTGCTCCACTCCCCCCTCCTTCATTTTTAATGTTCCAAGAATCCTTCTGCTATCATTTCCTTTCTGTTTACAGAACTTAATTTGGCCATTCTTTTAGAGTAAGTTTGATGACAACAAATTGTATTCCTTTTATTTCTTCCAAAACTGTCCTTATTTCCTTTTTTTCTGAAGAATATTTTTGTTGGAGATGGAATTTGGGGTTGACATTTCTTTCTTTCAGTACCTGACAATGTTGTGCCATTTTTTCTAGCCTCTACAGTTTCTGGTGAGAAATCTGTTGCCATTTGGATTATTTCTCCTCTGCAAGTAAACTGTCATTTATCTGTCCCTGCTTTCATAATTATTTTGTCCTTCAATTTCAGAAGTTTGACTATGGCATTTACTGGTGTGAATTTCTTTGGTTTTCTTCTCTTTGGGATTCACATGGTTCCTTGAATCTGTATGCTTAAACCTTTTGCCACATTTGAGATATTTCAAATACTTTATCAGCTATGCTCTCTTCTTCCTCTCGTTTCAGGACTTCAGCGATATCAAAGTTAGATCTTGTCTTATAGTTCCATATGTCCCCGAGGCTCTGTTCATTATTTTATTTGGCCCATGTTTTTAACCTTTAGATTGTATCATTTCTATTGTTCTAGAAGACCCCTAATTTTTCTTTTTTATGACAGAGTCTCACTTTTTCATGCAGGCTGGAGTGCAGCAGCACAATCACAGCTTGCTGCAACCTCAAGCAATCTTCCTACCTCAACCTCCCAAGTAGCTGAGACTACAGGCACCACCATATCTGGTTAATTTTTATTATTTTTTTGTGGAGATGGGGTATTGATATGTTTCCCAGGGTGGTCTTGAACTTCTGGGTTTAAGCGATCCTCCTGCATTGCCTGAATTTTTCCTCTAGCTCCTCTATTTGCCTAATGCAAGCTGCTGATCTCACTGTTGATCCAGGGCCCCTAACCCTAGCAGCCACACTCGGCTACAGACCCAGAATCTGTTTTCAGAGTTGTGTACTCCCTACAGTTACTAATGTGGCTCCCTATGCACCTGCAGAATCTGTAGCCACTGGCTTTGAATTACATTACTTTCAGTTTGATACACTGAAGGTTGAAAAGCTAGGAGATTTACAAATGCATTGCTCACATGGTTTAGTCTATGCTCCCAAGTAACTTTCAAGGAGACACAGTCCAAAAAGTCCAAATTAACTTTTAAGTATCGCAGTTTTATGTTTCTTAAGAGATGTTAAAAAGAGCCAATTCATATGATCTCTCTCATGCAACTTTCTCTCCTACCTAAGTCTCTTCTATGTACTATTTTACTCAATGCTTTCAGAGCCTGTGTGGATTTTGTTCTTTTATTCTGTACCTCACGTCACTGAACCTAACATATTTTATTAAACCTTTCCTCTCCACTTACTCCTTTTTGGATTTATTTTTCTTAGCCTATTCACTTGCTTCTATATTAACAAAACTTTGCGAATCAGTCTGGAAAGGCAGACCATTCTTCAAGAGAGGGCTGGTGGGAGTTGGGAAGAGATTGTGAACATACTTTTGAATTCCATCACAGCTGCCAATGCTTTCATAAAATTTCCTACTTCTATAGAGTTAGCTTTTTAAAGTATGATACCCAATGTAATAAAATCAACATTATTTTATCTGCCAGTAGCTCAGAGTTAATTAGACACTAATTTAAAAAAATTCTCAACGCCTCATTTCACTGTGTAGGCATTAGCAATGCAAGTGTCATTTTTGTATGCGAGATCCAGAGTGGAAACCACACATTTAAAGTTGGGCAATATGTATCTAGTTCCAAACATTGCTGAATAGGTGTTTGGGTTGGAAATGGTATCAGGGATTTTCCAGCCCTATGTTTCTTAGTCTGGGATGCATGTCTCCAGTGGTGCACCAGAGAATATAATGCTACAAGAAAACAGTGCACATCATTCTAGAAAAGCAATTCTATACAATAATTGGAAAAATAGGGATAAAACAATAACAGATATATTTTTCAATAAAATAAAATTTGAGACTACTTTAAAGATATATTTTGACACTCCAAAGAAATTGAGTTTTTTAAATACTGGACTACTTCCAACTGTGCCCCCATACCTTACTAGAGTATATATTCACCCTCTCTTCAAATAGGACATTTGGATGCACATTATAATAACCTGGGGTGCTGTTTAAATTATGGCGTTCTTCTGTACATGAATCCCAGTCCCTACTTCAAACATGTTGGAATCAAAATCTCTTAAGACTAAGAACCTGAGCATCTGGTTTTTCTTTTTATTTTATTTAAATTAAAACTCTCTAGTCATTCCAATGTGAAACCTGCATTGAGAGTCACTGATTTAGGAGGTACTTCATTGGAAACATAAGAAAAAATGGGCATATTCTTTTCATTTTATACCTAAGGCAGCTAAAACTCAGAAACTAGAAGGAATTCAGTCAGGTCACATAGCATATTACTGTTAGAGCTGAAACTAGAATGCAGGTCTCTGATGTCTATAAAGTGATTTTATCATTATCATGTTTGTCCCCATTATATTTATAATTGCCTGGTGTCAATTTCACAGACAATTGCTGCATAAAGACTAGTTAGAAAAAGAACCTCAAGCCTATCCCACTAAGAAAACTATCTTCCTACATAATAAATTAACAAATCAGGAGTCTCTGGACTGATCCCCACAGATTGTTTAAATAGAAATAGACTGAGCTTGGAAGGTCTAAGGTATTTTTCTATTTCCAAGTATATATCTGTTTATTTCTTTAACTCAATAAATAGGCATTAAAGCATAGCTCAGTGTTGGTCATCCCAAGGAAAGTAAAGAGGATCACAATTTCCCAGAGCTCTCAAGGAGCTTTCTAGTCCAGTGGAAAACCCAGGCATGCCTACAACTGCTATCAGTTGAGGCAAGATAGAATGAGAGAGATGCCAGCACAGATGGTGGGGGACTAACAGAAGAGAGATGATGCTTTGGATGAGGAGGACCAAAATGTTTCATGGTAAAGAGAGTTTTGAGTTTGGGCTTAGAGACTGAATAGTATTTGATTTGAGTGGAAGGAGGGTATACCTCACCTGTGGTAGCCAGAGTGAAGGCATGGGGTGGAAATGTGTAGGTTCTATAGTGAACCTGCATTTCACAGAAGGTTTGGATCTCAATCAGGATGAAAAAATTACATTTAAAAAACTCTTGAAGATTATTTAAGTCACCCATAGAATAGAGTACATATCTTATATAACAAACCTCATACAGTAATTCTTATGTATAAGTACAGGGAAACAACTCTGAACAAGTATAAAGAATAAAATAGGGTAAGTCTGTATGGCTCCCTGAATATCCAAATCAGTCTACCTTTAAGGTAGCCATCAAATCTCTAGGAAGATGGCAAATTCTAAAATGTTATGGTTTGCAATGTCAGGATTTATGATTTTATATCATGCATATTACAGATGTTTCTGAAATGAGGTCTGAAGGTGGTAGAAGATCCAAACCTTACAAATGAGAATGCAGTATCAGGTTTTCCCATATGATAAATATCTAGATGTTGTGACTTCACTGTAGAAGATGAATAATGACCGGTGGGATCCCAGGGCATCTGCATCACAAATAAACATTTGGCAATCATATGTCTCAGTCTATGCTAAGGAATAAATACAGAACGTAGAGGAGAATGGAAGGCATGGGACCCACCATCATCCCAGGTGTTTTAGGATATGGGGTTCAAGATAACTGATAAAAACAGAATTAAACAGAGTCAAATATTAGCCTCAGCTACTACTGAAGCAGGATATTTCCCTGACCCCTTTGTGGGACTCATGACAGGGTGCCTCATTTACTCAGCCGGCTACTCTCAACTCCTCATGGGAGGGAGCGTGAGAGCAAACAAGTGTGAGAACTGGAGTGAACGAATGCTGGAACCAGCCAGCATCTTTGGCACTGGAGGGATCGAACTCCACTCACTCGACACCCTGCATTCCACCACTCGTGGGAGGGAACATGCAGGTGAGTGGATGCAGGAATCCGCCGGATACTTTAGTGTCAGCAGGAGTGAGCTTCCTGCAGGCCCCATGGCAGCATTCAGGCAGGGGTGCCTGTGACTCCTGAAGCCCCAGAGGGCGTGTTACAGTACTCTTTTAGCTCTGCCATCTGCAAACAGCTTAAGTGTTAACAGCTCAGTGGGCCCTTTGCCTTTTTATGTGAGGTGGCTGCCCTCCGTCAGCGAGGGCAAAGGGGCAATGTGACAGCCTTTGGTATCTGCACTCATGGCTCCCGGACTGTTGTCCGGCATCCAGGAAAAATGAGGTCACATGAGTGAATTGAAGGATGGTAAATGTGGAGGATTTTATTGCCCATTAAAGTGGCTCTCAGTGGGAAAAGGAACTAAAAAGGAGACGGGGCGGGTAGGTAATCTTCCCCTGAAGTCCAGCCATCTCTGCCCAGATTCTTCTCCAAAGTTATGTCATCAAGCTGTCCCTCTGAAGTCAAGCCTCTTCTCTCTGATGTCTAGCTGTAGTCTCATCTACTGGTTGAGTCTGGGGTTTTTATAGGTACAGAATGAGGTAGGGCAGGGCCATGGGTGGGTTAGGAAAAGGCAACATTTGAGCAGGAAAACAGGGATATAAGTTTCTACTTTGGGTGGCAGTTTCAGGCTTTTCAGCCTGAAGGTGGGGTTTTGCCAGGGACCTGCCCTTGTCTGCCTGGAATTTCTCTGCCTCCTGCCTTAATTATTGTATCACTACCTTAAAAGATGATTTTCCTCCTGTAAGCCAGGGAGGTAGGTTTAGCTGAGTGAGAAAGAAGTTTACTGATGGTATCAGGAGTGAGATCCTCATGCAATAGAAAGCAGACTCAGTCCAGGTCACATTATTCCTGACCTAGGAAATGTTCATCAGTATCCAGGAAAGCTGTAAAAGGGAGTTCCTGCCTCACAAGACCCGGCAGACCAGAACACAGACTCACCGTAGGAACTGAAGACCTGTTTTCCTTTTCACTTAGTTTTTCCCCTTGTCTTTTTTTCTCTTCTCTCTCTTTTCCCAAACTTTTCTTTTACCCTGAGAATATTTATTTATTGTTTTATTTTTCATTTTTCTCCCAGGAATAGAAGAGGCTGATTTGGGTGGAGAGTTGCAGATGTCATTACTATTGTGGTTGCTGCTACTGTTGGAACTCTAGCTTTTTGTGGAAGCATGTGCCTGTATGAGACTCTTCACAAATATGGCTTAGTTTTAGTATGACCTGCTTATGTCGATATTAATGTTAAATGATGGCTCAGAAGATTCAATCACCTGAGCCAACTAATAAGAAGTGATAAGACATAGGAAATAATGACAAGAATTAATAAGTGGTAAGTAATAGCAAACTGCAGAGGAAAGAGACATCTCTGGCCTTGAAGTAATAAGGGAAGCTTGCATTTTCTGGATAAGCCCTGTTTTTTCAGACAGCCTCGGGGGGGGGTGGGGAAGCCACAGTGTAAGGAGCATACAAACTTCTGGGATACTTGCCTCTGAACACTAAAAGGCTCAGAAAGCTGTGAGAACACATCATGATTTGAGAAACCCAGATATTTCTTTGCAAACACTCAATACTCTTTAGCACTACCCCTCATCAATTCTTTTAGGAATCGTGAGTAGGGAAGAAACAAAAAACTGAGCATTTTGAATTGTTAAAAGAAGCTTCATGGAGGCTGTTAGGAAAATGTTGGGATGAGAATTAAAATGAGTGCAAGTAGGAAAATCCACAGAAACAGAAGACATTCTGGAAGAATGGGCCAAATGTGGCTCCTCATCTGCCACAGGCTTCCCAAATATACGGGTTTGTTATTCCAAGCATGTAGGAGGTGCTCCTATACCACCACCACAATCTGTCCCTCTTAATAAACTGTGAGCCTCCTGAGGGCAGGGATGATGCTTTATGATTCCATCAGTGATCACAGCTTAGTACCTAAGAGGTGAACTACAGATGTTGGAAAGACAGAAAGGAAAGAAGTAGGAAGGTTAGCTGACCAAATGCCTAGCTTACAGAGCTGTTACAAAAATAAAATATTTGTGAAAGTGTTTTGTGCTATGCTTTGTGCACAGTTTGTCCATAATAAGTGTTTCCTTAATCTGAATTTGCTTAATTCTCTGGAAATGCTAATCAGAACAGTTCTATTTCTGGGCATCTTTAAAACTCCCTGCTATGCTTGAAAACAATGTATTTCTCTTTAACACACATCTTCATCTTGCTGAGAAGATCAAATGTTAACTCTTATTTGTTCCTGGTCCTCTGAACCATAAAAGCAACTCTCATCTTGTTTTTCTCTCATGCCTTCCATGTGAGCACAAGAACCGTGTTATCTTGCAAGAAAGTGTTTTCCCACCCCATCTTCCCAAGTAGCCAACAATCTATCTTACTTTTACTATTTGGATTTCTTCAGTTTTAACCATTGTCTTTTCTTTGCTTTGAGATAAAAATTCTTGCAAAGCTTTCTAAAACAGACAATGTATTAAAATGCAATTTAATTTTTTTAATAAGGTGTTATCACTTACATTTCAGTAAACTGTAAAATGCCTTATCTATCATTCCCCCACTTACTATGCTCCATCTCTGTCGAAAGTTTGCTAGTTACATTCATGTTTATTACAGAGAATGCTATGGGTCTGAGTAAGATATATACAAATGAAAGAACTATTGGTTTTCCATGGCTTTTAAAACAAAACTCAAAATAAAGTGCTGCTTTAAGGACAGAAAGGGAGTACAACTAATTAGAAAATGAGAGATATATAGAGACAGCAAAATTTGTGTAGCAAAGCCTGGTAGGGAGTTGTGGAGGAGAGTAATGAATGACAATTTGGAATTTAGACAACATGAGTATCAAGACAATATGAGCATAAAATGGCAGGGGTGGGGTGGGTCTTCAAAAAGAAAAAAAGAAAACAATCTCAAATGCAAACTGTTCTGAAATGTGGAACACAAGGAGGCTCTCTTTGGGGATCATTATAACACATGTTGACACCAGATTGTACATGCGCCTTTGATAAGTTGGGGGATAGGGAAGAGAGAGTAACTCCCTCCCACCACATTTTAGCAGAATACCAGCACTGTTATGCTACATTACTGCAATTGTGGCAAGGATTAGTCTGTGGCATTCATTTAAGTGGATAATACGTGGGCCACAAATTGTCACAGAAGACACATATTTTAAAGTACAAACTCCTTAATGTTCTTTATAAGACCTTCGTCATCCTGACCTCTGCCTCTCTGCTCCCACCTTCCTCACACTGCTCTGGAATTTGAACTCTAGGCTCCAACCACACTGAACTTCTTCCAAGGCCTCAATACTGAATTTTCATGGCTGTCTTTCCTATGCTTGAATCCATCTCTGCTTTGACTCTTCAAAGGGTTTTCCTTGAATTCACCTCCTGTGTTGTTTAGATGAAGTGCTTTCCTTAAACCTTCCTCCTAGCACTGCCCACTGTGAAATAAGTGCCTGCTTATTCCTCAATGCCCCTCCACCCTGATCCTGAGCTCCTGCAGGACGAGGCCTGATACATTCATGAATTCTTTGGCACATAAATGCTCAATACAGGTGCTCTTTTGTTAACACTAACTACTTATTAAAAGTTTATTTAGTGAGTGCACATAAAATATATGAAAAAAAATCTTCAATGACTCATCAGTGCTCAACATACTAACTTTACATTCAGTAGTAGATTCTTGATCAATTACTTAATCAGCTAATTGTTTTTAGCATTATGTGACAAGCACTGTTTTTTACGCTCGCAATAAATTGGTGAACAAAAAAGACAAAACTCTCTGCCCTCATTGAGTTTACATTCTAGTGTATGTATGGCTTGGGAGAGGGACAAATAATAAATCTAATAAATAAGTACATAATACGTTAAAAACACGTCATGGATAAAAGCAAAAGGAAGAGAATAAAGAATATGATGCATAGAGTATAGTATTGTGAATAAACAGGAGGTCAGAGTAGTTATTGTTGAGGTTGTAACATAAGCAAACTACTATGGGAAATAAGAGATGTAACAATATTAACATCTGGCGGGAAAATATTACAGGATGGAGAACTTGCAGGGAAATGCCCTAAGGCAAGAGCATGACTGGGATGTTTAAAGACAGCAAGAAGTCTAGGAGGGCTGAAGCACAGTGAACAAAGTGGTGAAAGGGATAACAATGGAGGAGGAAATCGGGAGGTAGGGGTATCATACTGTGACTCATAGTTCCTTACAGGAAGTTTGCTTTTTTTTTTCCAAATGAGATGGAAACTAGAGGTACTAGACAGTTTTGAGCAGAGGAGGAACATGATATGAATTACGTTTTAAAAGACCCACTCTGGCTCCTGCATTGAGTGAACTGTAAGTAGAGCAGAGATAGAAATAAGTTGACCAGTCAGGAGGCTACTGTAGAGATCCAAGTGGCTCACATCAGGGTGGTATCAGTGAGACGGTAAGAACTGATCTCATTTTGGATACATTTTGAAGAGAGGAGATTTCCTGATAGATGAAAAATAGAGTGCAAGAAAAGTGGGGAAAGACTACCCCAAGATTTTTGTCCTGAACACCTGGCAGGATGGACTCCCATCAACTGAAGTGAAAAAGGTAGGAAAAAAATGTGAACGATCAGAAATTTGGTTTTGGATTAAAGGCAGATGGACATACAAATCTGGAGTTCAGAAAAGAATTCTGTGCTGGGGGGAAAAACTTGGGATTACTAGCATAGAGATGGTATGAGAAGCCATGGGACTGAATGTAGTCACGGAGAAAGTAAGGTAAGGGAGAAGGGAAGCAAGAACAGAAGGCTGGGGCATTATATTGGGTAAGGGAATTAAAAACTGAACCCTAAAGCATCACGATCAGAAAGAAGAGAAAGGAGCAAGCAAAGGTAACTAACAAATAAGTAGAAGAAGCCAGTGAGATTGAAGGAATGCCTAATGCCCCGTAAATCAAATTTAAAAAAGGGAAGATATGATCAACTGTGTTCAACGCTACTGACAGGTCAAATCAGATGAGGACCAGGAATTAACCACTGAATTTAGCAACATGGTGGTGGAAGTCACTGGTGAACTTGATAATTTTTTTGTAAAATACTGGGAATGAAACTTGCATAGAATGAGGTCAAGAGAGATCAGGAAAGATATTTGTTGTTGAGGAAATACGCCATGAATTTGAGTGACCATCAGTTAAAATCTTGCCTGTAGCAATAATGTGTGATAGTCTGACTTTGGGCTAGATATTCTGAGCAGGACAGGAGGAAATGTTTGTTTCAACAGGCTAACTGAGAACACTAATGGTTAGAATAAGAGTTATTGTGGGTTGAACATATTCGTATGTGCCAAGCACTGCATAAACATTTGATGTGCATCACCTCCTAAAATGTTTACAGCAAGCTTAGGAGTAAGTCCTATGATTTCCTTTATTTTACTGAAGAGGATACAGGAACTCTCCGAGGTTTCATTGCTTGTCCAAAGCCACATGGTAAATAGCAAAGCTGAAACCCTAAGGCCGAACTTTTAACTACCATGATGTACAACTTCTCTTGAGGCTCCATAAGGATTTACAGAAATAGTTGAGAAGACTTCAGTGAAAGTGAAGGAAGATTTGGGCAAGACATTTTGCCTCTATTTACAGAAATTCAAATTAATATAACTTTAACTTGAAAGATATAAGTGGTCTTATTTTATTTATGCATAACATTAACAAAAGCATTGCTTTACATTATACCAAAACTACAAAAGCCAGCTTCTAACTTGAATTTTATACCTGTTGGAATTCCAGTTTTTCTTTAATCAATAAGCTGTATTTGTTAAAGCAGTTTCAGGTTTGCAACAAAGCTGAATGGGAAGTAGGGTCTCCATAAACCCCTGTCCCCTCATATGCACAAACTCTGCCATTATCAATATCCTGCACCAGAGTGGTATATTCATTAAAACCAACGAATCTACATTGCCACATCACTGTCAACTAAAGTCTGTAGTTTACATTAGGGTTCGCTCTTGGTGTTATAGATTCTATTGTTTGGACAAATGTACAATGACATATTTACCATCAGAGTGCCATACAGAATAGCTTCACTGCCCTAAAAATTCTCTGTGTTCTGCCTATTCGTCCCTCTTTCTAACAACTGATACAGCTACTGATATCTTTATTAAGTACACAGTTATGCCTTTTCTCCAGACTGTTATTTAGTTGAAATCATACAGTATGTAACCTTTTCTGATTGGCTTCTTTCATTTACTAATATGCATTTAATTTCCTACAGTTCTTTATATAGCTTATTTTTTTAAAGCAGTGTAATATTACATTGTATGGATAGCACAGTTTGTATAACCATTCAGCTATGAAAGGCATATTAGTTGCTTCCAAGTTTTGGTAATTATTAATACGGCTGCTGTAAACATGTTTTTGTGTGGATGTGAGTTTTTTTAATCATTTGGGTCAATACCAGATAGTATGATTGCTGAACCATATGGTATGGGATGTTTACTTTTGTGAAAAACTGCCAGGTTCTCTTTCAAAGTTGCTATTCCTTTTTGCATTCCAACCAGCAATGAACGAGAAGTTCTGCTGCTCCTCATCTTCAGCGGCGTGTGATGCTGTCAGTGTTCTGGATTTAGCCATTCTAATAGTTGTATGGTGGTATCTCATCATTGTTTTAATTTACAATTTCCCAATGACATATGATGTTGAATACCTTTTCATATGCTTACTTGTCACCTGAATATCTTTGGTGAGATATCTGTTCAGGTCTTTTGCCCATCAGTTTGCCTTTTTTAATTGCCAATTTTCAAGTGTTTTTAAAAAACATTTTGGATAATACTCTTATGAGATATATCTTTTGCAAATATTTTCTCCCAGTCTATGGCTTGCCTTCTCTTTCACTTGACATTGTCTCAGAGCAAATGTTTTTAATTTTAACAAAGTTCAGCTTATCAGTTCTTTCGTAAATCATGCCTTTGGTATTGTATCTAAAAAGTTACTGTTATAACCAAGGTAACCGAGGTTTTCTTCTATGTGATCTTCCAGAAGTTTTACGATTTTGCATTTTGCATTTAGGCCTATAATCCACTTTAAATTAATTTTTGTTAAAGGTGTAAGGTATGTGTCTATATTCTTTTTTTTTTTTTTTTGTATGTAGATGTTTAGTCATTTCAGCACCACTTGTTGAAAAGACTGTCTTTGTTCCATTGTATTTCCTTTGCTTCTTTGTAAAAGATCAGTTAACTGTATTTTTGTGGGTTTATTTCTGGGACCTCTCTTCTGTTCCATGGATCTGTTTATTCTTTTGTCAATACTATACTGTTTTGATTACTGTAGCTTTATAGTAAGTCATGAAGTCAGGTTGTGTCAGGCCTCCAACTTTGTTCTCTTTCAACATTGAATTCATTATCCTGAGTCTTTTGTCTCTCTCCTAAACTTTAGAATTAGCTTGTTAATATCCACAGAACAATTTGTTGGGATTTTGATTGGGATTGCATTGAATTTGTAGATCAATTTGGGAAGAATTGACATCTTAACAAGATTGACTCTTCCTATTCATGAATAAGGAAGGTCTCTTCATTTAGTTTGTTCTTTCACATCTTTTATCAGAGTCTTGTAATTTTCCTTATATAACTTTTGTGCATATTTTGTTAGATTTATACCTAAGTATTTCATTTCTCAGGATGCCAATATAAATGTCAATGTATTTTTAAAGATCTACTTTTTAACTTTATACAAAAAAGTGATTGATTTTTGCGTATTAACTTATGTCCTGTACAAACTTGCTATAATTATTAGTTTCAGGAGTTTTTTGGATTGTTCATACAGATAGTCATGCCATTTACAAACAAAGAAATTAAAAAATAAAACATATGCAAAAAACATATGCAAAATACATATGCAAAAAATTTTATTTTAAATTTTTTGTTATTGCATTAACTAGGATATTCAATACGCTTTTGAAAAGCAGTGGTAAGAAAGGATATTCTAGTTTTGTTCTTAATCTTAGCAGGAAAAATTCAAATTTCTAACCATTAACTATGATAACTGAAGGCTTTTTGTTCTTTGTCAAGTGGATAAAATTACTCTTTATTCCTATTTTGCTGAGAGTTTTCATGATGAATAGCCATTGCATTTTGTTAAATGCTTTCTCTGCATGTACTGATATAATCATGTGATTTTTCTTTGTTAGCCTATTCATATGGTGGATTACATTAATTTTCAATGTTGAACCAGTCTTTCATATCTGAAACAAATCTTGCTTGATGATGGTGCATACTTTTTTCACTGGTGGATTCATTGCTGGATTTGATTTTCTAGTAGTTTGTCAAGGTTTTTTATAATCTCTGTTCATGAGAGATATTGGTCTATACTTTTCTTGTAATATCTTTGTCTGACTTTGGTATCAGGGTAATGTTGGCCTCATAAGATAAGTTACAAAGTACTCCCTCTGCTTCTAACTTATGGAAAAAATTGTAGAAAATTGGTATAATTTATTTCTTAAATGCTTGATAGAATTCACCAGTAAACTGTTCTGGACCTGGCGTTTTCTGTTTTAAAAGGTTATTAATTATTGATTCCATTTCTTTAATAGGTATAGGCCTGTTCAGATTGTCTATTTCTTCCTATGTGAATTTTGTCAGGTTGCTTTCAAGGAATTGGTCAATTTCTTGTCAACTTCATCTATGTTTTCAAATTTTGGGGTGTAGAGTTTTTCATAATATTCCTTTATTACTTATGCTCTTAATGTCCATGGATTCCGTAGTGATATCTTTTTTTCTTGGTTAGAATTTTGCTGTTACCCAGGCTGCAGTGCAGTGGTACAGTCATAGCTTACTGCAGCCTCAAACTCCTAGGCTCAAGTGATCCTCCTACCTCAGATTCCTGAATAGCAGGACTACAGGTGCATGCCACCATGCTTCACTTAATTTTTTTTATTTTTGTAGAGACAGAGTCTCACTAAGTTGCCCAGGCTGGTTTTGAACTCCTGGCTTCAAGCAATCCTCCCACCTCAGCCTCCCAAACTGCTGGGATTACTGGCATGAGCCATGATACCCTGTTTTGTTTCTGATGTTGGTAATTTATGGTTTCTCTTTTTCTTAGTTGGTCTAGTTAGAAGTATATCATTTGTTTTTATCTTTTCAAGAATGAACTTTTGATTTTGTTAATTTTTCTCTATTGATATCCTGCTTTCAATTTTTAAGTTGTGCTCTAGTTTTCACTGTTTCTTTTCTTCTGCTGACTTTGGATTTAGTTTCCTCTGTTTCTAGTTTTCTAAATCATAGCCTTGCATTATTTATGTTACATCTTTCTTTTCTTTATTTATTTTACTTTAAGTTCTGGGATACCGGTACAGAATGTACAGATTTGTTATGTAGGTTTACCTGTGCCATTGTGGTTTGCGGCACCTATTGACCCATCTTTTAAGTTCCTGCCCCTCACACCCCACCCCCCAATAGGCCCTGGTGTGTGTTGTTCCCCTCTCTGTGTCCATGTGTTCTCATTGTTCAACTCCCACTTATGAGTGAGAACATGAAGTGTTTAGTTTTTGTTCCTGTGTTAGTTTGCTGAGGATGGTGGCTTCTAGCTTCATCCACGTCCCTGCAAAAGACATGAGCTCATTTCTGCTTATGACTGCGTAATATTCCATAGTGTATATATATCACATTTTCTTCATCCAGTCTATCATTGATGGGCATTTGGGTTGGTTCCATGACTTTGCTAGTGTAAATAGTGCTGCAATAAACATACGTGTGCATGTGTCTTTAAGGTAGAATGATGTATATTCCTTTGGGCATATACCCAGTAACAGGATTGCTGGGTCAAATGGTATTTCTGGTTCTAGATAAGCAACTTAAACAAAGTCTCAGGATACAAAATCAATGTACAAAGATCACAAGCATTCCTTTACACCACCGATAGATAAGCAGAGAGCCAAATCATGAATGAACTCCTATTCACAATTGTTACAAAGAGAACAAAATATCTAAAAATACAGCTAACAAGGGATGTGAGGACCACTTCAAGGAGAACTACAAACTACTGCTCAAGGAAGTAAGAGAGGACATAAACAAATGGAAAAACACTCCATTCTCTTGGATAGGAAAAATCAGTATCATAAAAATGGCTATACTGCCCAAAGTAAGTTATAGATTCAATGCCATTCCCATTAAACTACTTCACAGAGTTAGAAAAGCTACTTTAAATTTCATATGGAATCAAAGACGACCCCTTATAGACAAGACAATACTAAGCAAAAAGAACAAAGCTGGAAGCATCATGCTACCTGACTTCAAAGTATACTACACAGCTACGGTAAACAAAAGAGCATTCTACTGGTACCCAGACATATAGACCAAGGGAAGAGAACAGAGACCTCAGAAATAACACCATACATCTACAACCATCTGATCTTCGACAAACCTGACAAAAACAATCAATGGGGAAAGGATCTCCAATTCAACAAATGGTGCTGGAAAAACTGGCTAGCCATATGCAGAAAACAGAAACTGGACCCCTTCCTTACACCTTATACAAAATTAACTCAAGATGGATTAAAGACTTAAATTTAAAACCCAAAACCATAAAAATCCTAGAAGATAACCTAGGCAATGCCACTCAGGACATAGGGATGGACAAAGACTTCATGACGAAAACACCAAAAGCAACTTCAACAAAAGCCAAACTTGACAAATGGGATCTAATTAAAAGAGCTTCTGCACAGTGAAAGAAACTATCATTGGAGTCAACAGGCAACCTACAGAATGGGAGAAAATTTTTATTTCCATTTTACTCAATATATGTTTTATTTTTTAAGATTTGTTCTTTAACTCATGTATTATGTGCAAATGTAATGTTTAATCTTCAAGCATTTTGGAATTTTCTATCTAAAATTTTGTTAGTGATTTCTAGTTTACTTCATTTGTAGTCAGAGAACAGACATTATATGATTTCTATTACTGTTTTAAATTTGCTAAGTGTGTTTTATGATCCAGAATGTGGCTTGTCTTGTGTCTTAGGGAATGTTATATAAGAGTTTGAGAAGAATGTATAATCAGCTTTTGTTGGATGAAGTAGTCTATTGATGTCAATTATATCTAGTTGATAAATGGTGCTGTTGAGTTCAGCTATATACTTTCTCCCTGCTAGATCTGTTCATTTCTGATTGAATAAACATCCCCAACTCTAATAGTATATTCATTTACATCTCCTCACAGTTACATCAGTCTTTTGCATCACACGTTTTGATGCTTTATTGTAGGCACATACACACTGAGGATTGGTATGTTTTATTAGAGCATTAACCCCTTTACCATTATGTAATCTCCTCTTTTATCCTTACTAACTTTTCTTGCACTGAATTTGGCTGTCTGAAATTGATGTAGCTACTCTCATTTTTTTTATTAGTATTAGCATTATATGTCTTCCTTCATCCCTGTATATTTAATCTATATATGTCCTTACATTTAAGATAAGTTTCTTGTAGAGAACAAATAGTTGGGGTCTTGTTTCTTGATCTATTCTAACAATCTCTTTTAATTGATGTTTAAAGTGATAATTGATATAGTTGAATTAGGATCTAACATATATGTTAATGTTTTCTATTTCCTGCCCTTATTCTTGTTCCTAATTTTGTCTTCTACACATTTCTTGCCTTCTGTGGTTTCAGTTGAGCATTTTATATATCATTTTCTCCCCCTTTTTAGCATATCATTTAAACTTGTTTTTGTACCTCTTTTAGTGGTTGCCCCAGAGTTTGCACTATTCATTTAACTAACCCGAGTCCACTTTCAATTAACACTATACCACTTTATGAATAGTGCAGGAACCTTATCATATTCCTAATAATTCTCAATTTTCATCTTTTTAACATTGTTGCCATTCATTTTATTTACACATGGGAATACATAAGCATATATATATGCATAAGCAAACATAATCAAATGGATTGTTGTCATTATTTTGAAGAAATTGTTATATCAAGTGAGAATAAGAAAACTAAAAGTTTTTGTGTTCACTCATTCATTCTGATAACCTTCCTTTCTTTATGTGGATCACAGTTTCTTATCCCTAACATTTTTATTCTCTTTGAATATTTTATCATTTCTTGAAGGCAAGTCTACTGGCACAGATTTCCTCAATCTTTGCTTGTCAGGAAAAGTATTTTTCCTTTATTTGTCAAGGATAATTTTGCAGGGTACAGAATTCTAGGATGGTGGTTTGTTTTCCCCTTAATGCTTTAAATATTTCACTCCACCCTCTTCTTACTTGCATGGTTTCTGAGGCAAAGTCAGATGTAATTCTTATCCATGGCCCTCTATAGGAAAGGTGTTTTCTACCATTCTTGCTTCTTTCAATATTTTTCCTTTATCTTTGATTTTTTGAAGTATGGGTATAATATGGTTAGGTTTCATTTTTTGAGTATTTAGCCTGCTTGATGTTCTCGGTGCTTCCTGGATATATGGATTAGTGTCTGGATATATGGTTTAGTGTCTGACATTAGTTTGGGGAAAATGATCAGTCACTATTTTTTCAACTATTGCTTCTGATCCTTTCTCTCTTTTTTTTTCTCCTTCTGATATTCCCGTTACTCATAAATTATGCCTTTTGTAGTTGTCTCACAGTTCTTGGATATTCTGGGGTTTTGTTTGTTTCAGTCCTTCTTCTCTTTGTGTTTCAGTTTTGGAAGTTTCTGCTTTCATGTAATTAAGTTCAGCAATTCTCTCCTTAGCTATGTCCATTCTGCTAATGAATCTATCATAGATTATTCATTTGTGTTACAGTGTTTTTGATCCTAACATAATTTTTGATTTTTTCTTAGTATTTTCATCTCTTTTGCATATCCATCTGTTCTTGCATGTTGTCTACTTTTTTCATTAAAGCCCTTAGTATATTAATCATAGTGGTTTTAAATTCCCATTCTGACAATTTCAGACTCTGGTCCTGATACTTGTTCAGACGCTTCACACTGGCTTTTGGCCCTGTAAAGATTTTGTTGAAATCTAAACATGGTAAAAGAAACTTCAGCATATGGTTTTTTAGTGGTGTGGTATAATGTGTAAGGGAAGTGGAAGTGTTCTGTGGTTCCATGATTCAGGTCTCACCCTTTTGGTGAGCCTGTGCTCCCGGGCTGTGAGCTTCACCATTGTTTTTCAGCCTTCCCCTATCCTCTTAAGTGGGACAAAATAGTTAGAGGGCTGAAGTTGTGCATTTCCCTTCCCCTTTGTGAAAGGTTGAAGGGAGCTAGAGTTGGGCATTTTCTTTTTCCCAGGTAGTTTAGGCTCTGATAAAATTCCTGCAGTTTAGTCTCTGGTAAATTTTTTTCTCCAGAGGGCAGGTCTTGTTAAGAAGAGCAGAACACACTTGTGTATTTTTAAATGGTTACTCCCCACTCTATCCCCTGTCCACATAGGAGGGGATTTTCTTTCATTTTACTGTCAGAACCTGATAGAACTCCTGAAGGTAAAACTAACAAGCGTGTCCCCTTCCCCGTGACTGAGTCCCCTGGAGTTTTTAAATCTCAAACTTGTCCACACTTAATTTCCAGCAATTCATCAATTACAGGGTAGGTTTATCTACACTGGCATTGGTTGTCATGGAAGTTTCTGCTCTAAGTTGTCATTCTCCGTATCTGCCTGTTTGACTTTTCAATTCTGGGAGCAAAAGTTTGTCCTGTGACCTCACCTTTCTTATGAAGTTAAAAAGAGTTATTGACTCTCCAATTTGTGTGTGTGTGTGTGTGTGTGTGTGTGTGTGTGTGTGTCTGTTTAAAGACAGGGTCTTACTATGTTGCTCAGACTGGTCTTGAACCCCCGGGCTCAAGTGATTCCCCTGCCTCAGCTTCCCAAGTAGCTGGACCCATAGCCACACACCACTGTGCCCAGCTCTGTTTATCTTTTTGCTTGGTGATACGGTGTGGTGGGGACTTCTAAGATCCTTACATGTAAGACCAGAAACCTGAAGTCCTGGTTCTAGCTTAATGATATTGTTATCTACCACTTGCAGAATGCGAAGGACATTTTCTAATTCCAAGCCATTTTCAAACGCCAACCCTCTAACTATAATGAAAAACGTAATGTCCTAAAGTTTAATTTCCAAAATAGCTCAACTACACATTTAAAATGATGTACAAAATTTTAATCTGAAAGTAAATAGATACGAATGGTCACACATCATTCATCTCTCTCTCTCTCCTCTCTCTCTCTCTCTCTCTCTCTCTCTCTCTCTCTCTCTCTCTCTCTCTCTCTCTGTGTGTGTGTGTATTTGGGAAAAAGAGTTTTGAGAAATCTAAGTGAATACCTTTTATACAAAATTTTAGTAACAAATATAACCTCAGCTCAACTTGAGTCTGGCAAAGCAGAGAATATAGCAAATGAAATAATAGCCCATTATGAAGTAATTGTGGGTAGTCTTTATGAAATCCACACTTTCACCCTAATTCATTTATTCATTTTCGTTTCTGTAACCTTGTGGTCCTGCCAGGAAGCTTTATGATAAATTAAATCTTCTCAGACTTTCCTGACTCAGGGAATCTCATTCTTGCTTTCATTCTCATTCTAGAAAGAGATAGAGAATTAACCAATGAATTATTAATTTTACTAATAACATAAAATTAATACAACTCACTCCTCTTATGCTAAAAAGAAGCTGCCATCTAATTAAAAGAGGAATTGCACTATCATTTAAAAGAAATGGAGGTGTGCTCACTTTGGCAGCACATATACTAAAATTGGAATGATACAGAGAAGATTAGCATGGCCCCGGCGCAAGGATGACACGCAAATTCGTGAAGCGTTCCATATTTTTTGAACTTCCATTCACAATTGCTTCAAAGAGAATAAAATACCTAGGAATCCAACTTACAAGGGATGTCAAGGACCTCTTCAAGGAGAACTACAAACCACTGCTCAGTGAAATCAAAGAGGACACAAACAAATGGAAGAACATACCATGCTCATGGATAGGAAGAATCAATATCGTGAAGCAATTG
>NW_016806375.1:3089485-3097317 GCF_001698545.2 Rhinopithecus bieti | reverse complement strand
TAAAAAAAAAAAAAAACAGAAATGGAGGTAGCCATTTGTTAACAGGAACATTATCATTTTAGTAAAGACTGAAATGAGATCACTGGAAGCACAATGTTCATCCAGAATTGTTTTTATCTTAAAGAGACATGGCTATCAAGTTTCACTTTCCATAGAAAAGCCTGGTGTGGATATAGTATTGAGGTAGAAAGTAGTGATGAAAGAATAAGAAGATAAAAATAATATTATTACATTTTCTCTGTGCCCTCTTCATCATCTAGTACAGAATTATTAAAGGAGGACTCCTTGATCTGAATTTTCTGAAAATTTCATCATTAACAGCTGAGAAACCAAGATAATGGCATTAATATTTAGACCTTTTAAGTTGGTGTTCTTTGCTTCAAATTTATGGAAGCTGACTTCAAATACTTCAACCAAGTAAGGATCCCATCATATAAACATGGCTTCTGGGCTCAGCCTTATGATTGCCAGTGACAGCTGTCAGAGGAACGGTATCATAACAGGCTGATCACACGTCCAAAAACTGCTAGGAGCTTTGGCCTGAGATGGTATTTCTCTCCTTGGAACTCTTTACCTACATATTAATAATATGACAGGGACACACTGGTGAGAAGGAAATTAATCCAACAGCTCTCCATGGTAACGAGTTTATCACCCACTCTCACATATTTGTTGTGGTTCTTTGATTTCTTTGGTTGTCTTTTTAAAATTTTTCTCAAGAAGCAGATGTACCCTCTGAAAGTGAGGCTTGATATAGCATTGTCTTTGGTTTGTCTCCAGATGTGGCCAATTTAACAGCTCAGTCATAGGATGGCAAACAAATGCTTTCCAGGGAGAAATCAAATTATGACATTTAAGTCTTAATTGCTGCTTAGAATAATACCCTTTTTTAATGTTTAATTCAAATAAATTGACTTCATAGTTCTCTACATTTAACTTAAAAGAGCTGTTGAGTTTTAAAAAACAATAATTCACTTCTATAGCATTTCTTAAAACTAAAAGAAATGTAGTTTTGTATGACCTTCTTTATATTCAGGAAGTGTAACTACTATGTATTTAGTTGTATCAGAGTTTACACCTTGTCTCCTGCATACTTACTGATGTGCAAAATCTAGTTCTTAGGGAAACATGGAAATTCTGCAAACATCTGTCATCCTGTATCCCCCACAACTACATAACAATAGGATCTTGAATTTGCAAAGCATGAAATTAGCATATTTTCTCTCTGCCAGCCCTAATGCCTGAAATTCTGCCCTCAAAATATAATTACTTTTATTTAAAGAATGTACTTCCAGAAGTCACCTATTAAAACTCAAATACTGCTAGAAGGCACAATACATTAACTTATTAGGTGAGAGATACAATTCAATCCCACATGTGATTTAACTTTGCAAGTCCACGTCAGTGCAATCCCACATGTGATTTAACTTTGCAAGTCCACGTCAGTAGACTTATCCAAGAAAAATATGGGATGCCTGAAGAGGTGATGATCTCCCAGCTGTAGGAGGTTATCAAGCAGAGGTTAAAGAGCCACATAGCAGAGATATTACATATTTAGGTATTGAATGGAATATTAAATATGGTGATTGCTGAGATCCTTCCACATATGAAATTCTATCATTTTGTTTGCTTCTTTATGCAGCCATTCATCTATCTATCATGTATTCAGTTTCCGCTACTATTATAAGTTCTGGCCAATCAACTGTAAACAAAAGTGTCAGAGACCATGATGCTGAGGAGATTATAATCAAAGGCTCTATAATTAGTCATTGGTAATACAGCATGAAGTAGTTTATTAAAAAGTTAGACATGTTAACTGCTTGAGCAGTTGCTGATAATTACATGGTGGGAAGCCTGCTAAATCTGGTCCAGCAGATGCATAAGTAGAGCATGGGGCTGGGGTCTGCCCAGGACAGAAGAGGCTAGGGAAATATGAGGGACCAGTGGAATGTGGCACAGATACATTAGAAAATGTTAGAAAGGCATTTCTCAAATCATAGGATCATGAATTCCAACAACTACCCCACTCTGTTAAAATCTCCAAAAGCTTTGTCCTCTCTCTTTTGATGATGTTCAGTGACAATTGCCTTGTTATTTTCCTTTCTAACAGCTCAACTTCATTATATTCTAGTCTTAACTATTACTAATGTTAAAAAGAATAACAACCACAACTTGTAGTTATTGAGAACATGCTAGAGACTGTGTTATCTGTATGAATTATCTCACTGTAATCCTTACAAATGCCCTATAAAGGAGGATCTAATATTATCTGTACTTCACAAATGGTATCACTGAGGCTCAGTTCAGTAAAGTAACTTGAACACGAAGTCAGTCTTAAATAATTAGATTCAGAAAATATGATTAAGTATAGAGTTTATCTGAGCACAAAGCTTGAGACTGGTAACCCAGGAAAGCACCAACTCCACCTGAATCAGGTCAACTTTTCCAAAGTTAAGAAGTTACAGTTTCCATTTTACAGGCAAAGAGAGTGAAATTCCAGCAGGATTACATTTTCCAATCAAGACCAGTGCACACACCCACAGCGACTGACTGGTTACAGATTGCTATATTCCAAGGAAGCTTACTTTATTACTCTGTGAGGAGGGATGGTGATCTGAGGGGGTTTTATCTCTGGCATTTAGTCTTCCAAATTATCTACAGGAACAAAAAAGGCGGAAATTGCAGCTGCATGCTCGGTGACTCAGATCACATAGCCACATTCCTCTCAAGGCTCAGGATAATTTAAAGTTCCAGCAGCTTTAAGTTATTTTAAGTTTGAATTATTTAATTTCGCAATGATAATACAGTAAGTGGCCAAGCCAGAACTCCAACCCAAGCCAATTTAATGCCAAAGTCCTGGCTCTGTGGTTTATTTTTATGTTAGGCGGAAGCTAGCTTATTTGGAGCTTTAAACCCTGATTCTGATTATATTGTCAGGACCTTCACAAAAGCTGTACTGCTCATGTACCTGACAGATAACTGAAGATATGTTCTCAACACTCCTGCAATCTTTTCATCTGATGAAACAGCTCCATTTCCTTGATTCGATCTTCACTGGATGTGGCTTCCAAATGCCTTCCCTGCGTGGTCTCATGTCTCCTTTAAAATCCAGAAACTTTTCTGAAACCCTCTCAAAGTGGTATACCAGAAGGGAGCGCAGTCTCCACATGTGACCTACTAGGCACTGAGTGGAGCAGGATCATCACTGTCATTACCATCTACCAACTACTGTCTATTGCCATTATCACAACAGCAAATAATAATCAAATTCAAATTAGAGCTTAGCAATCAGGCTTAAAACATAGTTTTGATTTTCACAATTTTCTCCTTGGTTCTAGACACCATTAATACTGCTGAAGAACACTTTTTTTTTTTTTTTTTTTTTTGCTAGAAAGTACCTCCTTGTCATGAGTTGAAGCCTATCTTCCTATAGCTTTCCAACTTTGATCCAATTTTGCCAGGAAGAAAGGAAAAGTCCTATAGCTAGTGAGTGGAGCTGGAACTACAACCCAGGTCTATATTACTCAAAGCCCATAGTCTTAGCTACTTTTCTACAATGTGTCTAGCATTATCTGAAAACATGTCCAGCATGTTCTGTCCAAATCACTAACAGAATTGATCAATAGAATCAAGCTGAGGAAATAACACTATTAAATAATCTTCATGTACTTTCCTGTTTCACCCAGGGCTGGGCTGTTATATAACACTTTCTTTGCCCATTCAAAGGCTCATAAGAACATTTGAAAAATCATTTAGAATTTTTTCATGTCACCTGGCAAATCCCATATCCCTGTTGTCAAAAAGCTGTAAGAATAGAAACCTGCAATGTATTTGATACAGTGGAACAACTCCTTATTCTGAGGAGCAGAACATGTTGATTACCATTCAGATCAAAACAGTCCCCTAATCAGAATCTATGGACAAGGCTGAAATAATAGATTTTAGACATTTTATCTCAGTGTTAGATACCTATTTCATAATTATTATCCCCTTGGAGTTATGTTTCATTCTTTTGATACTAATAACTAAAAGTTAAGCCTAAAATTATATTATCTCTTACATTTTTATATCTATTACTCCCTCTCTTATCATAACAAAATAGGTAAGAGAGGGATTGTTTACCTCAAAATGGTCATGAAGCAATTGAAACACAGAAATAATATTTATAACTCATAAAGTGTGTCATAGTAGTAACAACAAATATATTAGGGTGATTTAAAACGAGTGATATTATCTGAACTCAGAGCAGTGCAAAAGAATAGAATGTATATAATTAGGCTATGGGGAAGAATATTACCATATCAGAGAACTCAAACTAATGAGGGTTGGTACTATTTTCTTTGAAAATTAACGCTAGGCTTTTGGTAGCCTATAAGAAAGCAGAAAAATCTACATACTCCACAGACTATGTCATTTCATTGGAAGGAAGAATAGCTTTTCATCGGGCAGGAGACATAGGTCATAGAAGTGTCAGAACTGATTACACGAAATATATCAAGAAAAGAAGTTAAATTAATATAGAACCACATGCTTCCAAAGCTGGAAAGACTTTCAGATCTCTTTGAATGACCTAATTTTACAAATAGATAGACTTGGGCACAGAAAAGGGAAGTAAATTTCATAACATCATCCAGGACATGGAGTGGATAATGCTGGGATGTAAGCTAAGGGCTCGGAGTTCACCACATTTTCCATGTTATTATCTCATTTCCCCTGAAATCCACATAGCTCCTTCCTGAGTCAGGAAGAAGAAACCACTCGGTCCTGATTCCTGGCCTGTATGGACAGCTCAAAATATAGAGCCACACTAGCTCAGATTAGAGAAAGCTCTTCTCCCTTTTTCTCTTTTAAGAAGTCTAAGTTTAGAGAGCTATCTTTAGCCAAGGCTTGGTTGACGAGTAGAACTGACAAAAAATTACAGGGCACAAAGTTTCTGCAATTCTCAAGGAAGAATATGACAAAAAATATGAACAAAAAAATTGGTTTGCATCAATTTTAATCCTTTAACACAGAGACAAAAACAACCATGTTCATAGAAAAAACCAATATTAATTGGATTCTATGCGGAATACCCTATAACTAAGTGCTTTATGTTCATTATCTCATTTAATCCCCACACAAATCCTGTAAAGCAGTTTTTAGAAATGATCTCAATTTTACAGATAAGGAAACTGAGGCACAGAGGTTATGTACATTTTCTGGAGATAAACTCTTAAGTGGTAAAGCCAGAATTTGAACAAAAGTCTGACTCAGAATTTCTCTTATTCTTGCTTTGCTATGGCATGAGAAGAACCTAATTTAGGGGAGAGGAGGAATACAATTTTTGAGGAGGGTGAGTCTGGGTGGAGTGGGGAGTGCAGAAAAACAATAACAGGAAGAGAATTTCTAGGACACCATTCTGGGATCCTTGACTTTATGATTTAAGTCTACAAATGGGAGTACGAGAGAAGCAAGTTTAAAATTTAATGAACAACTTTTGTTCTAGTTTTGCTTTTGGCTTCTTTTCTTAGTTTTTTGTTTTGCTTTCACTTTCTACTTTTTTTTTTTTTTTAAATGTGGAAATTAAGTTTTTGCTTGACATAATTGAAAGACTCCTGATCAATATGGGTAGTACTTTGCCCTTCAGAGGAAATGATTCTGATGTCACAGATCATACACATCTGGACAAGTATGGCTCCTGCTCTGGGAGCACACAGGGGACTCTCGGTGCAGGCCTATCCATCCCATGTATCTTCTGCCCCACTGTACTCACTGCATTCAGACATATCCTAAGCAACAGGACAAGATGCCAATTCTTAGTCATACCAGGCCTGTTTACACATCATGTATGTGTTTTATAAGATTATAAAACAAAATTTTTAAAAAAATTCCCCAAATCAAGGACAAAAAGACATAAATGCATTCAAGCATATATCCAACTGGTGGCATAACCACACAAAGAAGACTTATTTTGAGTGATTTTGAAGCACAGTAATTTGCCAGTACATCCTTCTGGGGATATATCCTGAGGACAAAGGAAACTGTAAAGAAGTCTCAGCAGATTTCAATTGTCATATTATTGTTAATGAAAACACTATTACTTCTGATACAATTATAAACATAGATTGGAGCAAATAGCATTATTAGGAATCAAGAATATCAGCATAAGAGAAATGAAGCATAAATATAAAGTCAAAGAAGTTAAAGTCGAGTAATCCTAAATTTGAATTGGATATGACAGTTTATATTCAAGAATTATGTTTTGTTTCTCTTTCTTTCCTTCTTTCCCTCTTTCTTTCTTTGGTTATTTCCCAGCTTCAACCACTGAAAAAACCTGGTAGCAATGAGCACCCCTATTGTCTACATTCTGGACTCTAAATACAAATACCTAATTAAAATAAACCAAGGTTCTTTGGAAAAATGGTAGATTCTAGATTTGGGATAGAAAATGTACAAGAGGCCTCTCAAATTTATTGTCATTTCAGAAATCAAAGAAGTTATCAGTTCCCATGGGTGTCATGGGAAAAAGACTTAGGGGCCAACTTGAATAGGTCCAACTAAGAATATGAGGGGACATTATTCAATAAGGATAATTGCAATGGCTTAAATATACATACATTTATAAGTTTATAATAAAATTAAATAATGCCATGTGAGAAAAACATATCGATCAGCAGAAGATAGGAAACAAAATTTACTAGTTTAGAAACTCATAAAGTAAAAGAATAAAGTGTTCATCTTGCTTCCCTAAATGTACAATAATGATGATTGGAAGTTTTTAGCCAACTATTTTTCAATCTGATGCAGAGATTAAACAAACCAACAAACAAAGCAGCTATTATGTGGCTCCTGATGGATCTACACAATAGTGCTTATGGAGATTCTTGCTAAAACATACTGATCGAATTCCTACATTAAAGAAAACACAGGTGAGAGAAGAATGTGCAATTAGCAGAACCAGGAATATAGGAAATGCTAAAAAAATTATTTTTTAACAAATTATAAGAAAAAGGTGAGAGATGGAGGGAGAACTGATTAATAAAATTAAGAGACTAGCAACCAACTAATATGTATAGACCTTAGTTTCATTTCAATTTGAGGAATTTGCAAAAGACACAGAGGAGAGAGATATGGGGACAGATAAAGTCAAAAACAGCCAACTGAGAAAAGCTGAATACCTTAGTCATTATTGTTTCTATCTGTTAAGGTGTGGCAACAATATGTATTTATATTTTTAAAGAAATCTATTTTTTTTAAGATACATGCTGATATGTTCATGGATGAAACACCATTGTAGGAGCTGATTAAAAATAAAACACCATCAGTATGGTGGTATACATGTGAAACAAAATTGGCCGTAAGTTCTCTTATAAAATCAATTTGGAAATTTTCTTCTGTTTTTCATTATCTAAAATAAGCACTGAGATTATGTGTTATTTAAACATTTGGTAGAATTCCCCTTAAAATAATCTGGGTCTGCTGCTTTTTTGTGAGGAGTAGGAGTGGTGTGGTTTTAAATGTATATAGGTTAGACAGACATGGATTGTATTTGGTCCTGCTACTTCCTCACAGTGTGACCTTAAGCAAGTTACTTAAACTCACCGAGCCTCAGTCCAACTGTAAAATGAAGATACTTATGCCTAGAGCCCAGGATTATTATTAAGATTAAATGAGATAATGTGCCTTTTAGTTTCTTTTGTCTAGATTTAACCTCCCTTTCTTTTTGCGTAGTTAATTTCTTCTGACTCCTTCATTTGTCAATGCCATCATCATTTCTTTTTTTTTTTAATTTTTTTAATTTTCTGACATTCTATTTATTTATTAATTATTTTTTTTAATTTTTTTTTATTTTT
>NW_016806375.1:3074429-3086091 GCF_001698545.2 Rhinopithecus bieti | reverse complement strand
AAAGCGCAGTATTGGGGTGGGAGTCACCCGATTTTCCAGGTGTTGTGTGTCTCAGTTCGCCTGGCTAGGAAAAGGGATTCCCTTCCCCCTTGCCCTTCTCAGGTGAGGCGATGCCTCGCCCTGCTTCAGCTCTTGCTGGTTAGGCTGCAGCAGCTGACCAGCACCGATTGTCCGGCACTCCCTAGTGAGATGACCCCAGTACCTCTGTTGAAAATGCAGAAATCACCAGTCTTCTGTGTCGCTCGCGCTGGGAGTTGGAGACTGGAGCTGTTCCTATTCGGCCATCTTGCTCCCCATCATCATTTCTTAATGGCACCCATTCCTTTTCTTTTTCAGCCAGGTCAAATCTCTTTATTATGGTTCCTGTAAAACCATACACCTCTCCTTCATAGCTCTGATCACAGTGCAAGTTCACATTTCTCAGTTAGTATTTAATTCATATGTCTTCTCTTCGACTCTAAGCTCCATGGCATCAAATAAAGTATCTGTATTTAGCATGTAATTCTCCCGAGCAGCTAAAATCTTGCTTCCTACATGGTAAATAATGAACAAGTGTTTGTTAAGTACATAAATGAGTGAATGAATTGGTAAACGAATGCAGTGTTTAGCACAGTGCCTGACTCAGAGCCAGCACTCAATAAATACTGTTTACTATTATCTCTGTTGTTATTGTTTTTCTGGTATCAGACTCCAGTGGGAGCTGAAAGGAAAGGGATAGGACTGATAAGAGAAAATTAAAGGTGCTAAAAGTAGGATATTAAATGTAAGTTGAAAAGATTGAGAGCAATTCTCCAAACTCAGTAGAAAACACACTATTTATACAGTGGCTAAAGGAGAGATCCTATCATTCATCCTGAACCATCATATCTGAGGTTAAGTGAAACCTGTGGCTTAGAGGGTCATTCATCCTAGGCATAGATACTGAGCCTTCTCAAAGTTCAATCTGCCCTGGTCAGCAGTTTAGGCAGAATGGAATTGGGAAAGGTAGGAAGTGCATTCTCTGTCATAGCTTCCCTGCACTGGAATTATTGGTTCTTCTAAATTCTCAGTGAATGTTTTGAGTTGACTATAAATGTATTGAGTTCTGTCAGTGACGAAGCAATGGACATTTCATCAGAGAATGCTGATCACAAAAGAACAAATGGTTAGGCTTTTTGTTTCCAAAGTCTTGAAAGCATGTGAAATTAATGGATTGCCTCAGTTTTATAATTATTTCACCAAAGTTAACCGTTTACTTTGATGAATAGAAGAAACAAAAAATGAATATAATTTTTCTAGGCTTCTATAAAAGGGGCTGAAAGGAATCCCTATAGTATCTGCTAAAAGTTTGTTCTGATTCTATAAAAAAAAATGACTTGCAAATATTTTACAAAACATCTAAGGCAGTGGTTCTTAAATTTGGGGAATTATAGTTCTCCTTGAGACTCCAAAGAAAAGAGCAGACCTTTCTCAAAAAACACCCACCATAAACAGCAAGCTTCCACTATTAACTTCAGGATGTTCATGGAGTGTTTGGAGCTTACAGAGATATCCTATAGTAGGAAGGACTGTTACGAAGCTATAGCTTCATGCATGGACATGCACTGTAGATTAAATCTAGCTTTTCAGTGTGATGGCTTTTTATATTTGCCAAGGTCTACTGAATAATGGTCAATGTTCATTAAAAACAAAAAACGAACAAAACAGAAAAACTACCTAAATATACTGCTAAGTTAATGATTGCATCATTTGAATTAAACTAGTCATTTCAATTTCCTGCAATAGTGAAAACAAACTGTATGTATTAATGTTTCAAAAACATTCAGATGAAAAAGATATGATCTACTAATACCTGTGGTTTAATGTCATTTATATAAAATGTAAAATAAAGTTATATATTTTACACATATAAACATGTAGCACAAAACACAAACATTCACAGAAATTATAAACACTCAAATGTGTCATAGCATTTACTTATGGATATGGAGGGAGAGAACTGATCGGGGAAAGATACTGGGGGTTTTAACTGTAATGCTTTTTTTCACAGAAAAGGGATAGAGCTGGAGCAGATATAATATTAATACTTGGCAAATATGGGCTGTTAGATACAAAATGGTTTATGTTATTATCTTTCATTATCCATATATCAAAATAAAATATTTTAAAAATGAAAATACCCATTGTCTAACTCGAAGGGATGTCACGAAAAATGACTGAAAGGAAACACACAGTACTTCAAAAGGCTGGGTGTGGTGGCTCATGCCTGTAATCCCAGCACTTTGTGAGGCCGAGGTGGGCAGATCACATGAGGCCAGGGATTCAAGACCAGCCTGGCCAGCATGGTGAAACCTCGTCTCTACTAAAAATACGAGGAAAAAAAAAAAAAAAGCTGGACATGGTTCTGGACATGGTGGCATGCCTGTAGTCCTAGCTACTCAGGAGGCTGAGACACAAGAATTGCTTGAACCTGGGAGGCAGGAGGTTGCAATGAGCCGAGATTATGCTACCATACTCCAGCCTGGGTGACAGAGGAAGACACTCCCTCTCAAAAAATAAAAATAAAAATAAAAAATAAAAAAGCTTCAGAAAACACAAATACCACAAAAGTATTAGAAAATATTAGACATAGGTTTCCCTCACATAAATTCATGTCATTTAAATTTAACCCAGCAACTATTTATTAAACAGAGCTACAATCTCATTGGAACCAAGACCACATGAATGTAAGAGAATAGTCACAGCCTTCATATTCCATGGGATCTTACTACACATCTTACTCAATGCATTCCAAGGTGTTCTCACTCTTAGGGTTCCACACAGAAGCACCTTGGGGAATATAAGCAGAGGTGAAGAACAATTTTTCTTAATAATATATCAGGCCCATGGACACTTAACATGCCTCGATTAGAACTATATCCCTTTTATATATATATATGTTTTATCAAAGATTTTGTTGGCAATAGTGATCTACTGCTAAAGATTTACTAAAAATCATAAATCTAATCTTATCACTTCTACAGGACTCAAGAACTAGAATGAAAACTTGTTGCCTTTGCTGCTGACCTCTCATGCCTTCCTATGCCCCCAGAGCTCTGATTTTAAAGAACATCCTTTACATACCGTCTGCTGAAATGTCAGTAAATATGCCTTATCCAGACCTGAGGATCCAATGATATTGAAGAACATGTGACCCAAATTTCACATCTGAGTCAATCCTGAGACTTTGACATGAACACTTGACAGAGAGGGCTTCTTACTTTCATTAAACTCAAGACTGATCATATAGCATGTAAATCTGATTCTTCCAGAACCCATCTTGCCAGTAAGAGGGACCAGAGTTTTCCTGGGAAAATGGGGCTGACAAATGAAAATAAATGGAGCTACTACAGAAGACAGCAGAGTCAAGAAGTGGAAAGACTGTAGATGCTAAGGATGCCACTTGAACCCCTAGATTCGGCTGTGACTTTTCAGCCACATGAAATAATTTCCCTTCTTGGTTTAAATACACTGAAGAGAGAGAGAGAGTGTGCATGCAAGTGTGTGTGTATACACGATTATATGTAATATATATGCACTATTATATATTTATTTATTTACTTGGCAGCTGAAAGATGCCCAAATCAAGTGACTCTCAATGCTGCCATACCCCCATTTATCCCCAGTGATGAAGAACTTACTGTCACACGTAAGTACCATCCTCGGACTGACTTTTAAAAAGCTATGTATAATTATTTAAAATGTGTCTACTTTATACCCATTGTTCCTGTTGCCTCACTTGGACTCAGATAGAGTATGCCTGTTCTTTCACAAAGGCCTATAGATACTGGAATATTACACTATTCCCTCTTCCTTAACTTGCCCATCCCCTGCCCAAAGTTTTTTATATACTGAGACTTCCAATCTAAACCTTAAGATTATCTTATCTACAAAATATTTTAATAAGTATGTATCAAAATGACTATTTTTGTAATCTTGCATAATTGTTAGAATTAAAATTCAATTATCTTTAGGTGACTGCCCACACATTAAACTTTTTTCTTTTCCCCCCTTTTATAAGAAAACTCCAAAACAGATTATAAAATGAGGAATGATTAATACATTCCATTTATACGAAATAGTGCAAGCCCACGTATCCCAGAGAAACACGGAAACAGCTGCCAAACCTACTCACTTCATTTCTCATGAAATGAGAACAGCTGTTGAGTGTCTCATAAACATCTAGGGCAAGACACGAAGAAATTACAAAGGAAACCCTTTCCAAGTAGGAAGTATATGTTCCCAAATCCTTGAAAATTCATCTTAGAGCATGGTAAAGCCAAGTAAGCTCGTTAAAATTAAGGTATGAGTTCCAGAGAAGACAAGAGACTTTTCCAAAGTCCCAAAGAGTTAGCCATAGATCTCAGATCTTTCTTCTTTGATGCCAATTTCATACACAGCATATAATGAATTACCAAATAAATGGTTCAGATATCAAGTGCACTGGATTTAGAGAAGGGAAAGAACCATAACTATGTGTTCTAAATAAACTAAGAAGTGGAAACGCTAGGCAATTTTTGAGCTTGGTCAACGGCTGAGATTTAGTCAGGAGCTTTACCTCCATTCTGCCTAATTTCCTAAACAGTAAGATGAGATTCCATCAACTAAGGGAAATGCTATTACAGTCTCTAGTTATTCAAGTATTCATTAGACAAATATTTACTGTTTTTAAGTACCATAGACAAGGCACTGTGTTAAATACATTGTATATATTGTCAAGGCAGAAGGTGTGGAGGCGGGGTGGGAAAGAGATGATGCCTTCTCTCAAAAAGTTTACAAATTCTGAGGAAGTTCCCAAGACATATATTTTTCAATATTCAGTAATGATAAATGTAGTGTTATGTTATAACTCATTCTCTTAAGTCATGGGGAATTCCCTTTATCACTAGAAAACAGATAACACTGACCTTAAATGTTTGGTAAATACATGTCTAGGTAAAAAGTCGAGACCTTAGGTTGTGACCTTAAATGTCTTATCTTATTCTTCCTTTATTTTTTCAACTAACCATCCTTCAAAATTTAATCCAACTCTCTACTTATCTACAGAGCTTTCTTTGATGTTCCCTCCACAGACATTAACCTTTTAATGAGCCCTCTAGTGTATTACTGGCATTTTTCTTGATGCTTAGGCATATGATTTTTAATAGTTACTTAACTGCTTTCTATGTTAGGGGTTAGTTCCTCAGCTAGATTGAGCACCTGGGTGATAAATGCCTTACAATTCCTTAGTTCCTAGAACAACATAACTATTCCATGTATTGCAAGGGAAGAAATTAATAAATTTAATTTATTAAAAAATCAAAGTCACACCGCTTTGATTTTTCATTGCCAATTAGGTCTACTCTACAGAACTTGTCCTCCTGGCCATCTAAGCCCAGTCATGCCTAAGTTATTAGAAAATATACTTTAAGGACAGATACTGATTTTTATTTTAATTTTACTGTATTTCCCTAGTTGGGGCAACCTCCATTGTTAACCTACTTCATCCAGTACTAGCCCTGTGAGATGTCTGTGAAGGAATGAAACTCAGTGATAAGATATAACTACAGAGAATCGAATTAGTCAAAATGATATAAGATTATCTGTCATTGAAGCACAATATGATCCAGAGAAGTATAAACTAATGGAAGAGCAGCCACTGAAAACTACAGCCAAATCATCACTTATCTTACCTGAAAATGCAAGATATTTCAATTATGTGGTGTGTGTGGGGAACATGAGAGATTTTCATTGTTCTCAGTTAATGTATAGAGTCCATGCTTTGAAGAATACTTAGTAAGCTTGGTCAACTGTAGAAGTGATAGGCTAAGTACTTGAAAGAAAGGAAGAGAACTAAGCTTTAATGACCTTTAACAGAAACTTAGGCTACTAATACGTAGGATTTAGATACATATATGCCAATTATGTATATGTATTAATATTGTTTATGCTACTGGATGACTTTCAACCATTTAAAAAACATCAAAGAACTTGCATGTTTACTTAGCTCTCACTAGGAATACCCTCTTAGTAGGTTAGAAGCCTACCTGGAGTATTCCCCTTGGGCAGGGGCAATTTTTAAAGATGACATCAGCCAAGATTAATGGCCATGAATTGCCCTCAGAGGAATCACCTTAAAGGAGAACTTTAATTTTGTTCTACTTAGTCTGATAAATTAGCATATGTTACTTGAAATACAGTAGGAGAAAGAACAATGCAATAAGGTCCACTGAAATCCAGTTCAAAGCTGAAGCATATCCAGAGGAATGCTAATCTGATTATTAAATGCCAACATATTGTTTTAATGAGTGACTGGATTTTATGTAAGTGGCAGGTCTTTGCAGCCTCTCACCTGCTAAAGAAAATCCGCCCCACCCCCCCGACTATAAGGCAATGCACCTTTCAATTTCTTCCAGAAAAGAAATTCAAGACAATATAATTTACCAGGAAGCTTGTAGCAAACACAGTCCTCACTAGCCTTCTTTCCAATCACATATGTCCTATGTTCCTTTCTGTCTCTTAGCCTTTTCAGATGCTGGTCACAGCTAAAATGGCATCCTTCTCACAATGGATGCTAACATAGATTATGATTCAAACTATAACAATTTTGAGAGTGAGAGGGGATAGTAATAATTAATTGAATATGCTATATTTGTAACCCTATTTCAATACTATTTTAAAAAATATGTCTTAAAGTAGAAAAGCAACATATATGCACCAACTACACTAAAACAAAAATTTTTCAACTTTGTATTGATAGTTTAAACACTGAAAACAAAATAGGATGCCTAAGTTTTAATTGGTTCCTTAGCTATATTTTCTTTAAAATGTGTTGTGGGTATCTTTACTGAAGAATGTATTTTTTCAATAATATAATGTAGGGTAAGGAGATTCTTTCTCCTTCTTTGAAGGTGAGTTTAAGGTGACTGAAATAGATTTACAATAGACGAATTTACAGGAAGAAAGGTTTATAAATTAACAGGTACATGGACATGGTAGTCCCAGAAATATAAAATGCAAAGGAGGGGACAGATGACTGAAGTTTTTATAACATCCTGGGGTTACAGAAAGAACATTTGGGCTTTCTGGTGGAGGTGGTTTCACAGGCTATGGAAGATTGAGGGGAGGAAAGTGGTGCTACAATTTAGATGTTCATAGCCTCCAAATCTCATGTTGAAATTTGATCCCTATCACTGGAGATGGGGTCTATTGGGAAGTATTTGGGTCATGGGGGTGGGGTTCGTCATTAATAGATGAATGGCCTCCCTGGGGAGATGGGTAAGCAAGTTCTCATTCTATTAATTCCCCCAAGAGTTTGTGGTTAAAAAGAGCCTGCCCGCACTCCCAAACTTGTGATATTCTCTCTCACCCTGTGATATCTCTGCACACGCTGGGCTGTCCTTGGCTCTCCACCATGAGGGGAAGCATCCTGAGGCCCTACCAGAAGCAGATGCTGGTGCCATGCTTTTTGTACAGCCTGAAGAACTGTGAGCGAAATAAACCTCTTTTCTTTATAAAGTACTCAGCCTCAGGTACTTCCCTATAACAACACAAACAGACTAAGACCTACGACAAGCAAAGATTGCCTTGTTATACAGATAAAAATCTTTCAGGTCATCTTGGAGCTGCCCTCAGAAGGAATACATGGCAGCCTGTGGTAAAGTTTCTTTGTCAGAGCCTTAATGTGTCAAACTTCTAGTTTTCTTTTCCTGTAAATTAATATTTCTGATTAATATAAGGCAAATAAGGGAGTGGGCTTCAGAGAAAGCCTGTTTGCATCTGCTGTTTATTTCAATAATATAGAGTTTCTCTACAGATGCAAATCTCCTCAACAAAAAGGCAGCTCTTCAGGGCTATTCCTGTGGCTTGCCCTCCCTCCACATGACCATCTTGAAGTATGCCAAAAACAGCATGCTTGGTTGGGGTGAAATATTCTGGTTTTCTTCAAGGATTTTATTGTTTTCACTAAATAAAATGTGAGTGAGCATCATCAAAATTGCATTTTATGTTTAATAAGTTTGGAGTGTTTGACAACTTCAGTTTACTTTCTGTTGTAAAGCATTTTTTTAAATTAAGAAAATTCTCCTTCTAGATGTGACATAAGCTTGTTAGCTGTCCATTTTGAAAATAGTCTCTTGCACTAAAATACTTTAATGTTCTTTTTCAGCTTCAGTTTGGAGTTTCCATCTCCTATAAATATATTTATGGCAAAATCTTTTATATTTTATGCTTGATTTATTTTCATATATTAATAAAGCAAAATCATATCTTCTGAAATTCATTTCATACAAATAGAGAATAAAAATTTGTCTAATTAAAAATAGGAGCTTTGGCCAGGTGCAGTGGCTCACACCTGCAATCCCAGCACTTTGGGACACCGAGGCGGGTGGATCACCTGAGGTCAGAGATTTGAGACCAGCATGGCTAACATGGGGAAACCCCATTTCTACTAAAAAACTACAAAATTAGCCGGGACATGGTGGTACATGCCTGTAATTCCAGCTACTTGGGAGGCTGAGGCAGGGGAATCACTTGAACCCCAGAGGCAGAGGTGAGTCAAGATTGTGCCACTGCACTCCAGCCTGGGCAATAAGAGTGAGACTCCATCTCAAAAAAAAAAAAAAAAATAGGAGTTTTATGAAAAGATTTTCCCCATCAAGATCAAATTACAATTATAGCATTTCAAATTTAAATCTGGAATAACATTTGAGTGCTGATCATTTAATTTGTGTGGATTCTTCCTTGCTTGATAGAGAAATTTTTGACTGTCAGTTTGTAGACTTTGTTTCAATAATTGCAATTTACTAAGAACTTTATAAAAGGTGATGCATTTGGTGTTCAATTATTTGAATATCTGAATAAAGATTTCATATAGATTTAAAGAAAACAATACAAATTTTGTGAATTTACATCAAAAAATCTATGGCACTGTAAAATACATGAACTAATTTCAGTAAAAGCTCAAATATTTCTGAAATTTAGCTGAATTTCAGCAGCAAAAGAGAATAGAACTGTCACAGCAAATAATTTTGAAAATACATTCTATATTACCTTTGTCAAACAAATGTTGTGGTTTAATTAATCTAATTATGCATGTATAAAAATGCTTGTAAATTTTGACAACTGAAGGATCTATTTTGATTGGTGGAAAACTGCAGATTACTTAAAGGCAATTATAAATATGGGTGTCTCACAAATAACTACCAAGTACACTTTAGTGCCACAGATATAATTTAGTAATAATAATAAATTTAAGAAGGATATAATGCTATGTCCATCCAAAATGTATAGACTCATCATCATCACAAAACATTTTCTTGGTGATAAATTTTTAAATTGAATTTACATTAACAGTTACAATAACATCACATTTTATGTCCGACAGACAACGTGTGAAAAGTTTTACTTTTGTTTCATGGATTGGATAACAAACTAAATCATGGTTAAAATGAATTGATTTTATGTATATTGGAAGCATATGTGGATAATGACATAAAGCAAAAATCATTAGCTGCTTGCAGAGTTCTGCCAGTGAGTGCCATGATATTAGCTATTGTTTCATTCTCTGTATATTCACAGAAAAGCTCAGAAATGAGAATGAGCAAAATTAAATTAAAGAAAAAACACTCACTGGATTTTTGATTAACTAATTGTTAGGAATGTAAATACTTTGGCCATGACTCAGACCCACTGAAGCAGAAACTCAAGAGTTACACCTCAGTGATCAGTGTTTCACCAAGACTGCCAGGACACTGATGCACATGCAAGTTTAAGAACCAGTTACTTAAATAAAACGTCATGTTCTACACAGTGTTCTTTTTTTTTTTTTTTTTTTCCTTGAAATGGAGTCTCGCTCTGTTGCCCAGACTGCAGTGCAGTGGCATGATCTTGGCTCATTGCAATTACCACCATTACCACCTCCTGGATTCAAGCAATTCTCCTCTCTCAGCCTCCTGAGTAGCTGGGATTACAGGCGTGCACCACCACGCCTGGCCAATTTTTGTATTTTTAGTAGAGACAGGGTTTCGCTATGTTGGCCAGGCTGTCTCAGACTCCTGACCTCAAGTGATCTGCCCGCCTCGACCTCCTATAGTGCTGGGATTACAGTTGTGAGTCACTGTGCCTGGCCCCACAAAGTGTTCTATAAATCTACCTTCTATAGCTGCAACTGTTGAATCAGTGTTGTGGGCACAGCCTTTATAAAATGACTACTGACTGTTAAATACAGAAATAGAACTACACAAAATATTTTCGATTAAGTTTTTTTTTTTAAACAAAAGTGTAAAAAGAATTCAATAGGGAAAGGAACAAATTTTCAATAAATGGTGTCATGAAAATTTGATGGCCATATGCAAAACAAAACAATAAAACTTCAACCCATACCTCATACCATATACAAAAACGAACTCAAAATTTACCAGAGACTTAAAATTAATGGCTAAAACTATAAAGATTGTAGGAAGAAAACAAAAGGAAAGGAGAAAATCTTTGTGACTTTGTTTTGAAAATTTCATGAATTTGCAATACCTAATGTATACGACAGGTTGATGGATGCAGCAAACCACTATGGCACATGTGTACGTATGTAACAAACCTGCACCTTCTGCACATGTATCCCAGAATTTTAAGTATAATAAAAAAGAAAGAAAATTACACAGGCACTTTCAAAAGGCACTATTAATAAAATTATAATCTACAGACTGGAAGAAAATATTTGTAAAACATATCTGACACAAAAGACTTATATCTAAAATATACTTTTAAAGAAACTTAGAAATTTAAAAAATGGTTAAAATGTGAACAGACACTTGACCAAAGATACAGAAATAAGTACATAAACATATGTATGACATCATTTGTCATTAGAAAAAATGCAAATTAAAGACACAATGAGATACCATTACATACTTGCTAGAATGAATAATTTTTTAAAAAATTGATGATATGAAGAGTTGGCAATGATAGAGAGCAATGGAAATTCTCATCATACATTGTGGGTTGGGCTGCAAAATGGTAAACAACTTTTGAAAGCAGTTTGGCATTTTCTTAAACATCTACTACTACATAATACAATTGTTCCACTCCTGCATATCTGAGAGAAATTTAAAAAAAACATGTTTATGTAAAGATTTGTATGCAAATACTAATAACAGTGTTTTTTGTTATAACACTGAAAGAGATCAAATGAAAAAAAACTAAAAGGCAGAAATGAAGTCCACAGGCAAACAGCCCGGGCGGCGCCCTGAGCCTAGTTAAAGATCGACCCCAGACCTAACCGATTAGGTTATCTATAGACTCCAGACATTGTAAGGACAAACGTTGTGAAAGTCTCTGTTCTGTTCTAATTACCAGTGTCTGCCATATATCTCAGTCCTGGGCCCAGTACAAACACATTCCTCTATTTGTTCCAAACTTCCTGAGCCCAACACAAACACATCCCCCCAAACATCCTAGAAACACCACCTAGAGAGCCCCTGATAAGGTCACAACCGTTTGTAGTTTTATTAAATGCGCGGAAACAAATAGAAACTGTTAATTGTATAACTTAGAATATTAACCAATTACCAATTGTGATACTGTGACCAAAAGAATTCCTTTGTACCTCTGTAACCTTACATATCCTGTATGCATCGGGCTATAAAAAGCGGGCACATGCATCATTCGA
>NW_016806375.1:3020458-3071006 GCF_001698545.2 Rhinopithecus bieti | reverse complement strand
AGAAACACCACCTAGAGAGCCCCTGATAAGGTCACAACCGTTTGTAGTTTTATTAAATGCGCGGAAACAAATAGAAACTGTTAATTGTATAACTTAGAATATTAACCAATTACCAATTGTGATACTGTGACCAAAAGAATTTCTTTGTACCTCTGTAACCTTACATATCCTGTATGCATCGGGCTATAAAAAGCGGGCACATGCATCATTCGGGGCCCTCTTGTATGTTGTAGAACGGAGGGACCAAGTTCGAACTTGCATTAAAGATCCTTGCCGCTTGGCTTTGACTCTGGACTCTGGTGGTCTTCTTCGGGGAACAAACGGTCTGGGCATAACAACACAAACTGGAAACAACTTGTAGAATATCAAAAGAATAGATTACTTCTCAGCACTAAAAAGGAAAGAATTCCTGATATTTGCAATAACATCAGTGAATTCTCAAATAATTATACTAAGTGAAAAATGTCAGACACCCTTCCCCAAAGACTATATACCCTGTGACTTTATCCATATACATTTTTTTAAAAAAATTCAAACAAATATATGGTGACCAAAGCAGATTAATGGTTGTCCTTGACAGGGTGACAGTGAGTGGTAGGTGAGTAAGAGCCAGGTTGAAACTATGCCCAAGAAAACTTCTGAGGTGATGAATATATTCATTATCTTGATTGTGGTAATAATTTCACAGGTGTACACGTTAGAACTTATCACACACTTTAAATAGGTATAGCTTATTGCACCTCAATTATAACTCACTAAATCTGGGGGGGAAAAAGAGAGAAAAAATCCATTTAAATATAAACAGATGGTATAAATCAAGACTGTACCAAGCAAACCAGGATGTATTGTTAATCCACCTTTATGGGCACACAGACATACTCGAATTCTAATATTCTTTCAGTTCTTAGATTAATACTCACCGCCCCCCACCCCAAATGATTCCTAATTATTGTTGATTAAATTCTGTTACTTTACATTTGCTTGTAGCAATATATATCTCCTTCCTTTTAGGGCTTTTCACATTGTAATGTCTATCTCAGTTCACCAGATTGTAAAAAACTTGAATTCTGGAATCTTTTCCGCCCCTCCCTATTCACATATTCTCAATGTCTGATACCTATCCCTAATTAATATTTGTTTAAAGAATGAATTTAGCAATGAAATTAAGGATCTAGTTAAGAGGGAGGAAGGTATTCTATTCCTCTGTTTAACTTATGGAATCCATGAAATAATTATATGGTCTTACATTTAAACATCTGTATGTGAAGAAACACTCTTTCATTTACTATTCTGTTTGTTCCTTGTAAGAATATTGTAAAAAACGCAAAACAAATAAAAGTATCCTCTTTTGTGAATGAACTTGGAACTCAAAAAGTCAAATGGATAATCAAGCAGTGGAAACAAGTCCTGAATCCACAGACTTGTCTTCGAGGCCAATCTCTTTTGCACTAAAGCAGAACTATTGCTTTAAAGGGCTTTGTTATCTTATTTTGAATAATACATGTACTTTGTCACATACTGACTCTCTATCATGGATGCATGCTGGAATTATATGAACAGATTTTTGTTCATTTGTTTGTTCAATACTGATGCCTTTCTCACATCCCCAGATATTTAGATTTCATAGGTCTGGAACGTTGGCTGGGCATGAAGAATTTTTAGAGGGCTCTAGGTGATTATAATGTGAAACAAATTTTGAGAGCCACTGGTTTGTCTCAGTCTGGAGAGTCACACTGTCTCCAATTCATCCTCAGTCTGAAACAAACATCATAGATTTCGAAAAGAAATATGAATATGCCACTTGTCCACTTGAAAACCTTCTATATTGCCATACAACATTCAAATTGCCCCAATGCCCAAACTCTAGACCTGAAAAAGGATCTGCCCCACAAAAGAATCAGACATAATTGAATTCCATGGCTAATGCAGTAAAAAATAAGATGAGCCTAGAATATCTAGTGCCAAAAAGTAAGAAATTGTTAAAAGAAAGTGAGAAATGTCAAAAGGTAATAGGAGATAATTTGGAGGGACTCCACTGGACAACTGGAGCCTCAAAATAAATAATGACAGTAATACATTATAACCTATTACCTAAAATGAGAATCCATGATTCCATACTGATAATAAATGAATGTATAGGTAAATATAGGAGGAAGTTAATCCTTTCTTTACAATCAATGTCAATTAATAAATTGAGAAGAAGAAAAGATTAACATTTTCAACCATCATACTAATAATTGATTTAGACAAAACTCAGAGGTGTTAAAATTATTGGTGAAAGTTTTATAAAGAGAACTGAACTAGGCTGACATAGACTCAAACTATCTCCCCCAAAATTACTTATTAGCTACAAAGTTAAAAAGTAACTTTACAATGGATAGACCTGACTGATAACACCTCAACCAAGTGATCAAAGATCCCCAATAAAATGTTACATTTCCTGTGCCATGATGCCACCACCATCACTACAAATGCTCACATGGAGGCTAGCACCTGTGTGCCCTCTAGTGTACCATCCCTGCTGCCTTGTCACTACTGCTGGCATGTGCAAACCAGTGTAGATCCTGCTATCACTGCCTGAAGAAGCACTCTGGCTGACATGTTGTGGCCAGTGGACCAGGAACACCTTGGCCCCTCCTGCATATCAGTTTCATAACCTCAAGGGGCCAGAGAACAAAGTGGGGGGCCTGATTATTAGCTCCCCCAGAATTAGAGCACACAGTCCAGGAGCCCTGAGTTGAGTTTAGCCCACTAAAATCTTCTGGAAACGAGGCCAGTTAAATGAATCCACTTTATACCATAATCAAATCCCCAAGAACATTAAAGAGGATAAAAGAAAAATAAGCCCATCTAAAGGACAGCAACTTAAAAGACTGAAGGCACATCAGTCCACAAAGATGAGAAAGAACTAGCGCAAGAACTCTGGCAACTCAAAAAGCCAGAGTTTCTTCTTCCCTTCAAATGATCACACTAGATCCCCAGCAATGGTTTTCAACCAGACTGAAATGACTGAAATTACAAATAGAATACAGAATCTGGGTAGGAACAAAGATCATTGAAATTCAGGAGAAAGTTGAAACAGTCCAAGGATTCTAGAAAAGAGACCTAGAAAATCACACAATAATAGTGGGAGACTTCAACACCCAATATTAGACAGATATCAATGCAGAAAACTAACAAAGACATTCAGGACCTGATCTCAACACTTGACCTAATGGACTTAACAGACATCTACAGAGCTCTCCACCCCAAAACAACAGAGTATACATTCTTTTCATCTGCACATGGTTCATACTCTAAAATTGATCACACAATTAGTCATAAAACAATTCTTAGCAAATTTTAAAAAGTCACACCAACCACAGGCACAAACCACAGCATGATAAAAATAGAAATAAATACTAAGAAAATCACTCAAAATCATAAATTTTCAGGGAAATTTAATAATCTGCTCTTGAATGGCTTGTGGGTAAATAATAAAATTGAGCCAGAAATCAAGTAATATTTTTAAGCTAATGAGAAAATAGTTGCAACATACCAGAATCTCTGGGACACAGCTAAAGCAGTGTTAAGAGGGAAGTTTATAGCACTAAATGCCTATATCAAAAAGTTAGAAATATCTCAAATTAACGATCTAACATAACAAATAGAAGAACTAGAGAAACAAGAGCTAACCAACCCCAAAGCAGACAGAAGACAAAAAAAATAACCCAAATCAGGGATGAACCGAAGGAAACAGACATAAGAAATCATACAAAAGATGAACAAATCTAGGAATTTGTTCTTTGAAATAGTTAGATGGCTAGCTAGACTGATAAAGAAAAAAAAGAGAAAATGCAAATAAAAACAATCAAATGAAAAAGAGGGTGTTACAAAAAAAAAAAAAAAAAAAAAAAAAAAAAAAACCCTGAAACTACTATGAACTTCTCTACATACACAAGCTAGAAAACCTAGAGGAAATGGGTAAATTCCTGGAAACCTACAACCTCCCAAGGCTGAGTCAGGAAGAAATTGAATCCCTGATCAGACCAATAATGAGTTCTGAAATTGAAACAGTAACAAAAAGCCTACCAACCAAAAAACCCAGAACCAGATGGATTCATGGCTAAATTCTACCAGATGTACAAAGAAGAGCTGGTCCCATACCTATGGAAACTTTTCCAAAAAAACTGGGGAGGACGGACTCCTCCCTAAGTCATTCTATGAGGCCAGCATCATCTTGATTCAAAAACCTGGGAAAGACACAACGACAACAGCAAAGAGAGAAAACCTCAGGCCAATATCCTGATGAACATGAATGCAAAAACTCTCAACAAAATACTAGCAAACTGAGTCCAGCAACACATCAAAAAGCTAGTCTGCTATGATCAAGTAGGCATTATCCCTGAGATGCAAGGTTGGTTCAACATATACAAATCAATAAATGTGATTCATCACATAAATAGAACTAACAACTAAAACTACATGATCATCTCAATAGATACAGAAAAGTCTTTTGACACGTCCTCATGTCAAAAACCCTCAACAAACTAGGCATTAGAGAATGTACTTAAAATATTAAGAGCTGCCTATAAAAAATCCATAGTAAATATCATATTAAATGGGCAAAAGCTGAAAAGATTCCCTTTGAAAACTGGAAAAAAACAAGGATGCTCTCTCTTACCATTCCGATTCAACATAGTAGTGGAAGTCCTAGCCAGAGCAGTCAGGCAAGAGAAAGAAAGAAAAGGCATCCAAATAGAAAGAGAGGACGTCAAACTGTTCCTCTTTGCAGATGACATGATTCTATGCCAAGTAACCCCATAGTCTCTGCTCAAAGTTTGTTGATCTGATAAACAACTTTAGCAAAGTTACAGGACACAAAATTAAAGTACAAAAGTCAGTATTATTCTTGCAGACCAATAACATCCAAGCTGAGAGTCAAATCAAGAATTCAATCTCATTCAGAATACTCACAAAAAGAGTATCTAGGAATATAGCTAACCAGAGAGGCGAAAGATCTTTACAACAGTAATTAAAAAATATTGCTCAAAGAAATCAGAGATGACACAAACAAATGGAAAAACATTCCATGCTCACGAATAAGAAGAATATTAATATTGTTGAAATGACCATACTGCCCAAAGCAATTACACAGCTTTAATGCTATTCCTGTCAAACTACCAATGACACTGTTCACAGAGTTAAAAAAAAAAAAAAAAAAAAAACTATATTTTTAAATTCATATGACAGCCAGGTATAGTGGCTTATGCCTGTATTCCCAGCACTTTGGGAGGCCAAGGCAGGCAGATCACCTGAGGTCAGGAGTCCGAGATTAGCCTGGCCAACATGGAGAAGCCCTGTCTCTACTAAAAATACAAACATTAGCCAGGCGTGATGGTGAGCACTTGTAATCCCAGCTACTTGGGAGGCTGAGGCAGGAGAATCATTTGAACCGGGGGGCGGAGGGTGAAGGTTGCAATGAGTCGAGATCATGCTGGTGCATTCCAGCCTGGGTGACAGACACTCTGGAAAAGAAAAAAGAAAGAAAGAAAGAAAGAGAGAAAAACTCATATGGAAACATGTAACACAGCCTGAATAGCCAAGGCAGTCTTAAGTAAAAGAACACAGCTGGAAAGATCACATTACACAACTTCAAACTATACTACAAGACTGTAATAATCAAAACAGCATAATGCTGGTACAAAAAAAGGACACATAGTCTAACAGAACAAAGTCCAGAAATAATGCTGCACAGCTATAATTATCTGGTCCCTGACAAAGCCAACAAAAACAAGCAATGAGGAAAGGACTCCCTGTTTAATAAATGGTACTGGGATACCTGACTAGCCATATGCAGAAGATTAAAATTGGACCCTTTCCTTATCCCATATATGAAAATCAACTCAAGGTGGATTAAAGACTCCATGTAAAACCTCAAACTATAAAAACCTTGGGGCTGGGTGCTATGGCTCACGCCTGTAATCCACAGCACTTTGGAAAACCAAGATGTGCAGATCACAAGGTCAAGAGATCAAGACCATCTGGCCAACATGGTGAAACCCTATCTCTACTAAAAATACAAAAATTAGCTGGGCATGGTGGCATGTACCTGTAGTCCCAGCTACTCAGGAGGCTGAGGCAGGAGAATCACTTGAAGCCAGGAGAAGGAGGTTGCAGGGAGCTGAGATGGTGCCACTGCACTCCAGCCTGGCAACAGTGAGACTCTGTCTCAAAAAAAAAAAAAAAAAAAAAGCCCTGGAAAGATAACCTAGGAAATGTCATTCTGGACATAGGACCTGGCAAAGATTTCATGATGAAGATGCCAATACCAGTTGCAACAAAAATAAAAATTGACAAATGGGATCTAATTAAAGAACTTCTGGACAGCAAAAGAAACTGTGAACAGAGTAAACAGACAACCTACAAAATGGGAGAAAATATTTGCAAACTACATACCTGCAAAGGTCTAATATCCAGAATCTATAAGGATAGTAAAAATAATTTACAACCCCCCAAAAAATTAAAAAGTAGAAAGGACATGAACAGTTGCTTTTCAAAAAAAAAAAGGCATACACGCAGGCCACAAGTATATGAAGAATGTTCCACATCACTAATTACAGAGATGCAAATCCAAACCACAATAAGATACTATCTCACACCAGTCAGAATAGCTATTATTAAAACATCAAATAATAAGAGTTGCTGGCGAGGTTGTGGAGAAAAGGGAATGCTTATACACTACTGTTGGCAGTGTTAATTAGTTCATCCACTGTGCAGAGCAGTTTGCCAATTTCTCAAATAACTTAGAATTACCATTTGACCAGCAATCTTATTATTAGGTATATATTCAAGGGACTACAAATTATTCTATTATAAACATACATGCACTTGTATGTTCATTGCAGCACTATTCACAATAGTAAAGACAAGGAATCAACATAAATGCCCATCAATGATAGACTGGATAAAGAAAATGTGGTACATATATAAACCGTGGAATAATATGCAGCCATAAAAGGAATGAGATCATGTCCTTTGCAACAACATGGATGGAGCTGGAGTCTGTTATCTTAGGCAAACACACACAGAAAACAGAAAACCAAATACCACATGTTCACATATGTAAAAACTAAATATTGAGTACGTATGAACACAAAGAAGGGAACAACAGATGCTGGGGCCTGCGTGAGGGTGGAGGGTAGGAGGGGGTAAGGATAAAAAGAACTACCTATCTGGTACTATGCTAATTATATGGGTGAAGAAATAATCTGTATACCAAACTCATGTAACACAAAATTTACCTGTATAACAAACCCACACAAGTACCCCTGAGCCTAAAATAAAAACAAAAAGAAGTTATCTGTGTCTTTGGATGTAATGATCTGAGAAGGACACAGTATCACTTATGTGATAATTCCTGCCAAAAAAATGCAAAGTATGAATCCAATCATAAGAAAACATTAGACAAACCAAAGTGAGAGACATTCTATAAAATAAGTAGCATGTACTCTCCAAAAATGTCAAGAAATGAAAGACAAAGAAGAGGTGAGAAACTGTTCTAAATTAAAGAAAACTAAAGGTACCTGATAATTATATAGAATGAATGTGTCTGGATTAAATATTGTACTGAGGGAAGGATGGAAACCCAACATCTATAAAATGACATCATTGGGTCAGTGGCAAAATATGAGTACAAAGTGTGGATTAAATAAAAACATTGCATCAATGTTACATTTTCTGATTTCAATCACTGCACCATAGTTACATGTAAAAGAATGTTCTTATTCTCAGGAAATAGCACACTTAAGTGTATGAAGTGCTAAAGGGACAGCATATCAGCAACTTATTTTTGAAAGGTCAGAAAATGGAATTACAGAAAAAGACAGCAAGAGAGAGAGAGTGAGCAAGAGGGTGAGAGTGGGCAAGAGAGCGAATGCTGTAGAGACTAATGGAGCAAAATGAAAGTAATAGTACTTTGTAGTATTCTGACAATCTTTAGGTTTCCAATTTTATCAAAATAAAACTTATAAAAGTCAAACAAAACAAAGCCTGCCTTGAGCTGGCTCTTGCTTCCCTTAGCATCCTTCATTCTCCAGAAGCGTCTACAGTCTTACTGCACTGAGACCCTCCTGTGCCCTTAAGTCACTATGATCTTTCTTGTTTATAAGCAACCCGTTCCACCTACCTGCAATGTGCTACCCTTCTTATGTTGGGGGTAGTTTCTATTCACTCTTTCAAAATTCTTTCAGGCATTCTATCCTCTGTGGAAGTTTCCCTGGCTGCCCCTAGCCCATCTCCCTTGCCCTGAGTGTCCCTCCCACATGTTCCCACAACACACACTGGGCATTCCTTTCTCCTAGTTCTGATCACACCATCCCATTGCCCATCTCCTCCAATGGACAGGGAGTGCTTTACCTTATTATCCTCCATATCCATAACTGCTTACATATAAGAGGCATGCTATTAAACACTGATGCACAGAGATGGTAGAATGAATGCCCTCCATGGAGCAAAATTGGAAAAAACATTGTATGTATCTTAGTACATCTAAGAATGGAAAAAAAAAATTGTTGAGTTACCTTATTTGTCCATGATTTTCATTTATTATATATAACTTTATATGTACTTCAATGTATAGTTAATAGAACCCTTAAAAATGGGTATCTTCTGGTAAAAAAATGTTTTTTCTTTCAGTGTCTAAGGAGACTGACTCCTAACAATTGGAGGGACATTTGTTCCATGGGCTCAAAGCATATTTCTGCAAAAGTTCCTCATATTTGAAGTACAAATTAAGTGGGGGGTATCATTGAGCTGTGACAGAGTTGAATTACTCTGCATAGTAAAGCAAGGACACAGAGAATTTGGGAGAAGGATCCTGGAAGGAGGATGTGGTTTGTTGCTTCTCAAAGGGAAGAGTAAAAGGGAGAGTGGGAGACCCAGAGACAGAGAAGACAAAAAGAGTTACAGGGGAGAAGAGACATTCTAGCACATGGTAGGTGTTCAATAAACATTTGTTGAATGAATGTCTGGGCATGTCATATATATTTGGAAAGTGAAATTCTGTGTACTATAAAAATCTTCATTGATCTTTGCCACAGAGTCTTCAGTAAGATAACTACTTTCATTAATGGCTGGTAGACCAGACTGTGGATAGTAAGATATACTTGCTAATCAAGTGGAGGTTAACAGGGGAAGAAAAGAGGCTGCACATGGGAACCTACCCTTTCTCCCCAGCCGCTGCACATGGGAACCCACACTTTCTCCCCAGCCCTGCAAAAAAATTACTATGGCCAAATCTATATCTACTGGCTGAGTTTGCAGCTAGTATGTATAGATTTGACCATAGCATTTTTTATAGCTGGTATCTGTTTTGATCCATTAGGGCCTGTGCAATATTCCAGTTGTTAAATATTTTGAATGCATCTGACAATAATGTGATAGATTACACATGATAGTACAATATAAAAATAAAACTATCTCAGAAGAACAGTTATAGAAAATGAACCAAATTAACACTGCTACAAATATGTGCTCCTGCTGTTTAAATATTTCATGAAATATTGGGACCAATAATGCTGGGGTATGATAAACTCTCTTACAAGTTTATGCTTTGTTACATACAGTGTTTCTGTGAATATATGTTACGGGTTATTATTGCACTTTCAGCTAGCCTAATAACATGCTTATTAACAAACTTCAATGTGCTAGACACTGAGATTCTGTCCTCAAGGATCTTGTATTCTAGAGAAATAAATATATATCAGGTAGCTTAATAAATTTCATAAATTGTGTTTTAAGACTTTCAATTATGAATGCTTTTGAGTCTTAGAATATTTAAACATTTGATTCTAAAGTAAAATGAGTCATGAAACAAAATCTAAAGAGAAGACAAAACCTCATTTATCTTCTAAATTAAGACAAAACCATATAGAGTATAGGAATACAATGATACTGCTATATGGACAAGAAAAAGTATTGATTTGGGAGTCAGAATGGCTAGGTAGAGGCTTTAACTCAGTCACTATTTAAATATATGTACTTGAGTAAGTCACTAAGCCCATCTTCTTACACAGTGAAGCAGCTGGATAAGATCAGGGGTTTCAAATATTCTGCACAAAGGCCTTAAATGGTCAGAAGCAATCTGTTGGGCAGGACTCTGCATCTTCCACTTTCTCACTCTGCCAGCCAAAGCAGCTTTGCTTTTTTATACTCCATATATTGTCATTTTGTTTTCTATTTTGTTTGAAAGATTCTACCACTGTAACTAGATTTCCCCTAAGCCGTGTTATAACTCCTAAAAGACCCTAATATGTCTTAGGGTACAGCATCCAGAGCTGAAAACTGGTAAATTTGTCAATAAAGGATCTATTTTGTCTTTAGGACATAATTCTATAAGCTTTTGAGGAAATCTCTTTAAGTTGAAATTTATCCTACAGTCTATATTTCCAAAACTTTCCCGAGTTGTTTACATTTACTTTTCTCTGATAGGCTTAAAAATCTATATTGATCTTTTTCAAAGTTTCAACCAATTAAGAGTCAGGATTTCAAGCAAGCAGAACCCATTTAACATGCTTAATACATTCATCAACTTAATTTAATTAGAATAGTCAGCAAATTTCCATCATTGTACCAAAGCTGGCTGAGTGCCTGGCTACTTTGGAGAAGTCAAGATTGTAATATAGACATGTTTTGTATATTTAGAGACTTAAAATTAAAAGAAAAAAAATTAACTTATTTTTTCTTTCTCATGTAATATGAAAATGTGGACCTTCTCTTAAGAGATCCAGGCCACCAACTGGCTTCCCCAGTGACCAGAACAACTCTTTCCATTTTTGTGCATGCATTTCATATTTCTCTAGAGACTACTATTCCCTTAATTCAGTTATCCACTCTTGCCCACTAATTATGAGCTCTTCTTTTTATAAAGCGGGCTTAACTATGTTATGCTATGTTACATTCAATCAAGTATGGGAATGATATAAGTTGCCATTTAAAGATCCAGTTGTGTAAATAAATGATATAAATTTAAGTATTGTATACCTTGCCCCTAGCATCATTAATCAATTCCTGCACTGTTTCCCATTACATCTCAGGTCAAAGACCTTAGTTAACTCTTATCTTATTTTCCTAGTCTCATTTAAAACCCCAAGATTGACCACTATTTTTACCAAAAAAAAAAAAAAATAGATAGATAGATAGATAGATAGATAGATAGATACTCAATTTCCTCTGTAGGTGTCATGTCTGGACTCTCCCACTCTTCTTTTATCTCTTTCAACTAAATCTATAAATGGCTAGATTTTTATTGATGCTTAACACAAACTTCACAAACCTAGTGAGAAGAAGAAAATCAGCATATTGTCGCGGCTCCAAACTAGCAGCATGTCCTATAATTAAACCTTTCCTTTTTCTTTACCATGCCCAATCTCCCTCCTACCACACTCTCCCTATAACTCTCATTTCTCTAGGGATGCCCTCCTCCTGAAAGCTTAAATATGGGCAATTACTTTATCCACAGCAAGCCAACAGTGCAGAAATTACCTCTGCCCTTCTCAACCCTGCCTCAGGGTATATGTTAATTACAGCTGTCAGAGGTAACTAGTAAAAGTAACTGGGGTATGGAGCCCTGGGATTGGGTGTTTGGCTCATTTGAGCTCTATGGGTTCTTCCTAGGCCCCAGGCTGAAAGAGGTGAATGATTTAATTATTCTAAAGCAACACAAACTATGAAAAAGGATTTAACAAAGACTGTGAGTGCAGCCTTCTTGGTCAGATAAACCTGGATTCCAATATCTAGTCTCTGCCACCAACTAGTCCAGGGGCATTAGCCAATTCTGCTTTCTCTTCTACAAATGGTATGGTATTAGTAATTAGTTTTTACAGTACTGGTTCCCAAATTAAATGAGACAATGAATGTGGGGTCTCAAAAAAATCATTTGACCTAAAATAATAATATATTCTTATAAAATTTCATCAACATGCCACTTCGAATAGACAAATTTTTCTTGTTAACTAGGATTGCCAAAAGAACAGTACCGCCTAGACATACTAGCAGAAACATAATGGTTCTCAAATATTCTCATGTGATATGTTAAAAATAACGTATTACTTTTAATAACAATACTTACTCATAACTCACACTCGAATAATCTATTTTTTCAACTCTATAAAAGATAGTTTTTCTAAATTGTTACTATTTCTGAAATTGCGGTGATTCTTAAAATTGATGCATACATTTACTGTAGTACTGCAACTGCTTTCTCTTAAATAATTGTACTGAAATCCACAGGGTGTCTTACAATCAGTGGTGCTTTAATTACATAATTAAGTAAAATAGCATTATTAAAAATGTATTGTCTCTTTTAAGAAGTGAGCAGAGCCATGTTCTCAGAAGTTTAAAAAGATCTAGTAGACTGCTTAAATTATCACCAAACTTCCCCTTTGAATTTTTTACTGTATCCTTGGGTCTCTCACCTTCATTCTTCACTGCCATCTTTATCTTCTAACTACTGCTTTCTGATTACTTGCTATGTTCTATGTACTTTGTCAAGTGCCTTATAAATGCCATTTTATTTTACTGCACATAGTACTAGAGGTGGATAAAATTAAAGATGAGGATATTGAGGCTCTGCTAGGAAGAAAACTGAGGTTCAGAGGGTAAAGTGATGGCCCTATTCCACAGTAAGTGAGATAGTTCAAATGTAAGACTGACTCCAAACCCATAATTCTTAAGCACTATCAGAGTCCCTTAATTATAAAGAAATGGCTTCAGTAAGCAAAGAAATAACACTGGCCCCACAGGAATAATTTCATCAATGGAACATATTGGAAAACAGAGGATGAGGCTGTCAAAGTAGCACCAGGAAGTTGCAAAAGCTTGCAAGGTAAATACAAAGGGATGACTACCTCCCTCTACCAGAGTTTCTCCTTCTGAGAGTTTTTGTTTGATCCATAAAAATGTACTTATTCAGACTCCATTGATGATGGGAACAGGTATTGATGGATATTCTGAAAAAATTGAAAGGCAGTGCTCATGGCATGTTAGAATACTTGTGGAGTTTTTTTTTTTTTTTCCTCCTTGAAATGACGTTTTAATTCCTAAATATCACCTTGGAGCATAAAGTCTTCTCCTGATCATCAAGTAGCCCCATGCTACATTCATATCCCTCCAACTTTATCTTCTACTGCTTGATACTGAATGAATCCAGAAGAGTTTCCTGAAAGACCACACCTTTTCTGTTAGAACACATTGCTTTCCACTGTACTGGGCTTCTTGGGAGGAAATAAAGTGGGATATCTAAAGTGAGATTCTGACTGCAAATTGCTTGACTATCAGAAAACTGTCTCTCATCAAAATGACGTATGGACAATCACAACACCTGAAATTTTTACAGCGGAGTCGTGTGTGTGTATGTGTGTCTGTGGAAAAAAGATAATTATTCTCTCTAGATCCTGATGTGACTAGATAAGAATTCTTAATTATTTTTATTAAGCACCCAGAATCCACTTATCTTCTTTATTTTTATTATTTATTTGTTTTTTGGGACAGAGTCTCACTCTGTTGCCCAGGCTGGAATACAATGGCATGATCTAGGCTCACTCCACCTCCTGGGTTTAAGGGATTCTCATGCCTCAGCTTCCTGAGTTGCTGGGATTACAGGAATGCAGCACTGTGTGTGCACAGCTAATTCTTGTATTTTTTAGTAGAGACAGAGTTTTGCCATGTTGGTCAGACTGGTCTCGAACTCCTTGCCTCAGGCCATCCTCCCACCTTGGCCTCCCAAAATGCTGGGATTTCAGGTGTCAGCCACCACACCTGGCTTTCTTTATTCTTTACAGAACTCTACATATATTCAGGTTGCTATACTTCTCCTATATGCCTCAAGGGACTATGGCCTTATCACCTGTTCCATGTACAAATGCCCATAGGTCCAAATCATTAGTCCACTGTCTTTTGTGAGTTGACTAACATTGGTTCAGAGGTGATCTTGTTTGGTCCAAATGGAAGGTCTGACTCTATGCTTGGGGGAATGGCTTCTATCTCAGCCTGTACAATTGTCTTATCTCTTTTCTGCAGGAGGTAAACAACAAGCTATCTATATTTCCCCAAATATTATTAGCAGCTATACTGTCACCATAAGATTATCAGTTTTGTAATGAAATAAATACCCAAGGAAGGCAGAACAGAGAAATGGAAAAAAAAAAAAAGAAAAATGAGTCCATGGTAACATCACTGAGTATAACCTGCATCTGAACTTTCAGTTACAGACATAAGGATAATGTTGTTTAAGTAGGTTTGAGATAATAGTGTTTCTTGCACCTAAAAACATGCACATGGGTTCTGTACTTTGAGAGACATAAATGATTGATTAGTGATAACAAGGAAGATGGAACTATTTTGGTAGAGGGCAGCAATACTGACCCAAACCAACTGGTCAGGCCAAAATTCCAGAAGTTATCTTTGGCTTTTTATTATTTATCACCTCAAAATGTTAGAAATTTTATTTCCCTCCAAAATATTCTGTTTTCCACCTATTTTCCTTGAACACAATCTTAGCCCAAGTATCCTGCATTTCTTGCCTGGAATATCACCATATTTACCCAAGTGGTCTCCTACTACTACTATTGCTACACTCTAATTGTTCACATTCATATCACAGAGATATTTTTTAATCTTTTAATGATTCCCTACCACACATGGGTCAGAAGCTGCATTTCTTATCAGTACACACACAGTCCTATATAATCTGCCACCCACCTTTGCAGCCTCATCTCCTACCCTACTTTCCCAGCATTTCTTCTGTTCCAGCCACTCTGGCCTCTTTCCATTCTTTTACTTAAGTTTATTCTTGCACCAGGAACTTTGCACTTTTCTGTCTATGGTGATTTTTCTTGGCTTTACTTGGTTGACTCATTCCCACCCTTGAAGTCTCAGCTTAAATATCACCTCCTTAGAAAAGACATTTCTTTATTATCTTTTTATGTTTCACTGATTGTTTTCTGCTCTGCCTTATTAAATATTGATCACATCATCCCATGTGTTTCCTCCTTATTGCTCTTAACTAAAATCAAATTTTATGCTGCTGTTTGTACATTTTTTGTTTAGGTTTGTCTCCTTTTGGGGAAGATCATCATTACAGAGGGAAGAATCTTAATGATTTGCCTACCTAAGGCACTGACTTAGGTGGTAACTTGCTCTGGCAGGCTTAAAATCTGGCTGAAAATTCTTCATTATGCCCCCCTTTGAGAGGTGGAATATATGGTCCCTGTTCTTAAAGCTGGTGAAGCTTTGACAAATACAGTTCTTTGTGACTTTTGAGAGTTAGTCATAAAAAGCTATGTGCCTTCTAACTTGTTTGCTGGGAAAGCTCAGTCATGGAGCCCTGAGACACCCTCCAGTGACTCAGCCTGCTGTGTCAGAGAGGCTGCACATAGGTGCTTTGGTAAGTAGTGCAAGCTGATATCTTTCTAAACCATCCCAACCCAGCATCCACTTATGTGAGAAAATAATCCATCTTGAAAATAGATGTGTTCCAGACTCCAGCCATTCAAGCAATCTTAGCTGAGGCCATGATAATTGTAAAATCACAGAGCAGATAAAAGACGCCTTGTTGGTGCCCTTTCTGAATTCTTGACTCAAATAATCTATGAGCATAGTTAAATAATTCTTTTATGCTATAAATTTCAGGATGTATTATAACAATAGGCATCCAAAACACTGACCCCAACCAAATGTTCAAAACTATTTGCTGAATGAGACTGACCATGCACCTTATAGGGACAATGATTTAGAGATCTGGGTTCTAGTCCAGGCTCTGCCAGTATGTATTATCTGACCTTAGGAAAATCTTTCCTATCTACGAGTTTCAATTTCCTCATGTGTACATTCAAGTGATGTAATTAGCTAAACCTTAGGCCCCTTCCACTTAATTCTTAGTCTATAGATGATGGTTCCAGCAGCAGTAAAGAAAATGAATAACCTGAAATAGAGGTTTTCCCTTCTTTGGATATTAACACAGTTTAAAGAATATAATCTGTAGATCTCTGGGCAGGCTGGAGACAATGAGATAATTTGACAAGGCACACATTTCTCTGCCTCTGAGCATTCACATGGAAATAATTTATCTTTGCCCTTAAAGACAGATCTTGTGGGATGAAGGAGCTTAGCAGGCAGATGGGTTAATTGGGGGAGAGGAAGGGAGAGGCTGCAAATGAATGTTTTCTAAAGGTTTCCATTTTTGTAACTGAACTATTTTCTTTTTTTCCTAAGATTCTGAAATGCCTCTTTCTACAGTGTTGACTCCAGAAACCAGAGTCTGAAGCAGAAACATGTCAGCAAGACCACCAGGTCTGTGGACTGCTCTCAAAGCAGAGAAGCTACGAGACAGTCACCATTCTGACCTTTCAATTGTGTAAAATAATGATCCCTCTCTGCACCCCCTTCATTAGGAGATGAATGTGTATTCCCCAAAGGCACACAGGAAATCAAGCGAAATGAGGATAAGAACAAACAAGAGTGTCCTAATTTGTAATCCAGTGTCATTTCACTACACCAAGCACCCTCTCCAACCCTTCATGGCCCACCTCGCATGGGCATTAACTTCCAAAGAAAGAGAAGGATGGAAAACCCACTTTTTACTGCCTTTGGGATCTTTCTGAGATTATTCACTAAGGATAGATATTTGGAGTCTGAGTGGGTGGGGAACTAGAGAATAAGAGAAGATATGGGCATGGTCATTCTCATTATGAGTAGAGTAGGTAGGATGGTGATCTTAGCTTATAGGCCCCTTAATTGTTATGGTTTAGACATCTGCTACCATGAACATGGCAGAAGCACATTCCAGCAACAGGAATTGAGAATATTTCTGCAGGAAAACTGATCAGAAAGAATCAAAGCAAATAGATCAGCCCGTGGCTATGTCAGCCACTGCTTACCCCGCCTTTCTTCAGCTAAGTTCATATGGAGCCTCAGAATCTTTTTCAACATGGCACCACAAGCAGCCATAATAGATTAGAGCTATGGCAAAAGACCAAAATGATCTTCTCACCAGAGGAAGAAAGTGATTTTGAATACAGCCTGGTTTAAATTGTCAGTTTTTTCCCCCCAAATGCAAGTCCCTCTGAAAGACTCAAGGATTGATATGTCCGAAATAAAAAGTATCTAAAGGGAGGGGGATCTTGTTTTTTAAAAGTCACACAATTAGACACAAAACCCAGACTTCCACATTTGTGGTTAAACGCCTCCTGTATTACACTGCAGTGCCCTCAGGAATTTTCTCTAATAAAGATCCAATGGCCTGTGGTTAGAACAGGCTAGAATAGCTGTAAGAAGCAAAACAATAATTTTATATGATATAATTCTCTTTCATTTTGCCTATTTGAATTTAAATGAACTTTACAGAGGAAGAAAGTATGGAATACACACAAAATTTTTTTCTCATTGGGTAACTGGTCTATATGGCTCCTTTCATCAGCATAAAATGCAAAAAAAAAAAAAGGAGGGATTTAAAATTAAAATCCTATATAACGTAAATGATTAGTACCATTAGCAATCTCAGTGTACTTTAAAAATTTGGATATACTTTCAAAAGTTCAAGGAAAACAATTACTATTAGGATAGTGGAAGGTAGATGTTTATTGAGAAACTGGGCAATTATTCTACAAAATCAATTTAGCTAAAGTGAATTTAATTCTATTCAATCTTCTCCTGTTCTGAGAGAGTGAAATTACAAATCAAAATACAAGCCAAAGAAAAAAGAGACAACTGTCATGTGACTAGGCTACATTTTACATGCTTGTTTGAGGCATAACCCAGCCAGAATGAGGCAGTTAGGGGAAGAAGATGAGGCAAGTGTGTGATGGTAAGCCCAGAGCCTACCTGCCACCATCCTCAAATCACATACACCACATGGACATTACAAATTAATTACAGCACTCATTTCTGTTAAAAATTGATGGAGGCCTCAGAACTCTCTTCGATAAAATAGTATTGCCTGCTCCAGCAGCCGACCGGACTTGACATATGAGATGAGAACCTATGTACAAAATGTTGGCTATTAATAGTGGTCTAAGAATTAAGATACCTGTGTTCTAGTCTCAGCTTGGTCACCAACTGAGACTAGACAAATTGTGCACCAAGGATACATTTCTTACCCTCTTCAGGTGCTAGTGCCCTATCAGTAAACTGAATAACAAAATTCTAATATCGCCTATATTAGAATCATTGCATTATTGTTTTCTGGAAGAGACCTTACTGATAAGTTAAGTTTGCCAAGCCACCCAATGTAAGAATGTAGGGAGTGAGGGTAAGGTAGAGGGAATGTCTTATACTATTTTTGCAAAGTTATTTTAAATTCAAATACCCCAAAGAGGCAAAAATGTTGTATCAAATTATGACCACTTTCTTTCCTATTCTATTCTAATACTATGCCATTGTGTCACTGTTAGAATTTCTTGGGGAAATCTCAGAAGGATGCAAAAGACCCTGATTAAAATAGGAAATATTGGCTTTTGCTCCTCACTAGCCATATGGCTTTGTTAAAATAATTTCTCCTCTAGGATGCTACCTACTTCAAATATATCTATCTCTATTTTTCACACTTCCAGCCTCTAAAACGGATAGTTGATTGTACCAAAAACCCATGGACAGCCAGTTTCTTTTTCTAGTGAATCTGAACTATGATTTATAGGAACTGAAGCCAATCCATGGCAAGCCTTTGGGTGGAAGGTTTTCACAGACAGAGCATGTGAGCATCTATGTTGCTTCATGTTCAAGATGAGGAGGTAGAGGTGTGTTCAGGAGAGCGCAAAGCAGAGGAACTTTAAGAGATAATACTATTTGCCTAGGTTCTACCTGTACAGTTTTTATTTCAAATTTCATGATGGTCTAAGAGGTTTCATCACCTGTCCCAGACTTCTCTGAGCTCTCTGTAATCTTACCATGAATTGTCCTTTCTTTAGGCCAACTTTTGTTCCTGCAGTCAAACCATGTTCTGTTTAATGAGAGGAAAATGATGAAGGCGTGGCTTGGACTGAGACCTCTGAAGTCACTTACATGAATCTTTACTTGTTTGTTTCCATTATGATGAAGTCTATCTCCACTCTGATACTAACTTGACATCAGCTGACCAGTTTCAGATGGGAACTTTACTTGCCCACATTCTCATCCATTCAATTTTCTAGAGCCTGTACTAAGTGTTGGGTGAACTCTCACCTCTTCTTATATTGAGATTTCTTTGATCTCAGTTTTCTCAACATCTTTACCTTTCTCTGTGCCTGCTTTTTTTTATTTCTCTGTTGCCCTTGCCTATCCTTCCCAACAAATGTATCGATGCAAACTTAACCTTTCATGCACTCAAGATGAGCCCTAAAGACTGACACATTTCTAAGAATCTGTTCAAGTGTAGCTGTCTCAAGCAGTTTCCCAAAAGGAGTAAGATACAGGCTTCTAGAGTCAAACTTGGGTTTGAATCCTACCTCCATGAATCACCAGAAATGCAATCATGGAAAAGTTACTTAACTTTTCTAAACCTCAGTTCTTTTATACTTAAGGTCAAATCAGATCATGTGTTTACTGGTCTAGCACAGTTCCTTGGATTTAATAATGACTCAATAAATGCTGTCACTGTTATTGAAGCAGGAGAATAGGGTCTGGAAGCAAGCAACTGAAGGCCAATTTGTGCTGACTTTCTAAAAGGAAAAACACCAGGGCCTGGGGGCAGGGAATCTAAGGTCAATTCATGCTGATTTCCCAAACCTGGAACACAAGGAAAACACCTGGGTATAGGGGCAGGGAACCTAAGGCCAATTAATGCCAACTTCCAAAAGCTAAACTAAGAAAACAAAAAATCAGAAAAACCCATCTCTCCAAGCCCCCAGAGTAGCAAAGGGTCAAAGGCTACTCTCCCCTCACGCTTCTGCCACAGATGAAAAGGGAGAATGCCCTGGATTGCCCGCAGGGCAAGCATGGCCATCCCTTCATCTGCATAGGGCACCAATTCACCTCAGCCATTCATTAGCCATGGACCAAATCCTTCATCCAGATAAGGGGTAGCCAATAGGGACCTCAAAAGCAGTACTTAACACCCAGAAAACTTTTTAACTGGACCCTTGAGTGTTTACTCCAGCTCAGTCCAACCCCATGGAGTACTTTCTTGCTTAATTAAATCCCTGCTTTCGCTACTTTGTTCCTGTATTTCATTCCTTTGTTACTTTGTGCGTTTTGTTCAATTCTTTGTTCAAAACTCCAAGGACCTGAACAACTTAAACTCCCAGGGCCTTCCTTCCAGTAACATCATTATCAGCATCATCCTTAGCTCAGCATGCCCTCGCCCTGCTTCTGCAGGCTACCCATGGGTCACAATGCAGTTCAGTCATTGTCTTCTCCAGGGAGCCTTCCTTGATCTTTCCTACTTCCTAATTTTTAAAGTGATTACAATATTTAACATATCAAAAAATGATACTTCATATGTATGTATTTTCCCACAAATGTGAGATCCTTCAGAACAAGGAAATTATTTTGACACATCTTTCTCCCTCTCCAAAGACAATCACAAAGCATTTTTGACTTTTCTTCCTACGTGTCTAAAATCCTGGTCTTAGTGTTCCACCTTGCCTGAGATGACTATTTGTTGAATTAAGATAACTGAAGGTTATACAACAAGTTCCCTCAAATCGATGATGATACCTATTTACACAAAAGAAATTAAACTGAAAGAAGTGGCCTGCCCTGAATCACCCAGATGTCAGCCTAGGACAGAGGGATCCTCACTCAAGAAGACTCACATAAAGGGGAGTGTATCCTCTTCTGAGGTCACCATTTTCTGGATGGATAACTCTATTTAACGTAAAAACTTCCACCTTTCATTAAGTTCAAGTCCATCTTTTCAACAACTTCTTCAGTTGCTAGTGTAAAATTTTAAACTCCTCAGGATAAGTCTCATCCTTCATCCCCCGAGAGCCCTCTAGACACTTGAAGTCAATGATCTTATCTCCATTTATTCTTCCTTTGAAGCACAGCAATGCCACCAGTTTTATCAGATTGCAGCAGAAATAATTAGAATGGCTGAGGAAGTATAACAAGGAGGATTCCAGGCAAGGACAGAGAGTCAATTTCTTTAGTAAGGGAAGTGGAAGAGTGCTGTATGTTATGTGATGTGACAGAGACATCTAAATGAAATGCCACAGGACATCTAATTAGGTGTTCCTTGCCACCTGGTCCCATTGCCTAGCCAGAAGGGGACAGTAAATGAAATTAGTAGAGTCTAAATTCAGAGAAGATAAAAGAAAATCCTTCTCTACACAAAGTGCAATTATCCACTACTGCAGGATAATATTGAGGCAAATTGAAGCAAGAAGAATTTGGAAAAGGATTAGGTGTTTATATGAATAAGAACAGCTTGTGCAGTTACTAGAAAGGATAACAATTACATGGCCAATTAGTCCCCTGGTGTTAGGGTATGCACTGAGCTCAAACTGGGGTCAGAGAATGAACTGCCTATAGAATAATACAGTAACATCACATTTTCTAGGTGCATTATGAAATTTTTATTTGACTAATTCTTCTGAAGAATCTAAGAGGAAAACACTTCAGTTGGCATAGTGTGAATTGCTTCAGGTTTGGCTTTTGGATCTAGATCAGAAATAGAAATGGCCTGTGAGAAACCTTCACACAAGATCCGATTCCAAAATTTTGAAATAACTTTCTAAAAACAGTGGAATAGGAAAGACAGTATACTAGCAGTTTAAAGACCTAGATTTATGGGACTATTTTATATTAGCTAAATGACTTAGAGGAGATCATCTACTTTTGCAAGCTTCAGTTACTGTATTAATCTGTTATTGTGCTGCTATAAAGAAATACCTGAGGGCTGGGTAATTAATAAAGAAAAGTGGCTTAATTGGCTCATTGTTCTGCAAGCTATACAGGAAGCATAATGGCTTCTGCTTCTGGGGAGGCCTCAGGAAGCTTCCAATCATGGCAGAAGGCAAAGGGGGAGCATGAATTTCACATTAAGAATGTGAAAGGCCCTTGAATAACACTAACTAAAGTCACCTGAGAGCAGAAATTACGTCTTAATTAATCTAGTTTCATCTTGTGCATAGCACAGTACCTGACACTTATTATAGTTGAGAGATGATGAATGAAGAAGCAATTTGGTAAATATTTGGAAGAAAATACTTCTTCTATTCTTTTTTTTTAATTTTCTTTCTTTTCCTTTTCTTTTTTTTTTTTTTTGAGTTGGAGTCTTGCTCTGTTGCCCAGGCTCGAGTGTAGTGGTGTGATTTCGGCTCACTGCAACCTCCGGGTTCAAGCAATTCTCCTGCCTCAGCCTCCCGTAGCTGGGATTACAGGCATGCACCACCATGCGCCTGGCTAATTTTTATATTTTAGTAACAGACAGAGTTTCACGATGTTGTCTAGGCTTATCTTGAACTCCTGACCTCAAACGATCCACCCACCTCGACTTCCCAAAGTGCTGGAATTACAGGCATGAGCCACCACACCTGGCCATTTATATCTTCTAACCACACATATGAGCACAACAGTAGCAACTTCCCCAGAAAAGACCCCTCATCTGTTAGAGGCACATGGTCCCAGTTAATTCTGGGCTATCACAACAAATACAAGGAAGGAAATCTGACCCCGTTACTCCCCTCTTCACCAACACATTCCCTGCATTGGCCTATGGGTCTCTAAACTGCCAAAGTAAAACTACAGTTAAATATTTGTTGGTTGGTTGATTTACTTTTTAATCTGAATTTAGAAGACTTAAATGTGGGCCCACAAAGCCCCTAAGGGACCTAATTTCAAGTAGCTAAGCATAAGACTGACTTTGGAAGGATGAGAAAAGAGAAAAATTTCTGAACATCTGGAAAGGTACCATGATTCAAATGAAAATAACAAAAATTAGAGAGCAGAATTGTCCCCTCCATGTCATGAGTATTATTACAAAGGTACACCCTCAAAGTAGATGGCTCTAAGAAGAAGGAAGACAGGAGTTAATAACATGAAAAGTGGAGAGGAGATGAAACTGTGCACACAAAATGTTTTATTTCCCATACCCTACTCAAAGCATTAACAAGAAGCCTTCCCAATTATTCTCAGCAAGCTAACATAACCAGGAGCAAAACCTAATGACGATAACAAAAGACAAAAAGTATTAATCCCACCTGTTAATAAAACATAGAAATACTAATAGAAAATGAACCTAACTGCACACCATTTTAAAAGAATAATATACCATGAACAAACAGGATTATTCAGGCATGCACCAATGATGCAATATTAGGAAACCTATTAGTGTAATTTGCCAATAAATAGACTAAAGGAGAAATAGCATCATCTTAATAGAGGCTGAAATTCAGTTGACCAAATTCAACACACACTATAGCTAACAGCTCTTGCTAATCTATGAAGAGAGTGCCAGTACCTTAACCTGGAAAGAAAAGTGTATCTAAAATCTACTGCCAACATTCTACTGAAGAAAAAAGTATAATGACATTCCAACTAAAATCTGGGAAAAATAATGCTATCACTACAAGGTTCTGAATATGTTTTACATTGAAATTGTGTAAAATCATAATATAAATGGAAGAAAAATATAGAAATTATTAGAAAAGGCAGGACCAAGCTTTTTTACTACTGGGATACTAGGGATAAGATAATTTGTATAATGAGCCTAAGGAAAATTATTAAATAATTATTAAAATTACTATAGTTTTAAAGATGACTTACTATAAAGAAATAATAATAGCTTGCCTGTGGTTTTGTAAAAACAAGTTGGAAATGTGATTTTAAAAAATCAAATTTTTATAATCAAAAAAAGTGTTGAAGTAAAAAGTAGAAATGTGTAGAATCCACCTAAAACAAACATTTAATTAGAGATATAGAAAAAAGGTACAAGTAGAGTTATGATTTTAAGCGGGAAATTTCAAACATTTTATTTTTTTCCCAAATAATTTTTAAATTGGACACTATTCTCACTGGATCTCAAAGGAAATTATCCTTTCTTTGTAACAAAATGATTATAAATAGAAAAGATGAGGAAGAATTATCAAGAAAACTTTCAAAGAGGAACAATAGTGGGTGATACATATTGCCTGTCATTGAAAATTTATATAAAAATTTAGTTTTTAAAATTGTGGTAATGGCACCAGAATAGGCAGACAGATGAAACAGAAGTAAAATTCCAGAAACAGACCCAAGTATTTAACAGAATTTAGTCTAAGATAAATGTGACATTTTAAATCAACAATTAATGAATGGGCTGGGCGCGGTGGCTCATGCCTGCAATCCCAGCACTTTGGGAGTTGGAGGTGAGTGAATCATCTGAAGTCATGAGTTCCGGGCCAGCCTGGCCAACATGGTGAAACCCCGTCTCTACTAAAAATACAAAAATGAGCCAGGTGTTGTGGCATGTGCCTGTAATCCCAGCTACTCAGAGGCTGAGGCAGGAGAATTGCTTGAACCTGGGAGGCGGAGTTTGCAGTAAGCCGAGACCATGCCACTGCCCTCCATCCTGGGCAACAGAGTGAGACTCCCTCTCAAAAAAATAAATAAAATAAAAAATTAATGAATGGATTATTTAATAAACTGCACTCATAATTAGTTAACAATTTCTGAAGAAAGAAGCTGGATCTCTGTCTCATAATATTCTAAAAGAATTTGGACTATTTGAATAGTTAATTGTTAACAAGGAACTAGAAAAGAACAGAAAAAATATGTTAAATAATTTGAGGATAGGAGAAAATTCTAGCCACCAGATGCAGAAACCATAATTGAAAAGAATAAAAAATAGGCTGCATAGGAATTTAAAATCATAAGATTAAAAAAATACTTTGAAGAACATTAAAAGGTAACTGAGAAGTGGGATTTTTGCAGCATCAGTGACAGAGAAAAGGCCAACATCATGAATAAAAAATTGGGACTTGAAAATAAAAAGAACAAAACCAGTAATATACATTTAAAAATTACACTGTAGGCGATTTACAAAAGATAAAACAAAACAATAAACAGAAAAAGTATATTCCTTAATAATAATATAAAGCAAATAATGAAACACCATTTTTCACATGTCAAACTAAAAGGAAATAAAATACATCAGATTCTGTAAATAAATAATATACATTTTAGTGTAATTAATTTTAAATTGCATCAAAAGCATTTAACCCAGTAATTGAATTGTGGGAGATTCTCCTCAGGAAGTTTTGATGGATATGTACAAGAAGTTCTTCCTAAAGAAATTTACTAGACATTGCTTAAAATAATGAAAAAATGGAAACGAACCTAGTGTCTGACAACAGGAAGCTGGTAAAATATTTATTGGCATGTTAATAATTCCATTTTTAAACATGCTGAATATGGAGCAGGGCAATGTTTACAGTAGTCTTTTATGCTACAAAACCATTTTAAGGTCACAATTTATACGGTTAAAACATTGTAGGTCAAACTGGTAAAATTCAATTCTTGTGACCTACAAAATTGTGATTTTATAGCTTCAGCCTACTGTGTTATTTTGTTTCTTTACCACAAGCACACAAAACTAAAATTCTGGAAAAAAATAAAATATCTAACAATTAATGTCTCTAACTGGTTGGTATGTAGAAGTTTTCCCCTTACGTGTTTTTCTGTAGTTTATACATTTTTCATATGTTTTAGTCTAGTTAAAATACATTTCTAAAATATAAGGAAAGTAAGGTGACATAAAGGACATACTCCCAGATCGTCCTTCCCCAACCATGTCTCTGGAATAAAATGAGGCTCCCGCACACTGTCCTTTTCTAGAGTGACACCTAGCTCAAATACTGTACACCCTAGGAAGTTGAAGGGGTGTTGTTTTTTCCATCTCTGACACCAGGGTCAATTTTTTTTAGCTTGTCTGTTCACAGAAATGGAACACAAATGGCCAAGGAGACAGCAAATCACGAATGAAAAGATTAGCTCCCACCCCAGCACATCACCACATACACAAAGGTTGCCACTGTTAATCCTGAGTGACTGATATCTTATTGCTAAAGAGATTTCAATAAAACCTAACACAAAATCTTCCAAGAGAAGGCATTTACAGAGACAATGCCCTTCAAAAACAGGCTGGCATCGTAGATGTTTGCAGGAACCAGCATTGAGAAGATAACAGGAGGGCAATAATTTTTTGACAGCTAAAGTCAAAGGGAAAACTCAGAGTTGTTAAATTGTCATTGTCTGACAGCAGAAATTATATAAATCCATCTATGTAGACTACTTCATTTTTTGTGAGACTAAAGTAAAGCAAGAATTTACCATGTGAATCCAAGTAAAAAGGACATTAAATCCATTTATGTCTAGTGTTTCATTACTGGAACACTAAGCATGTGGAAGTTATTTACATCCTATTGCCCAAGGTCACCTCCAAGGCCTGATTGCAAAAATTCAAAAAATTGCAACCTCTGGCATAAATGGATTAATGGATGCCAATGTCTCATTCCCTGAAGTGTAGACCATAGACCAGTAGCAGCATCATCACTTAGGATATACCTTGCTAGAAATGTAGAATATGGAACCTTATCCCAGACCTCCCTACTCGGAATCTTTATTTAATAAGATCCCCAGGGGATTCATATGCACATTCAAGTTTGAGAAGCACTGAAGTGGTGAACATAATATAATACCTTCAGCTGTGGTTTTACAATAGCATGGGAACACTGTTCAACTGTGGGACAGAGAAGGATTCCCCAATGGAGGAGAGCACCCACACATCAAAGAGGGATAGCCTTCCACAATTTTGATACTACATACCCAAGGCCAGGATCATTTGGGGCAACTGTTGAAGGTGATGATCTAGAGGGAAAACAATCAGAAACAATTCTAGAGAAAGAAGAGTTAAATGGGGGCAGAAGAGTCCTTACATTCTTGTGTAGTCCTCTCTTGAAATTAGAGGCAGTAGAAGTGACTGGTCATTAAAAAAGCAAGGCTAATGCTGATTACTCAAAACTGAAGGAAAACATTTCCTCAATTTGAGTAAGAATTTTCTAACAAAACAGGTACAGATGACGTGGACTATCAGAGGGCTGATAGTACTTTTCTTACCATCTCCACCATCAAGAACTATTCTATTCAGTTATTTTTTGCTTTTCATTCCATTTTAGGTATTTCACCCAAATATCACTAATTTTGACAATCTATTATCTACTCATATGAAATTTAGAGGTGATACGTATTTCCTCACTCTGAGCTTAGGTAACTTGCCTAAGGTGACCCAGTAAGCAAGTGGTAAATTTAAGATTCAAATCAAAGCTACACTACTTCCATAATGATGGCTGAGATTAGAGATACTGAAGAGGCTCTGTATGCATCAGATAAATGAGAGACAACTTAGCACTTTCCAATTTTTCCCTGTTGAATATCAAAGCCATGCAAAGTATATTTGTAAAAGCATGGATTCTAGAGCCTCATTTATGAGAAGTCTGTTGCAGTTAGGGTATGAGAGGAGGCTGGAAAATACGCAGACCTGTATTTTGAAAGGTCCCTTCCTATTTGGTATAGTTTATCGATCATTGTAGTACTGTTTCCCCTTGTCTAACAACACAGGTGTGGTACATGGAAATGTGATGCCCTGCACAGCTCTTAGTTCTTCCTATATCCATCTTCGGTTGTTTCTAACAAGAGAGGGCACATCCAAGGATGAACTATGAATTTCCCACTCTTCTAGAATAGAGGTGTGAGCTCAGAAGGACCCCCAGATTCTAAATTTTATAGGAAATTGACCATCCAACGAAGGGAAGCTAGTCAACAGCCCTGTGCTTATCAAAGAAAAAAAAAAAAAAGAGAGTAATTGCACCTTGCTTTTCCATAGATATTACAAGGCACTTTAAAGACATGAAACATGTTTGTCTTCTTGTAGAGAAGCAGTTAAGTATTTTGGAATAACGGCAACAAAAATAAAAATAAATGCACAGAGCCAGACAATTTCAAAAAAAAAAAAATAACCAACATATTCTCTACGCATTAGCTATCCAAAAGAAGACAGAGTTGCTTTCATTTCGCTACTTTTCTTTATTCTCATAAAGCTCATTAGCTGGCAATTATGCAATGATATATGCAGAAAAATAGCTACACTATAGTCTTTGAATTGTGACTGCTGAGATGCCTCAGAATATACTAATGAAGAAAAAATGAAAATTCTCATGAATTCAAAAACAGTCAGCTTGAAGCCTTACTCACACAAATCAGTTCAGCATACTATGCTTAAGTACTTTGTGAATGGAAAAAAGGACACATTAATACCTAATACATTTAAGAAGTGAACAGTGATCTAATTTCCAAATAATCACCACCTATGGTTAGTTTCATTTTCTTCTCAAAGGAAGATTGTATCTCTCTAGTTGAGTGTTATCATTTTTGTCTTACTGGTTCAAGAACAACAATATCATCACCCTGAATAACTTATTGAAAATATAGTGGAAAGAATATGAACATTTAAAAAAGACAGATCTCTGTTAAATTTCAGTTCTATCACCTGTTATGTATTTGAACTTGGACAAGTTCCTTAATTACTCTGGGAAGTTAGGATTAATAGTGTTTTCCTGAATCAATGTTTTGAGCTTCACAAATAATTTATGCAAAATATTTGGCATTTAGCACACTAACCATTCAGCAAATAGAGCCTTCCTAATTCTCCCTTTTTACCTACATTGGTAGTGGAATGGAATGAAGTCTTTCTTGTATGGGACCTGGAGCCTCCAAATTAGTGCTGCTTGTAAAGAGGTTTCTTGCATTGGTGTGCCACCTGGCTGTCCCTCTAGTCTGAAATTATGGGCAAAATGTCACAGTTATTTCTGAGTATGATAGTTCAAATTTAGGTACAAATATTTAAATCTAAGATTGTACTTGGCTTATAACGCTTAGAGACAATTTCAGGGTATTTGTACTTATGTGGTTTAAAGCAACTGGCTTCTCTTGAAAAGTCACGGATACATCACTCAGTATTGTTAAAGAGAAAGCTTCTTGGCAGGGCGTGGTGGCTCACACCTATAATCCCAGCACTTTGGAAAGCTGAGGCTGGTGGATCACCTGAGGTCAGGAGTTCAAGACAGCCTGGCCAACATGGTGAAAGCCTGTTTCTACTGAAAATACAAAATTAGCCAGGCGTGGTGGTGCATGCCTGTAATGCCAGCTACTCAGGAGGCTGAGGCAGGAGAATCACTTGAATCCAGGAGATGGAGGTTGCAGTAAGTCGAGATCACACCACTGCACTCTCCGGCCTGGGCAACAGAGCAAGACTCCATCTTAAAAAAAAAAAGAGAGAGAGAGAGAGAGAGAGAGAGGAGAGAAAGCTACTTGGCCCTCTAGCATCCTGATAGAGTGAGGTGTGTACTTCAGTCTGTGCCATAGCAGCAGATGCAATTTGTGGACAGAACCACCATCTTTGCCATGATTAAATGAGGGAGCCCACACCTCAGTAGACCTGATTTTTGTAGGATGATGTCCACTCCCCCTGTCTCCTCCACCACTGTCCATTCCACTCTGCCTGCAGAGATAAAAATCATAACCTCTCCTCTCCCATGGGATAGAGGGCTTCCACCTCCACCCCACTGATCTGGGAATTGGCAGGAAGTATCCTTAAGTTAAATTTATAAAATTCTCATCTGGAGAATCTTGTGAGGGTCCAATTCAATGACAGGAAAAGAGTTTACTCTTAGGTTCAAATTTAAAACTACAAACGCTGTTTCTAACCCACATGAAACATCACCAAACCATCTATATGTCCCCTGTGAACAAAAACATCAAACTATGCCCCCAAAGACATCTTTGTCCCAAACTCTCTAGTTGTGCTCAGCCTTGCACATGTAGCAATGAACCTGGTTTCCACCAAGCCTGGTGTGCTTTTAGGTGGTGAAATGGCACTCCTCCTTCACCCTCCAAGGTGATACACGGAGGAGGCTGGACCAGATGTTTCGCAGGACCTTTTTAGACCTGTTTATGTGCCAATGGTTCCATTTTAGTTTTCCATTTGTCAGAGTTTTTGAAGAACTTGGACAGTTATCTCATTTATTACCATCTCTCCACTCTTTTCTTCCACTTAATTCAGGCTTATTAATCAGTGAATCACAAACTTCATCCCCTATTCTTTTGCCTAATTCCAAGTTGGCTTAAGCACTGCTGGGTAAGCAAATTTATGAGCAGGGTTGCATAGAAGACACTTCTGAGCATATAAGGAAAATAAAATAAAAAGCCCATTCCCCAGAACATGTGGGAACTAATCCTCTTCTCCCCACCTTCTGGGCATGGGTAGTAACCACATGCACATCTATATGGAGGGGGCCTGACAAAGAGTGGAGAGGCGGGATGAGCACTCTTAGACCATCAGCTTTATTCCCCTCAATCTCCATAAACCCTGATCCACTAATATCACTTAAGAACTGGTTCTTAAGTATGAAAACTATCTTATAGAAATGAAAAGAGCTACAGTTTTCAGAGCATTTGATAATCTCAATTGCTTTGTGTACTAATCCTGCATGCATCTTAACTGGCCTCAGAATAAAAGTAACAGCTAGAAGCCATTTTCACTTACTCCGAGAACATAGATTGAATGCAGACTGACACGGACAATGGGTAGGAGATTTTGCATACATTCATCTGTTCAATATGCTAAGGACCTCTATTTTGTAGGCACTCTTTTTATCTTCTTTCTATAGATGAGGAAACCAGGACACAGAGAGCTTCAGGCTCTTGCGCATCTTTGCGCAGCTAATGGGTGGCAGAGCAGAACTTTGAACTCAAAGCCTGAGATTTCTCTAGGATATCAAATTGCCCTGCTGGAAATTTCATTTCCAACCTGTGGACAGTACATGTAAAACCCTCTTTAATGAATTTCAAAGCTCCTGAGTCCTTCCTTATATGGATATCAGATGTGTTGTTTGTTTGGCTTTGTTGGGATGGTGAGAATTTCTGAGGGAGGGAAGAACACGCACAAAGTAAATGCAGGCAATGTGGAAGCATGATCAGGTCACAGCAGAGTCCTGCAGGTTAGCAGGCACACGAGGATGTAGGCAGAGGGCTTTTTCTCTCTGGATGAGAATGTCTATGGTGAGAAGCACTAGGAGAAGCAGTGAACAGGAAAGAGCACAAAAATAAACCACCACGTTGGGAGGCAGGACGGTAAATGTGGAGCTGTTTGTGTGTGTCCTTTTCAATTTAGCTTCAAATTCACTGGTATTCGTGAACCTGTAATTTGATGTTTCTCATGGTCTACAGAAAAGCTCACTGTGAAAACCATTAGCTTTTCCAATATTGTTCCTGCCCTCTTCTCTTTCTTTCTCCTCCACACTCTAAGAAAATTGTTGTTAGACTTCTCTGTGCATGCTACCTAGCCTTTAACTTCTTCCATATTTTCTTTTTGTCTCTTGATGCATTCTAGATAATTTCTTGTCATTTATTTCTCATTGATTCTCTCTTCGGCTGCTTCTAATCTGCTGTCAGTCCTATACCCTGGGTTTTTTAAACTTTTAAGTTCAGGAGTACGAGTGCAGGTTTGTTACAAAAAAATTGTGTCATGGGGTTTTTTTGTACAGATAATATAATCACCTAGGTATTAAGCCTAGTATCCATTATGTGTTTTTCCTGATCCTTTCCTTCCTTGCCACCTCCACCCTTTGATCGACCCCAGTTTGTGTTGTTCCCCTCTGTGTGTCCATGTGTTCTCATCTTTTAGCTTCCACTGACGAGTGAGAATATGCAGTATTTGGTTTTCTGTTCCTCTGTTAGTTGTCTAAGGATAATGGCCTCCGGCTCCATCCATGCAAAGGACATGATCTTTTTACGGCTGCATAGTATTCCATGGTGTACATGTACCACATTTTCTTTTTCTAGTCTATCATTGATGAGCATTTAGGTTGATTCCATGTTTTGCTATTGTGAATAGTGCTGCGATGAACATATGTGTGCATGTGTCTTTATAATAGCACAATTTATATTCCTTTGGGTGTATACCCAATCATGGAATTGCTAGGTCAAATGGTATTTGTCTTCAGGTCTCTGAGGAATCGCCACACTGTCTTTCACGATGGCTGAGCTAATTTACACTCCCACCAACAGTGTGTAACTGTTCCTTTTTCTCTACAACCTCACCAGTATCTGTTATTTTTTGACTTTTTAATAGCAGCCATTCTGACTGGTGTGAGATGGTATCTCATTGTGGTTTTGATTTGCATTTCTCTAATGATCAGTAATGCTGAGTTTTTCATGTGATTTTTGGCCACATGTATGTCTTCTTTTGAAAGTGTCTGTATATCCTTTGCATACTTTTCAATGAGTTTTTTTTTTTCTTGTAAATTTGTTTAAGTTCCTGATAGATGCTGGATATTAGACCTTTGTCAGATGCGTAGTTTAATCTCATGTGTAGTTTCTACTTTTAGCATTTTTTTGAATTAAAAAAGTCTTTATTGTCACTAGTTATAGTTTAATCTTCATTTTAGATACTCTCAACCTTGTTAAGGTGTTTTTTTATCATTAAAATTACTAAGCTTAGTTGTTTTTAAATTTGTATCTGATAAAATCACTACCTGAAGTCATGGAGACTCAGTCTTTAAGGCAATTGTTTCTGCCAATTTCTACTCTGAAACATCTGTTTTTTTGGGGGGCTTGGTTACCTAGAATTATGGTCCTATGAGGTATCTTATGATTATTGGCTTTGGAAAATTATTTGCAGGGATTTCCTAGGATCTAGAATAGAGAAACTTTCCTCCAGAGAGAATGTTTATTTCATTCCATCTAGCACCTGGAGACTGACAATCTGAAATCATTTTAAACTACATTCAAGAGCTAACAGTTTTTGAAGTCATATTTGTAATACAAAATTGAACTGAAATTTGACTAGGGGACCAGTATGTAATGTCCTACCTGCCAGAGGGGTAAGTTAAATTTGTGCTCACCTTCTCCATGGCCCCAATCTGCTCATACAAGGCAACACTCAGTCCAGCCTTATTGGAGAAGGTAGAGGTGAATAAATTTCTCAGTTTGTCCTCATCTACAGGCACATGCAAGTAAAGTCATGTTTATCAAGCTGCCCTCCTTAAAGTGGTCTTGAGTTTCCACTTGCTTGTTCCCAGAGGTGTCCAACACAAGTTATTTTCTTCAGCTTTATTTCTTCTGAATGGACAAATGTTCTCAGTGTACAATGAGCTTACAGGGCTTTCTTGCTATTTCAAGAAACTGCCATATCCTGGATCTTGGCCTGGTAATTCTTCATTATCTTTTGGCTTTATAATTGTCTTAAGGAGAATTTTGTCCAATATTTCTAGCTGTCCTCCATGGAAGATGTGGTGTGAAGACTTAACCTGTTATTACTCGAAGCAGGTGATTATTCAGAGCATATTTTTCTTTGTCTTACCCAAAATGCTCAATATTAGAAACAAAGGCAATAGGAAGAATGACTTTGCAAAGCATCTGTGTTAACAGTAGCTTCCTTTTATGGATGAGACCCTTGAAGATACAGAGAAGTTAAGTTCCTAAAATCACTCAGCTAGTGAACAAAGCCAGGATGCAAACCCAGGCAGAGTGTCTCCTAACATGTTCCTAACCATGACAAAAACCATACTTATTGGCCTTATCCAGGCAGGGATATGAAAACTACTTCATTACACAGAATGTCCCAATATGCCACTCTGTTATCTGACCCTAATTTATCTTTTTAGTCTTATGTCCTGTGTTTCCAATATTCTTCCCTGCTGCTCCCGCCTGGCAATGCTATGGTTGCCTGAATTAGTGTTATCCTTAGATCCATCTACTGATACTTATACCTCATGTTTATGGCATATCCAAATTTTCTTGTTCTTCAAATACCAATGTAAATGCCACCTCTCTAAGCCTTTTAGTATGTAAAACACCAGACACTTGGTTTATGGCTCCATGCTGTCAATGTTACTATTTTACAGTGAGGAAATGGAGGTTCTGAGGAGTCAAACAATTTGGTTATCCCAAAGTTGGTGACTGATTCAGGCAGGATTTGATTCTTTATCTTTTTGCCTCCAAAGTTCCTGTTCCTAACCATTATCTCGCATTTATCTCCTGTCTTAGAATATAAATGCATTTTGCGTGAATTTCCTGCAGCTCTCTTTACTTTATATTGCAGGACCATTATCATAGGACATGTCTTATCTCCCCTACTATACAATAAATGCTTGATACTTAGTCATAGTAAATGCACAGTCTGCCTTCTGGTGGCTAGACAGACAGTTAAATACAAGGAGAATAATTTTTCGAGAACTTAAATTTGGCTTTTGGGTTTTTTGAGAGGCTTCATCAATGTTTAATATCTCTGTGCATTAGTACTGTGTGTACTATATTTAGTCTTAGTGAGATATTCTGTATTAACTTGATGTCCACTGATTTTTGAAAGAACTTTTGGTGGTGTTTTAATTACTGATTGTGAAATAAACCCTGATTAACAAAATAATGTTCTGAAAATTATAGCGATAATGTCATTGGTTATTAGGCATTTGGAAAGAGCCCATAAAATGTATAAGAAAACTGTCTGTGTTTAATGAATACTGGAAAAACGATTTAAGACCCACTTTTCAGATATCAATTAGTTGTAAATTTTAAAAATATTTTTAAAATGTTTAGTAACTAGGAAAATCACTTTTGTGATGGGGGATTATGTGAGAAGTCCCATAGCTAACAGACAAATTGGGAAAGAATGTAAGTAAGAACATAGATGGGGAGAAATACAAAAACAATCATTACGATCTGTTGCTAGACTTCTTATATCATACAAATCATTATGTTAATCCTCCTGGCAGTTCTTACCCTAAACAGGTGAAACTAATTACTCAGTAGGGAGGCAGAACACCGGCCTCTAAACTTATTTATAAAATCTTATGAGGTATCTTCTGAAAGCAGAATTTGGTCTCTAATGAACACATGACAGACAAGTGCCTATTACATTGAAAATATAGCCATTTGGAGGGACATTTGCTTTAACACACTGCTTCTTATCTTGGATGCAAAGGTAACTGCCACCTTTAATTTTTACATTCTCCAGTGAAAGTCTGGAGGATTAAAGGGTTTGCATGTTCTCCAGTGCTGCACTGCAAAGTAATATGGCCCCAGTGATGTATTATAATAACTGAACAGTCTAATTCTTTTGCAGATTGGAAGGCTCAGGAGTGTCTTCTCCATCCTGGGCATTATTTTCTTCATCTATATAAAATGAATAATTTGAACATAATGAACTTAAAGGCTCTCTACAACCCTAAAATTGGTGAGATAGTGGTTAATGGCACGTTTTCATTAACAGGCTGTTCTTCTGTTGCTCTTCTTATAATAAATTCTTTCAAAATAAATTTCAGACCCTTTTTCTAACAAATAAATGGACTTGAGGCAGATCTGAAAATGTGGAAAGATTAATGTGTATATGCAAAATTAAATATGACAAGGCAAACTGTGCTGAGGACGATAATGAACTGATGAGGGATATGCCCATGGGTACAAATGATGGTAAAAATGATTAACAGTTGCTGAAAGTTTATTATGTTCTGGACTTTGCTCTTAGTAGTTTGGAAAGATTATTTCAATTAATTTACAACACAATCCTAAGAGGGTAAACTTATAACCACCCTCATATTACAGATGAGGGCACTAAAACACAGAGAATTAGATAATTGTCTTAAAATTACCTAGCTACTGGTGGAAGAGCCTAGACTTTTATCCAGAGAATTCAGCTTCAAATACTTCACTCTTCACCAGACCAATTTTCTTCCTCTTCGAAAGCAAGTGGTATGCAACAACGTAAGGGTATTTATGGTGTTAAGAGGATATTATGGAACATAGTTACTACCTCTACAGGCCTCTCAAGAGAAAGACACACAGACAATGGCAAAAATAAAGCAAGTATCTCTCTCTGTTGTGTAGTAGTCTTGGAAAGCCATCCATGATGCAAGGAACCTCTGATAAACTGGGGATGGAATACATGCTTTGGGATAGAGGTCTAAGAACTTCCCACTACTTCTAAACCAGCCACTGCAGACCTGACAACTCAAGTCCATAATCTAAAATTATACAAGCAAAGGCTCAAAACAAAGGAGAAGTGGATCGTGAAGTAGGTTCAGCCATTTCTAAGACTCCTCTTGCTGTAAAAATGGAAAACAGAGAGAGGGGATTATCAAGACATTTCTTTGGGAGTAATACTACCCTTAGCAAATGTTGCTCAATCAATATCCTAGAATCTGGTCAATCAGATTTACATATTTTCCTGGGTTAGGTTGCAAGATGAAAGAATGGGGTGGAGAGGAAAACAGACTTTCCTAGAGGTCTGCAGATCCCAATCCATTGGGAAAATCAAGAAAAGTTTCTTGATGGAAATCAAGTTTGAAGTCAGTTCAGGATTTGTGCTGTTTGAGATGACAGGTGAATATTCCAAGTAGAAAAGGCAACGTACAAAGATAAAGAAACACTGCAAGACAAATAAGAAGAATACAGGGTATACATAGGGTAGTATTGCGAGATAAGATAGAAAGCAAAAGAGAACAGAGCCTCATTAGAAAGGAGTGGGATAAGTAAATGACTACACAAGATTTCCCTCTATAAATCTAATTGGACGTTTGTTTAAAAAAAAAAAAAATAGAGCCTGTGATTTGGAGAACAGCAGCATTATCAGATTTCCCTATTTCATTCTATTTGACCAGATTCTACACATAGTGAGTGATATGGTTTGCATCTCTGTCTCCACCGAAATCTCATGTTGAAATGTAATCCTTAATGCCAGAGGTGGGCCCTGACAGGAGGTGATTGGATCACAGGGGTTGTTTCTGATGGTTTAGTACAGTCCCCCTAGTGCTATTCTCATGACAGAGTTCTCACGAGATCTGGTCAATTAAAAGTGTGTGGTGCCTCCCCTCCTCTCTCAGTCTTGCTCCTTTCACGTAAGATGCCTGCTCCTGCTTTGCCTTCCACCATGACTAAAAGCTCCTTAAGGCCTCCCCAGAAGCAGATGCTGCTATGTTTCCTGTACAGCATGCAGAACTGTGAGCAAATTAAACCTATTCTCTTTATAAATTACCCAGTCTCTGGTATTTCTTTATAGCAGTGAGATAATTGACTAATACAGAAAACTGGTACTGAGGAGTGGGGTGCTGTTATAAATATATCTAAAAATTTGGAAGTAATGTTGCAACTGGGTAATGTGCACAGGCTGGAACAGTTTGGAGGGCTCAGAAGAAGACAGAAAGATGAGGGAAAATTTGGAACTTCCTAGAGACTTGTTAAATTGTTGTGACCAAAATGCTGATAGTAATATAGACAGTGAAGGCTAGGCTGAGGAGGTCTCAGATGGAAATGAGAAACTTAATGAGAATTGGAACAGAGGTAACCTTTGCTATTTGTCAGCAAAGAGGTTGGCTGCATTGTGTTCCTGCCCTAGAGACCTGTGGAACTTTGTACCTGAGAGAGATTACTTAGGACAGGGGTTTTCAACCCCAAGGCCATAGACAGGTACCCATCCATGGCTTGTTAGGAACCAGGCCACACAGCAGGAGGGGAACCACCGGAGAATGAAGATTACCACCTGAGTTCTGCCTCCTGTCAGACTAATGGCAGCATTAGATTCTCAGAGGAACACAGACCCTATTGTGAACTATGCATATGAGGGATCCAGGTTGCACACTCCTTAAAAGAATATAATGCCTGGTGATCTGAGGTGGAACGGTTTTATCCCCAAACCATCACCTCCCACCATGGTCCATGCAAAAACTGTCTTCCATGAAACTGGTCCCTGGTGCCAAAAAGGTTGGAGACCACTGACTTAGGGTATCTGGTGGAAAAAAATTTCTACGCAGCAAAGTGTTAAAAATATGGTCTGGCTGCTGCTTTTAGTAACCTAGGCTTATAAGCATGAGCAAAGAAATGACCTGAAACTGGAGCTTGTATTTAAAAGGCAAACAGAATGTAAAAGTTTGGAAAATTTGTAGCCTGGTCATGTAGTAGAAAACAAAAGCATATTTTCAGGGGAGAAATTCAAGCAGCCTGCAGAAATTTGAATAAGTAAAAAGGATGCAAGTGGTAATGGCCAAGACAGTGAGGAAACGGCCCTGAAGGCATTTCAGCAGACCTTCCTGGCAGCCCTTCCCATCTCAGACCCAGAAGCCTAGGAGGGAGGAATGGTTTCATGGACCAGATCCAGGGCTCCACAGCCCTGTGCAGTCTCAGGACACTGCTCCCTGTATCCCAGTCATTCCAGCTCTAGCCTTGGCTAAAAGGGGTCCAGGCACAGCTTGGGTCCCTGCTTCAGAGAGTGCAAGCCATAAACCTCAGTGGCTTCCATGTGGTTTTAAGCCTGTGGATATGCAGAGTACAAGAATTAAGGCTTGGGAGCCTCTGCCCAGATTTCACAAGATGTATGGAAAAGCCAGGATGTCCAGACAGAAGCCTGCTGCAGGGGTGGGTCCCTCAGGGAGAACCCCTACTGGAGCAGTATGGAGGGGATATGTAGGCTTGGAGCCCTCCACAGAGTCCCCATGGGGAATCCGCCTAGTGGAACTGTGAGAAGGTCACTGTCTTCCAGACTCCAAATTGTGGATCTACTGACAGCTTGCACCCTGTGACTGGAAAAGTCACAGGCCCTCAATGACAGCCTGAGAAAGAAGCTGAGGGGGCTGTATCCTAAAGAGCCACAGAGATGCCCAAGGCTTTGGGAGCATGCCCCTTACACCAGTGTTCCCTGGATGTGAGACATGGAGTCAGGGAAGATTATTTTGATATTTAAGATTTAATGACCTACATGCTGGATTTTGGATGAGTGAGGGGGACTTTAGTCCCTTTTATTTGGCCAATTTCTCCCTATTGTAATGGGAATATTTACTGAATGCCTGTACCCCCATTGTACCTTGGAAGTAACTAACTTGTTTTTGATTTTACAGGCTCATAGGCAGAAGGGACTAGCCTTGTCTCGGATGAGACTTTGAGCATTTGAGTTAATGCTGGAATGAGTTAAGACTTTGGGAGACTGTTAGGATGCCATGGTTGTATTTTGAAACATAAGAACATGAGATTTGGGAGAGGCCAGGGAGGAATTATATGGTTTCAATCTGTGTCCCCACCCAAATCTCATGTTGAAATATAATCCCCAATGCTGGAGGTGGAGCCTGATGGGAGGTGATTGGATCATGTAGGCAGTTCCTAATGGTTTAGCACCATCCCCTAGTGCTCTTCTTCCCAGGAGATTGAGTCTTTTAAAAGTGTGTGGTACCTTCCCACCTCTCTTGGTCTTGCTTCTGCCATGTAAGATGCTTACTCCTGCTTTGCCTTCTGCCACGAGTAAAATCTCCCTGAAGTGTCCCTAGAAACAGATGTCAGCATGCCTCTTGTATAGCCTGTGGTACTATGAGCCATTTTGACCTCTTATTTTTATAAATTACCCAGTTTCAGGTATTTCTTTATAGTACAGTGAGAATGAACTAATGCAGAGAACACAGAGTGAACCTGACTGCTTTGAGGCATCCCTATGGCTGGTCCTAAAAATTGTGCTCTGGTCTCCTGCAGTAGCTCTCCCTTCATTCTGCCCTTTTTTCAAGTGAGAGGATATCCCAAGGGGTCAGGTGGAATCTGCCTCCCTCTTTTTACTCCCTATTCATAAACTGGTTTATTAAGAAGCTGTTCTCTGGGTGCTTGTCTTGTTTCCTTAGGCCTGAATAATCAATTGCTGTCTCAGGGTAGTTCAAACAGCACTCCGTAAAGCATTTATCATCTCTTTCCTCAGCAAGTGAGAACCAGGATAAAACAAAGATGTGTTATTCTCCACTCTAATGAGCAGCAGGGACAGCCCAGTGTTTCCAGAGGGACAGCGCAGTGTTTCCAGAGAAAGAAGGAATTAAATAGAATGACTGGCAAGATAGCATTTCAAAAGTCAAATGGTGAATTCAGAGGATCCCCATTATCAGTCAGTAGTCAGCAGTGTAAGAGGAGGCTGGAATTCCCAATTAAGACAGAACAGTTATTGTGTGGGCAAAAGACAGGAACAAGAAACATGCTATTTCCTCTGACTGATCACTCCTTACCAAGGTGACTGCATGATCTCTATATACCAATCTTTGCAATAAGAATAGTGATGAGAGGCATATCTTTGGTTTTTTCAACCCAAGAGAATTAGATTAATAAATGTGTGATGTTACAGCCAGGTGACACAGAAGAACCTAGGATACCAGAGGTAGGCCTCCTGGACTAGAATTTAAAATCCACTACTTAGCAGAAATCAGGGCTCTCAAAGTTGCAACTTATAGGCCAAATGCAGCTTGAAGGTACATGTCATTTAAATCACATAGAAGTTTCAAAAAATAAGTTGCATTAGATGCCAACATTTTAATATTGGGAAATTTTGCATACTAGTTTTCCAGCTTTTTTGAAGCAATTGTCTGGAGCTGAGTACAATCTTCCAAATCCTTTTTCCATGGTCCTCACCATTTCTATTGTTCTCCAACAATAAGGCAAGGTCATTTGCATTTATTGTGCTTGTATTGGGCTTTCTTTCCCTTCACAGCGGAGAACTTTTCTCTATCCTCTTATCTTTAATAAAATGTGGAAAAATGAAAGACCACAGGGGCTTTTTTTTTTTTTAACCTGACTCATTTACATGATCTGACTGGCCCCTGTAGGCATTAGAACTTGCGTCGTCCTGTTTTAGAAATAGCTTACATTATTAAACACTTGGTATGTGCCAGGGATTCTTCTGCATATATTAACTCACTCAGAAAGAACATAGCTACTATATAGCATTATTATTATCATCTTTATTTTCCAGATGGAGAAGCCAACTAGAAAATGTTAATTGTGTTACTGAAAATGTTACTTATTATGACAATAAGTAACTTGACCAAGGTCACACAACTATTGTGAGCCAGGACTCAAACCCAGTATTCTGGCTTCAGAATCTAGTCACAACCTCTTTAATATACTGCTTCTATCACAGTAACCCAATGAGAACAGAAAAAACCATAATAAACATTGGGAATATCCTGTCATTAGAAAGCAGTACAGCTCATTCACATGATGGGATATGTAGGTCCCCCTAACATTATTAAACAGCTTATGGAAAGAAAGGCAATCTTAGCACGAACAGGAAAATAGAAGATACAGGTAATTAGTACTTTTTTTCCTGAGCTCTAAAGTTATAGCTCATTTGTGTCCTGTTATTTATGCTCAATTGCCCAATTTTACATAATAAACTTTACTATTATCATCAGACAAAATAAGTTGCATCGAAGAAAATATTGTTGCTGCTCTCTCTCAGGACATTAATTTCTCCATGTTTTTCTATCCTGAGCATGCCAGAAACTAACTGAGATGAAGAGGTCAACCCACAGGCCTCTGCAAAAGTTGCTCAGATGCCAGGATTCTATTTTTCTTCTTTGGTTGCAAATGGGTTAGAGGAAGAAGAACTGGAAGTATGACTTATATCAGTAATACAGAGGACTAAGACCCTGAACTATGGTGATGATTATCTAAAAAAACAAAGTGCTAGAAGAAACCCATAAATCTCTGGATGTGTGATAAAACCTGACCTCTTTCTCTAGCACAAATAATTTTGACCACTCAGTCTAATACTGAACAATGAAAAGACCTTTCCTTGGGTATTTAGGACCTTCCTGGGAAATGGTCTCCCAACTCATTTACAGAAAACAGATTTACAGATCTCATTCTCAGAAGTTTCTCAAACAACCCAGAAATGACTGTATTGTTCTCTCCAATTCTATATTCTTTGCTCCAGTCTTCCTGTTTAATTTTACCCTATAATATACTATATGTTCCAAGTCTGACCCTTTGGTGCCAAGCCTTACATCTATTAAATATGTAATAGAATACATTTGTGAAGGAGAAAGAGGAAAATATTGGCTGTACTTTGTAAGAAGAGAAAACACTTTCCCCACATCTTTGCCTTTAATAAGAATGATCCTGCAATTTTGTGACCAGAAAAGGGGCTAAACGTTTCTGGGCTCTGGTAGAGCTACAAATCTTAGACAACATTTAATTATTGGCAGTGTTTGGAGTTGAAATTTTTAATGCAAATCAAATTATGTTACCCCACAGGAGGTTATACAAGAAAAAATAAATGAGAATGGTCAAATATAAGATGTGGGCATACGTGAGCCTGAATTGGGACAAATTAAGAAATGCTATCTAAATTTAAAGATTATTCTAAAGAAAAGGTGGGGAAAATGAATTAAAAAGTATTCTGGATATATTGAGATTAATAAAAATTTATAAGAAATGAACAAGCAGTGAATATCACACCTCCCACTTTTGAAGAATGAAATCATTTGACTTGAAACTTCCTCCATGAAGCCTCCCCAAACCACACATTTAGACTTTGTTTTCTGTGATTCTAAAGAACTTTTGTTCTCCTATAATATTACACCTATTATGTGCACTTATCTATCTCTGCTATTAGCTTGTAAGCTCCATGATTCTATTATAGAATGTGTATCTTCAAAAGTGACATATACCACAAACTGAGAAATTAAAGAAAGATTGAAGATGTGAGTCTGTGCTTTTGAAAACTGCTGGATTCAAGGAAACAACAAAATTATCTATCAACTCCAGATGTCCAAGCAGCTCTTAAATGCTCACTTGGCAGGGCAGCGTAGGAAGGGAATTGTGCACAGGAAGATGACTGCTTGGAGGATGCTGACCTTCTGACTGTGACTGTGTATCATCTCTCTGCCAGCTGCATCTTGCTCCACCAGCAGGATGCTTGTTTGCAGTAGGCTACTGACTATCACGCCAACCTTGTCACTCACTCATTGCCTATGCTCACATATTTTGCTTTGGGAACCTGGCCTTTGTTCTGCATCTCTATCACCCCAAGGCTGTTTCCATCTCAGCACACTTCAATTTGCTGCTCCCTCTACCTGGTAAACATGTTCCAAGATCTTTGCATGTTAGGACTCAGTTCTTATTCAGGTTTCAGCTCTGATGTCACTTTCTCAAAGAAGCCACCTCTCACCACCCTGCAAAGTTAGTACTCCCCTCCCATGGAATCCTGCTTCACATTGCTGCTTTTGTCTTCATAGCACTCATCACTACCAGAAATTCACTTATTTGTTTCCTCATTTATCTTATACTTCCCCAGGGAACGTAAGCTCCAAGAAAACGTGCTTGTTCTATTCCTGGCCAGCCTCAATACTAGTGCCTGGAAGACAGAAGGCACTCGATAAACGTTTATGTAACAATGAGGGGAAAGGGGCTCATGGAAAGGGGAAAGGTGTTTATTATGTATCTGCCTTCTACCTGGCACCGTACTGAGCATTTTCAAATACATTATCTCCTTTGATTCTTGCCATACGTTCTGAAAGAAGCATTACAATCTCCATTTGAAAGTGAAGAAAAAGTTTCAGGGAGGTAGCATAATCTGTCTGAGCAAACCACTCAATAAATATTTGTGGAAGAAAGGTGGGCAGGCAAGCAGGCAGCTAGAATGTGGTAGAATTCATATTTGACCCACGAAGTCAATCTGGCACTAAGGTCCTTGTTGGTTTCATCATACAGTTTTCATGAACATCAACTTCTTTTTTGACAAGGGGAGCAGTATATTCTGAGAGTCTAAGGCTGACCTTTATGAAAGTGTCTTTCTGACAGTCAGAATCAATACTTCTGTTCATCAGGCTGTAACCTTCATTGCAGATTTGACATGCTATTCCCATGTAACACTGTTGCCTTTGACCCAAGCTAATGACTGTCATCTTCCATTTGGAGAGAACAGAATTCAGGGTGAAGATTGTTAGCATTAACTCCCTACTATAGTCTAGAGCCTCCCATTTTGACTTGGAGAGGACTCATACCTTCAATTAAGATTTTTTAAAATGTGAAAAGCTCCCTCTCCTCTTTTGGCAATCTGACATCTCCAAAGTCTTCTTTTAACAATCATGTCAGTTGAATGCCGTGCTCCTGTCATATTCTAGATGGAATCTTGCATTGCTTCACATGACCTACAAGTTCCAGTATGATCTGGTCCCTTCCTGCTTCTCTTCCCCTAGGTCTGGTCACCTCCCCTTCTCAAAGCATAGCCCAGCAACACATTTCTAACTTGTTTTTGGTTAGTATTCCATGTTCTCTAACGTCTTCCTGCTTTGGCTTTCTATCAAAATACGCTCCCAAATAATTCTTCATCTGGTGTAATTCCACTTTAATTTTAAGTCAGTCATGCTTCCCAAAACATGGTTTTCTCTGTAAAACTTTCTTTGATCATCCACATTCTCTTGGCCAACTGATATTTGTCTATGATTACAGTGTACCTTTCAATACCCCTACAATAATTATATTGTCTCTTAATAAATACTTGTTGGATTTTCTCTTTATTAGATTACCAGCAACTTGAGGCACAGTATCTATCTTACAATAGGAGTAGTAGTAGAAAAACTTGATATTTATGTAGTACTTACAATATAGTAGCCATTGTATCACACATTTTATGTGTAGTATCGCTTTTAATCTAAGCAATAATAGTATTATCGTATACTGAGTACATGTTATTTTGGAGGCACCATACTTACAAAATTATATAACACGTATCATTATTCTCATTCCACAGATGAAAAACTAAAGTTCAGAAATGCTAAGTCACTCACTCAAGGCACAGAACTAACAAATAGCAGAGTCACATTTTGAACCCACACATAATACTCATTCTAATATATGTATTTTGTTTCTCTCAATGTCTGCTGAACAAACAAATTTACTTCTGTTCCTCGGGGCGATATCTGAGGCGAGCCATAAGCCAATGGTATCACCTATTCAATCACATCTATCTGAAGACTTTCCAAGCAAGCCAAGTAAATCTTATTATATTCCCCAAACTCATCCTGTTCATTCCTGATACATATCTCACTTGGCTCAATCGGAAAGGTTGGCACTCTCCTTTTTTGCCTATACAAATATTCTCCAAAGTTCCATATTTTTATTTTAGAACCTCAGACTGGAAAACTATAGCCAACTTTTCTAAACTCAATATCACTCTCTGTATGGTGAATTTTGATACATCATTAGCATGCAATCCAGCAACACAGGAAATAGGAAGAAGTTATTTGCCATGGTTTTAGCTCTGGAGCCTGACTGCCTCAGTTCAAGTTCCAGACTTACTTTCCACTGGCTGTGTCACTTTGGGACCAGTACTTAAGCCTCAAGTTTCTTGGCTATAAAATGAAGATAGTAGTACCTAGCTAGCTTTATAGAATATCTGTGAAAATTAAACCAGAAAATCTACTTCTGACATTAGCATAGCTTCTGTTTCATATTAAGAGCTCAGTATTTATTACTTTGTATTATTAACTAACTATATAAGAGATTATCTACACCTAAAGGGACTAAGTTCTTGAGTTTACAAATGGAGAAAAAGCCAAGAAAGAGAAAGCTACTGATTCAAAGTCATGTTACTCAGCTGAGAATTCCACCCAAATTTTTATGACTCTCAGCCTCAGGCAATGTTGATGTAGCTTTTTATATTTGACAGACATAGGCAACTTCAACGTATGAACACTTACTTAATCCCCGTTCACATTCTTTATTGTTTCTAACCAAGTGATTATTAAAGTTTTGCCAAGTAAAGGATTACAGAGTTTCTCAAAAAACATCCTTTAGCTAAGTCTTGACATTCAGTGGAATTTTTCTCTGCCATGAAGTTGGCTTTCTTTGAGATTAAGAATAGGGCTAGAAAGTAGCAGTAGTATATTCATCAAGGAAGAGGAAGAAAGGGGGAGGAAATGAGGAAAGAGAGATCCATTATGAACAATTTTAGAAATAGAATCACCAGGCTTTCAAATTCTAAGCATCTGGGGAAGGAATCAGACTTGTTACAGGAAATAGCTATTTACTGAGAGATGAAGGCACTTTGTTTCTCTAATCCAGGGCCTGCTAAGCCTTATGTTTCTAAGATTCACAGAAAATGCAAATTGAGAAGAGAACAAAATTATCTTTCTTTGCCAAATTATCTCTTATTTAATCCAAGACAAACTTTTCCCAGACTTAGAAACAATGATAAGCAGTTTTTCCTTAAAGACCAGACATAGAGCCCAGTGAATCTGCCAGTGTTAGACAATCAATCCCCTTTACGACTCTTCTTTTATAGGATTACCATCAGCAAAGGTACAAAGGAAGTCAAGTTTATCATCCTATACCTGTGCATCCTTTATGTTCTCCTCCCATCTCAGGCATTCATTCATCATCTCCACCAGGCCTCTCAGGTCACATGTCATGCATACTTGGCCAATACCTTCACCAGAGGACAGTATTCTACCCCAGTCAGTTTCTCAGGGCTCAAACATACACTCTTCCCTCCAAATTCTGATTCTCTTAATATGAGAACTGTAACTCCACTGTAAGCTTTTTGATAGTAGGGTCTTTTATAAGTGTGTCTCTCTAAGAGTAGCAAAGAGACTATTCATAGCAGAAGGTCAAGGCATATTTGGTAGGTGTGCAGATAGATGAACAAGTGAAGGAATTCAATAAATGTGAGAATGGAAGAATCTACACAAAATAACATGTTATGAGCAATATGGTAGCTCTTCCACTGGCCCTTTCATTTTAATAGAATATTTATTTTTTCCCAAATGCTTTTCCCAAATAAAGCATTTCTAGAGAAGGTGTGTGGGCAGGTGTCTTTCCTCATTTACTCCAGGAACACTCTATAGGCAGCTACATACTACACACTTTTGAGGAAACTGTGTGATCTATAAATACCTGTCTCCTGGAATGGAGAGGTGGGATTGCAAACTGAGACCTGCTCTGATTTTAATAAACTCAAGTTTTCGCCTACAACTCTCAATGGATACATTAATAAGGGAAAAGATGAAGAATAATAACAATAACAACAATAATAATGTTACTATTCCCAAATGTTAAGGATAGGGAAAAGAAGAACTTGAGTTCAAAATACCTGTAGAGAACAGTCTTTGAGCAGAGGTAACTGATTTAAAAGAAAAAAAAAGAAAGTAGAATTAAAAACTTTATGAGAGGAAAAGTGCTAAGAACTATTTGTCTTAAAAGCATTGACTGAAGACTGAAAAAAAGAAATTTTGCACCATGAATATGAAGACCTGAATGTGAGTTTCAGTTCTACCAATAATTTTGTTCTAAGGTCTTAGGTCATGCATTTAATCACTCTAAATCACTTCTCTCATCTTACAAAAGGAGAGAGTCAACTGCAAAAGTCCTAGGATAGTGCATTTTAATGGGAAGGTGGTCACATTCCCACTAAAGGAGCATCATTACTAGAGGAGATAATCAGAACCCAGTGTGAAAGCTATTCTCCTTCCCCTACCCCCACAGAGGGAAGAACCAGGGGATGAGGTGAAGCTCCCTCATTGCAGCTTTGGCCAAGCTCTCTGTCATCAACACTCTGCTTTCTTTAGGATTCTGCAATACCCAAAGTTTTGAGGAGACCAGTAATCCACACACTCTCTGTAGCCTGTTGACAGATCACATGATGACCATAACTTTGTGGTGATGTGAACAGTTGTTTAAAGTCAGAACTATTTCAACTTTTCTCTTACTTTTCAATTTAAGTTTCTTTCCAAATGGGCTATGACCTATTCTAGTTGAAGCTGTTTCCTTTTATCAAGTCTCCTTCAGATGAAAGACAAGGCAAACATCAGCTGGTAAGACAATGGTATTTTAATGCTTTCCTCTCTTTCTTGCTGCAACAGAATGATGAAATTCTGACCTGAAGACCATCCAAGAGGGTACTCCAGGCTGGCCCATTAAGGTCTTAACGTTTATAAGATAAAACTTTCTAGAGCAGCACTATCCAAGAGAAATATAATGAAAGTCCCATATGCAAGCAAATGTGTAATTTTAAATTCTCTAGTACCCACATTTAAAAAGCTAAAAAAAAGATAAAATTAATTAGCATATTTTATTATCTCCAATATACCCACAATATTATCATCTTAAAATGCAATCGATATAGCAGTTGAGAGATATTTTACATTTTTTTGTAAGTCTACAAAATCAATATGTATTGTATACTTACAGCATATCTTAAATCAGACAAGCCACTATCCAAATGCCCAGTAGAAACATGTGACTATTAGTCACCATATTGGACACTATATCTCTAGACCTTTGCTGTATCATTTTATTCAATATATATTTTATTAGCAGGGTTTGTAGAGGCATTTTCTAGCAAGAATAAAAAATTAACATGGAATACAATATTAATAAATGTATGCTGCTTCACAAATGAAAAAAATCACTAAATTTATAAAGGTTTTATGATTTCTTATTTTTTGTGGAGTGCAACATGAAATAAGACAGGAATGGTACTACCCTACATCTCCATGGTAGAGATGACTATTATAAACGGAAGTAATAATCTTTTAAGTAATTTATAATCTAATAGGGAAAATAGGATAAATGCTTTCAAAGATATTTAAGTGTCATTAAAAAGTAATATATATCTAAATCACCAAATGAGAGAAAACCACCTACGTATTCTATAGAAATTAAAGAAACAAAAGTCCACCTCTTAGGTAAACATTGTCAAGATTGCTAACATACAAAGTTGGAGGAAAAGTGACTTGAGTTAATGTACAATGTTGGAAGGAAAGTGAGTGGAGGAAAGTTTTCCAAATATCCCTAAAAATTACATGTTTCAACACAGCCATTTTAATTCTATATTTTGAGAAAATTACTGGATAAGGACATAAAAATGAACATAACGGGATGCTTACTTAACTGAAAAGAGACTAGTGAAAACTTGGAAACAAATCAATCCACTAAGATGGCAATAATTAAACATATTATAAATCTATTTTAAAATATATGTAGATATGTCTTAGATTATGCAGTTTGTTCGAAATGCCAAGCAGTTTACTATATATAGTATAGTACTCGTATAAGTACGTATATACCAGTAATATATACCACATAAAATGAAAAAAATCAGGTTATGAACTGTATATATAAGAAAACACATTTAAAGTACACACACATAGCAACGGGGATATTTAGATTGCTTTGCAGCTTTTTTTTTTTTTTTTTTTTTGAGAATGGAGGTCTCGCCCCCCTGTCGCCAGGCTGGAGTGCAGTGGCATGATCTCAGCTCCCGCAAGCTCCGCTCCTGGGTTGCATGCCATTCTCCTGGCCTCAGGCTCCTGAGTAGGCTGGACTACAGGCGGCGCCCGCCAACCTGTTCGCGCCGGGCTAATTTTTGTAATTTTTAGTAGAAGACGGGGTTTCAACCATGGTTCGATCTCTGGCCTTGTGATCTGCCCATCTCAGCCTCCCAACAGTGCTGGATTACAGGCGTGAGCCCACCGGCCGCCGGCGGCCTGCACTTTTTAGAAATAATATTTTTAATGAGCATACAGTGCTTTAATCAAAACAAGCAATACGTCTGTTTGCATTTTGAAAAAGAACTACATCATGGAAACTTGTAGAATAACAAAAATAAAAAATAAAGGAAAAGATCATCATGGCCTGTAGAGGTTAGAACAATTTTCTTTAAAGAGAGGAACACTAAGAAGAAAATTATTCTTTATTCAAAAGTACTACATTTTTCTGTGACTCATTTATCTCTAAAGTGACTTAGTTACAAGCCTTTGATCTTCTTAAACTTGAAATTTAAGAGAAAATTCTCTTCTTAAAGCAGGGTTATGAAATAATTTCCTATTTGACAGGTTTAAAGATTGCAACCTTCACTGGGACATGTACTCAAATTTACCTGCCAAGAGCAAACCACAGGAAGGAAACTTGGGGGTAGAAAGGAAGTGCTGAACTGGGAAATAAAGTAAGGGCAAAGCCATTAAAACATAAAATCAGCTCAGAGAAAGGTCAACTGAGAATGTGTCACACAAAGAACGAAACACAGACAGGACTTTTATCTAGGAAAAACAATATAGGTTATCTCTTGGCTCCCCTAGAAAAATTCAACCTCACTGTGTGCTCTGGCCTGAATGTTTGCATCTCCACAAAATGTATGCATTGAAACCTAATCCACAATGCCATTAGGAAGAGGTGGGGCCTTTAGGAGAGAATTAGGTCATGAGAGTGGAAGCCTCATGAATGAGATTAGTACCCTTAAAAAAGGGCCTGGAGGGAGCTTATTTGTCCCCCTCACCGTGTGAGGACACAGGATCCCACCAAACAATGAATCTGCTGGAAACTTAATCTTGTACTTCCCAACCTCCAGAACTGTGAGAAATAAATGTTTATAAACTGGGGGGGCGGAGCAAGATGGCCGAATAGGAACAGCTGCAGTCTCCAACTCCCAGAGCGAGCGACACAGAAGACCGGTGATTTCTGCATTTTCAACTGAGGTACTGGGGTCACCTCACTAGGGAGTGCCGGACAATCGGTGCTGGTCAGCTGCTGCAGCCTGACCAGCGAGAGCTGAAGCAGGGCGAGGCATCGCCTCACCTGGAAGCTCAAGGGGGAAGGGAATCCATTTTCCTAGCCAGGGGAACTGAGACACACAACACCTGGAAAATCGGGTAACTCCCACCCCAATACCGTGCTTTAAGCAAACAGGCACACCAGGAGAATATATCCCACACCTGGCCGGGAGGGTCCCACGCCCACGGAGCCTCCCTCACTGCTAACACAGCAG
>NW_016806375.1:3006828-3016583 GCF_001698545.2 Rhinopithecus bieti | reverse complement strand
CGTAACAAACATGCACGATAAACACATGTACCCTAAAACTTAAAGTATAATAAAAAAAAAAAAAGAAAAAAAAAAGAAAAATAAATAAATAAATGTTTATAAACCACTCGGTTTATGGTATTTTTGTTATAGCATCCCATGGATCCAAAGACATCTTCCTCTGTGATGGGCACTTTACCCCAACTTCCTCATTCTTTACTGTTTCACTTCCAGGAGGCAGGATCATGTCCTCATGATCTCACACCTGGACTGAAGCCATCACTTCACACTTGGGTCTCTCCCTCTCAGTTCATTGTAGGTGCTCTCCTTTCCTGACTCCAAACAGTCAAGTGCTCCTCGGTCCTTTCTGGGTAGCCCAGAGGCTGGTGAAGCCAGCCAATTAGGTCCTTCCATCTCTGGGGTTTTTGGCATTACTGCTGTTTTGCTTCCAATATTAATTTTTTAAAAAATAGATTAGTAGACCACATTTGAAATGTACAATACTTTCCATGAAACCCTAAATGTTCCACTCCTCCTTAAACATCAGAACATTGAACGACATTGATCTCACTTACAGAAGACATAAAATGTCTTTGAACTGAATGCCAGCTGCTTCTTTCCAGGAAGGACAAGAGGTGACTTGCTTTCTTTTCCTTTCTTCTTCCCTCTAACAATCCCCTCCCCACAGTTTATTTCACTCATTTAGATCATCGCTGATATAGTTTGGCTCTGTGTCCCCACCCAAATCTCATCTTGAATTTTACTCCCATAATTCCCACGTTGTGGAAGGGACTGGGTGGGAGATAATTGAATCATGGAGGTGGTTTCCCCCATACTTTTCATGTCATAGTGAATAACTCATGAGATCTAATGGTTTTATCAGAGGTTTCTGCTTTTGCATCTTCCTCACTCTCTCTTTGCCTGCTGCCATCAAGGTAAGATGTGACTTGCTCCTCCTTGCCTTCTGCCATCATTGTGAGGCCTCCCCAGCCACGTGAAACTATAAGTCCATTAAACTTTTTTTTTTGTAAATTGCCCAGTCTCTGGTATGTCTTTATCAGCAGCATGGAAATGAACTAATATGCCCGCTTTGTCGCCACAGGGTCAGTATCTACAAGCCTTCCATGATGTAACATGGGACCCTTTCCAACATAATCTACCCCACCTTCCCAGAGATATTTCCCATGTGACTCCATATATTGAATTCTCTGTGTACCTTCGGCATGCTTTTCTCTTTTCCATACCCCATATCTTGCCTTCCTATCTTGAAGGTAACCTTTAAGTTATTTGTCTTCTGAGTTTCCCTGACCATCTGCCAAAAATGAACTTTCTTCTCTGGATTTGGTCAGAAATTAGCGTCTGTGTCTTTCGTCTGGAAACTATGAATGACCCTGTGCATGTGTTCTGCTACTTGCTAATCACTTTGCCCAATAATTCTGTGTTCCACAAAATTATACAATATTGTATAATGCTTAACAAAGTTTTATTAATTGATTCATATACAAATCAGGCAATATGAGCTTGCCTTTCTCGTCTGGGCTAGTTTCGGCAACATATCATCCATGGTACAGAGAGCAGTCAAATTGAGAAAACAAGATCTTGGTGATCAATAGGTTGACTTGGGGCGCTTGCCAGAAAGTCACTTGAGTGACATCCAGCAAACAGTTTCTTCTTAAGGCAGGAAGGATTGCTTTGATAATTGCCAAGGCTCTTCTCAAATGAGTTGCTATGATTTCAAGAGCTTTGCTTATTCCACTTTCCCATTGAAACCGCAATAAAATAGAAAAGCAGTTTGTAATTTTAAGTTTTCTACCTTCCTTGCTTGCTGGAAGCACTGCTCATGATTTGCACTTTCAGTAGAGACAAGTGTTTTTCTTGAGAAACAGACACATCAATTTTATCTTGTGTATACAGGGTATCAGTAAAGCCCTTAGTAATTCTGATTAGTATCTCAATGATCGTGTGTTACCCATTGACTTTTATTAAATGTCCACTCTGCTCATGCACCCCATAACCAGGATTTAAATAACTGTTACGTTTCTCATTTATTGAATAGGTCCTCTGCTATGCTCTGAGTCCAGGAAAAGGAAACATAGGTTAAGACACAGGAGCAGAGAGAGGTTAAGTGATTTATCCTTGGTAATAGTTAGCCACAAGCAGCCCTTGGGCTAAAATTCAGCCCTCATTTTACATAGGACTATTTTCACTCTACTACATTGCCAAAAGGAGAACTGTTTTCAGACTTTGGTATTGTTAAGTCACTCATACAAAATTTAACTCAAATTATTTCTTTAAATATCTAGTATTTATATAGAATCCAGGATGGCTCTAGTTAAAACGTCAGCAAAGTGTAGCAAGTGAGTCAAATTTGGCCTGACACCTATTTTTGTAAATAAAGCTTTCTTAGTACACAGGTATGCCCATTTGTTTATATTTTGTTTATATATGCTTTATCATGGGAAAGTACTTGACTAGTTGCAACACAGACCACATGGCTATGAAGCCTAAAATACTTACAATCTGGCTCTTTGCATAAAAACTGTAGATGTCTACCTTCTTGGTTAAATGAATAAATTGCAAGTCAGATTATCCCCTTTACAGAACCTCAAAACCTACCAGATATAAATAAATACAAAGATAGACAAAGAGATGAGTGAATGAATGGGCTTCTTGGATTATTGCAAGAAGATTATCTTAGAAATACACAGACCTAAAGCCGTTGATATTGACCTTACCAAAGTCACAAGATGGAAATTACATCTAGGAACTTGGATTTTCTTGGTGGTGGCTACGAGCTCCCAGGTTAACCTTGGTCAATTGCTACTTTTGTGATTAAATGTAAAGCCTTTGGTATCCTATTTTATCTATCCATCTTTTGCTCCCCACGAACCTTAATGGAAAAGTGTGACCCTCAAATGTCTGTCTGAGGAAATGGTGAGTCACACAGATTCAGTGCCTGTGCAGAGATGTAGCCACACATCACTCACTTGAGACTATTTCCAGTGGTCCTCACCCATCCTAGAGGCTTCTGTTTCTCTCAAACTCACTGAAGTGATGGTGAGTGTGCAGTGAGAAAAGGCTGACAGCTATCTGACCTTTAGTTAATTGAACAACAGATTTCTACAGCTTCCAAAAGCAGCAGGGAAAGAAAATAGAAGAGGTATATCACACCAATAAACATTTTCTGATTTAAGCCTCAAGTAAGTTATGTGTGTATTTATGGAATATTTGAGGGTATAGGTGGATAAAAGGTAAAAATAGATGCAACTTCCAATGCAAGGTACTTAAGAAAAATTTACATTTATCCCAGTGAGGTACAATAGTAAATCAGAGCTTTGGTAACTGACAGGAAGTCTTAACATCTACTTTGGAAATGTTACTATATCGTTGTATTCATTTAAATAAGTATAGTACTTCATGCCAAGCAGATATTTTATGCATACAATTACAGTGACAGTTTTGAAGGCTCCAGAAAGATGCTATTTGCCTAAGCTACTACCATAGAAGTACTTGATGTCAGTTTTAGCTAGCATTAATTTTGTGTTGCATGGGAGTGAATGGAGACCTGAACACAGCTGTTTATAGAGGCAATATTACATTCACTAATAACATTCCCTAAAGTTCTAATTCTACTCATCAATGTGTATAGTTTAAATAATTTTCCATATATGGGACTTTGATTTCTCATGTTGGAATTTTATATACCAAATGTGTTATGATCTCATTATGTGAAGAATATCGTGTCATGATTAAGTTAGAACTGAGAAAGACCTGATCCTCTCACTCAAAGTACTCAAAGTCCAGTGAGAGATGAAAGATCTTGAGGAGAGACCCTTCCACCTTGGTTTCATCTCTAAGCATTTGCATCAGCAGAATTCCACGTAGCTGGAAGCAGGGAGAATGTGCAAGGTAGTAAAATGAGCTAGGCCAATGGAGTAGGCATAATTTCTCTTCAACTGGCTGTTCTTGCTTTGAAATTTCCTGGGATAACCATTTTGGAATGAGATTTCCCAGACTCATCTCCAGGCCAGAGAAAAACAGATTCTCTGGTAGCACAGCCTGGGAATCAAATGCCCCAGGGAACCCTGAAGAACATTCAAGTCTCAAAACCAATAACATCACTATCCTCTGACTTCTCTATCAGAAGCCACAAATCATGCCAGTTGTGTTCTCCATATTCCTTACACCAGTGAATATCAAGCATCAGGCATTTCAGAGTCAGCTGGTAGAAGTCAGGGGCAGTGGCAAAAATACATCTGAGAGCCTGATTCTCTGGCTCTAGGGTGGGGCTTCTAATGCAAGTAATTTCCTAGTCACCCTCAGGAAATGCTGCCACAAATACAACTGGTCAGCATGTCCCAGCTCTAATTCTTCTCTCATCTTTTCTACCACCCACAGTCACAGTGTTAGGCTCCCTGCTAGCATTTCTGGAAGAGCCCACTAATTAATCTCCCTGTCTTCAGTCTTACTATGTGCCTCAGCTCAGTTCCTTAAACTGTTATGAAAATGAAGCATACACAACATGCCTCTTTCTTGCCTACATTCCATCTATCCTAAAGGTGAGTCCCATGCTTTCTAGGATAAAGTCTGCGTTGCTGTGCCTGACATGGAGGCCCTTTGTGAGTAGCCCCTGTTTTCCTCTGATTCTTGATTCTATCCCTCTTGACAATTGCAACCTTCATTCTCCGGCTTCAGACAAAGTAAACTACATGGTCTCGAGAAACTCACTCATAGTTCTGTGCTCCTGTCCTGTCATTGCATCACTATGTGTGGTTATACTTGTATGTGATTATTTAATGAGAGTCCGTCTGCACACTATACTGTAAGCCTCAGGAGGACAGGGTCACATCTATCCGAGCTTGGCATCTAATGCATTACCTGGCCTTCGACAAGCACTCTTAAAATTTTTGTTACATAAGTGAATAGGCAGTGCCAAGGCTCCATGTCTAAAAATATGTTACTTCTCTTGCTTGGGATGACTTCCTTTCTATCTGTTTGCTGATTCCCAGCAAATTATTCAAGTCCCAGTTCAAGTGTTCTGACCATGTCCCTTTCTTTGCTTACTTTCCAATTTTTAAAGAAACTTTCCAGCCACGTAACTTCCTGGCCTTGAAATGAATAAGGAGGAGTTTACTGGTCCCACTATTGTGCTGTGCACACTTCTCTAATTGCATTTATCACATTATATTGCAATTGTTGACTGGCATGTCTGTCTCTGCTATAACACAATGCAACATCAGAGAACAAGGGCTGTAATTTGAATTCCCATTATGTAACAAAGTGTCTGACATAGAATAGATGCCCAATAAACGTTGGTGAATGAATAATAATAAAAACGAACAAGTCAGTGAATCAACAGGTGAGTGAATGTATTAATGAGTCAGTGATCAGAGGCTAGAGCAGCAAACTTCTGTGCAAGCTGCACCTGACAGCAATTGGAAGCCAGATTGGGTCTCAGGCATCCAGTCAAACCGGCAAGCAGGCCAACATTTGGATTTCTCGCATGAAGTCACTGGTACAATCCAGAAGCTCCACTGGGACTGGGAGCACATTAGAAGATAGTCAGAAGTTATTATCTTGGAGAGATAATGTTTGCAGAGTCTTCTGCAATGCCTCTTTTAAAAGTTTGAATCCTTTAGTCTGTCATTCAAGCCAGCATAATATCAAGGTCAAAGTTATCTTTTAGCATTTTGCCCATATTCCTTATACACACATCTTTTGGTCCTGTAAAGACTACTGGATTGTCTCCTGGAGCTATTAAATGATTCCATTATTTTAGCTCATGCCTCTCCTGCAGTCAGGAGTGACTCTGCTCCACTGCAGTTCCAGCTCATTTTCCCCCGACAAAATCTCATTCATCCTTCAACATCTCCAGCGCCACTTCCCCTGTGAAACCTTCCTTAATTCTGCCAGCCAATAAAGCATTTCTTATTTTACATAATACAGATGGTGGCAAAATGTACACATTTCAGAGCCAGACTCCTTGGGGTTCACTCAGCTGTACCATAGATCTATTCTGTAAACTGCACAACTCACTCATCGTCACTTTATGCCTCAGTTTCTTCACCCGAAAGTGAGGTCAATAATAGTACCAGCCTCAGAGGAGTTTTGTAAGCTAGAGAGGAAAGGAGCTTATCTTTGAAAACATTGTGCTTCATGCCTGCAAAAAGTACATATTCTGTAAACTGGCTTTTCTACTTCTCTTTAGTCTTCTCTTCTTTATTGTATCCCCACTGTTCTTTGCCAACATGAGCTTGAATGTCATTTTCTCTGAAAATGTCATTAACAATTGATGCTCTCTCCAGCATAATCTTTTGTTTTGTTTTGTTCCATTCTGGTACCTCCCCTAAAAAAACTGTCAGTACTCAATTTTATTCAGTTCCACTAAAGGTATTTACTTTTAGTATTAGCAAGGGTATCAATGCCTGGGTGAACATTTCTAAGCTTTGGTTTCTTTACCTAGTACATAAGCATCATGCCTCAAGGATGTGAGGATTTAATGGCAAATGCATTTAGAGTATCAAAGCTCTGTCTTTTCCCTGCATGCCCCAACCAAGGATAGTCACTGACTAGCTGTCTGAGAATAGGAGATTCCTCAGAAGGAGTTTGGAGTAGCTATTGTACCCTATAGCTGTGTGTCAAAGCTGGGAAAAGCTTCAGACTTAGCCCAAAGTCATTCTTCACTTTAGAGATGAGGGCACTAGCAAACACATTCACCCTCTGGGCCTGAGACACAGTAAGTGAATCCAGGCCTGGCTACCAGTCTCCTGCTTGTATTTTACCCCACTATGCCAGCTTCATGCTCTACCCTCCTTTCATCTGTCACTGCCTCTTGATCTGAGGGTCTCTGTGATCCATATTCATGACAGTAATTCATAAATATTTTGCTTGAAAAAGTGAATAATTAAATGGTTGATGCAACTCTGGGCATCACATATTCCTTCCTTTGTCATTTGCTGCCAGCTTGCCATTCCCATGGTGCTCTCTGGCTGCTTTATCCCCAAAGAAAGGGAAAAGCTGTCTTAGAAGGAGGTGTTCAAAACAAGTCTATGAGCTGAAGGGAGACATTAGGGTATTTCTTTGGGTCCTGTGTGTTCCCTTTCCCACTCCTCAAACAGCAAGCCAAAGGAGATCCTACTGATACCTATACTGAACAGCACAGGGCCTCTATATTTTCCAAGGCTACTCTTCTTTTTTTTTCCCTTGGGAAAAGGGGGTGTTTTAAGGGATAAAAGGAAAGCTCACTTCCTTCTATATTGGGAAACACATGGTATGAACTATTAATATTCAGAATGGAAGCCTGTTAGAGTAGTTGGACAGAGCCAGCAACCAGTTCAGGAAAACATAGATTAAAACGAAGATGTTAAAAAATGACCCATTTTCCAGGCACCAAGAGATATTTTGCCAAGCCTAGCACAGTAACTAAGACAAATAGTAGCATCTGAAAAGACTGTGCACTTCAACCGACTTTCTAGAAAGGTCAGAAGAACTTAGCAAAGGCTTTAAGAGAATGAGGTTAGAGCTTAGAGGTTGAGGCTTATCCCACAGGGAACTCTACTTTGATAGCCCTAGCTGATCTGGAAGAATCTTTCAGGGGCTTCTCATTCCCATCTCTTGTTCTTCTTCTAGAACTGAGCTCTGCTAAAGCCTGGGGGCCCCAGTCAAGCCATACATGTTTGCATGAATGAGGGGGACAGGGCAGACAAGATCATTCCAGGGAAACAGCAAGATGTGAAACAGTTTTAATAAGGAATCCTCAACTCTAAAACCAGAAAACCCTTGTTTCTATTCTGGCCCTGCCAACCAATAAGCCATGCAACTTAAAGCACCTTTATTCCCCCCTTTCTTATTCTGTTTTCATATCTATAATAGAAATGGCTTAGATTTATAGTTCTCTCTAATGTGTATCTAAAAGGTATACATTAAAATTACATAAAAAGATTTTTAAAATACCAATGAACAGCCACATACTAGATCAACAAAATTTGAATAGCAGAGGTAAAGCTGAAGCATTAGAATTTTAAATTTTTTCCCAGGGACATACAGGCATGAGAAGCACTGGAGTAGGTTATCAGTCTTCAAAACTTGAAATATTTCAGGGTTAACTGCGGAGCTTGACAAAAGCTGAATGTGCTAAGATCCCACACTGATTCAAGAAGTGTAGTAAGGACAAATAATTTACATTTTTAATATGTTCTCTAGGGAATTTTTATAGACAATGAAACCTGAACTACCTGGCTAGATGGTCCCTGAAGACACTTTTAGCTTTTATGAATTATAATTGTTTGGGTTCCTTAACTGGGACAAAGTCACAGTGAGGGTAGAGAAGTTGACTGCAAGATTCCAATCAACCTCAGAGCAACAACGTTGGCTCCAAGGTTTGGAATGGGGTGGAGTTGAGAACCAGTGAGAAGTGCACATGTGAGTGAATGTGTATGCGTATTCTGAGAGCCAGAATAATATAGTAGTTAAGAAATGAGACTCTGGATTCAGATTGTCTGGTTTAGATCTGGATTTCCCATTTAATAATTTAGCAAACTGTGGTATTTAAAACAATTATCCGAATCTCTTTTTTTCTTGTTCTCTCTTAAGCAGGGATAATAACAGCGGACACTGTTAAGATATGAGGGAATGAAAGTAAAGAAGTGCCGAACACAACAGCAATGTCAATCATAGAGTAAGCCATAGAGTAAAACAATAATGAAACTATTCATCATTATCATTTACACCCCTATGTAGACCAAGTTTTCTCCTCCTCTATGCATTTCTAAATGGTCATCCTTTGATAAGTTATAGTACTATCTCCTTCATAAGTACACTTCCCTGATTGCTCCGGTATTCATTTGTTCATCTCTCCCCATCTTTGACCTACCACAGCATCAATGGCAACACTGTACGCTCAGGCTTATAATATGTACTGTTTCATGTGTTATTCCTGCACAATGCTCCAAGCACAAAGAGTGAACATGTCTCTCTAACAGAATGACGTACTCCTGGCAAGTCTTAGATTTCCCATGTTTGGAGAGAAGAGCAAGTGAATGAAGAAGAAAACAGGAAGGTATTGTAATAAATAACCTGCATTGCTCAAAGACAGATAATGTATTTTCCTTTCTAGCATTTATCCTTTGAGAAAATATCCCTTCTCCAGCCTCAGACTATGTAGATATATCTGACTGACTTCACTCCTAGCTCCAGGAATGGGATGTAACTCAGGCTGGACCAATTAGCATATACCATTTCCCTGCAACAGTTATGTGTGTAGCAATAGTGGTCCTAAATAAACCCAAGTAGAATAATCCTAAAATTCATGCTAGAAATAATGAGGAAAAAGTGACCCATTTCTACTGGGAATCCCTATCTGATATAATGTTGGACTGTGGCTGGATAGTGTATTTCCACCATGGAACAAGAGTCTCCCTAACAATAAAGCCATCAGAGAAGAAAGTAAAGTTCCTTTGAGATAACATTTGCGACAATACAGAACATGTGACTCCCTCTGTACCTGAAGTCAGTATACAACTAAATTTTTCAAATATGGAAGGTAATGAATCCTCCCCTTTGCTTTAACTTTAGCCAGTTTGAATCAAGTTTCTGTCATTTGCCAACGGTGATTAAGTTTTCACTAATATAGGGGAAGCTAGTCTCCAGAAAAAAAAGTGAGATGTTAGGTCATCATAGTTTTGTCATCATCCTATAGATCTCTCAACTAAAGAAAGAGGGAAGGGTGGTCACATTTCCTATATATCTATGACATTCTAAGGTTTTTTTTTTTTTTG
>NW_016806375.1:2998851-3006492 GCF_001698545.2 Rhinopithecus bieti | reverse complement strand
ATATTTTTTAGTAGAGATGGGGTTTCACCGTGTTAGCCAGGATGGTCTTGATCTCCTGACCTTGTGATCCGCCCGTCTTGGCCTCCCAAAGTGCTGGGATTACAGGCTTGAGCCACCGCACCCGCCCGACATTCTAAGGTTTATGTGAGTACTTTACCCACGTTATCTCATGAAATACTTCCAATGATTCTATAACGTAGGCATCATCATTTCTATTTTATAGTAGAACAAACTAAGGCATAGAAAGTTCAGAAGGCTTTCCCAAGAAGGTGACTTAGAGAATGGCAGAGGAAGGACCAATGAAAATCTGTTCCTTTATAAAAGTAATAAGGATAAGGACACTGGCAAAAAAAAAAAAAAAAAAAAAAAGCCAAAAACAGCATTTTTAGAACTCCAGAAATTAACTGAAGACTTGCAACCATCTGAGAAGTGCTTATTCAAGAAAATGGATACATCTTGCTAAGAATAGCAACCTTTGCGGCATTTTAACTTGCACTAATCCCACTCCCAAGCTCCCTAGCGCCACAGTGGCCTGGAAAACCAACTTAGTATAGTATATAAACGATAGTAGCTTTGCAAAACAGCAGGATAGCAGCCACTGTAAGGACCACAACAGACTTGGAAATCCTAAAAGGCTCATCCCCAGAAAACTGTCACTATTCGACCTGTCTGGCAGCTATTACACTGAAAAGCTCTATTCTCAAGGCTTATCTTTGACCTGATTCACAATTCACTTTGTGGTAAGAACCCTACAGGCAGGCATTTTATTTAAATAAAAATCAGTGACAGTGTTTAATATCACAAATACCTGAGATGCCCTTAACAGTGTGGCTCACCAGACTTACCAAAAAGCGTAAAGGTAAAACTCAGCAAGAAGATGTTCATAGGTAACTTTGAAAAACTCTGACAATCTTGGGGATTTATATTATCATGCATAAACACAGTGATGTGAACATATCAAGAAAAGACCTGAGAAAGATCTCTGACTGTCTGACTTTAAGGCTTTTCACAAGTATCCTACTTTTATAGTATTGTACATGTTAAGGCAGAGCTGTGGATTGCCTGCTGGAGTGCTCAGAGTATACTCCAACAGACAACAAGAAACCCTCAGCGAGTACTGGAAAGTTCATTGGTTTAAGGCATTAAGGTACTATGTTCACAAAGCTAACTGAGCAGAGACTTCAGTGGCCATACATGACAAAGCTACAGCATATTAATGAATTAGTACAGGAAATCACAGCATGAATACGCAACGCCCTGGAAGGGAGAGAATCTGATTTCCAGAGCTGCCACATCATTTAAAATGTTCAGTTTCAACACTAAATTAAGAGACAAAGGAACAAGAAAGTACAGCCTATACATGGAAATTTAAAAAGCAGTCAATAGAAACTCTCCTGAAGGATGCCCAGACACTAGACTTACTAAACAGACTTTAAATTAGCTATTTTAAATGTGTTCACAGAATAAAAGGGAATGATATATACAAATCCAAAGAAATATAAGAAAATGATTTCTCGCCAAATAAAGAATATCAACAAAGAGATGGATTATTATGAATAAAATTCTAGAATTAAAAGAAAAATAACAGAAAGAAAAAATTAACTAGAGGAACTCAACAGTAGATTTGACATGGTATAAAAAAGAATCAGTAATTTTGTATTTAGAAAATCCTAAGGAATCATTAAAAAATTAATGCTAATAATCATGTTCACGATACACTAGCAGCATTCAAACATAAATTATGTATTATAAAAATAATCTGAAAAATAAGACTCAGCATTCAATTTCATTTATAATGACATCTAAGAATACAATATTTAGGAATAAATTTAACAAAAGCGTAAAACTTTTACATGAAAACAATAAAACATCATTAAATGGAATTTTAAAAGACCTAAATAAATGAAAAGACATCTCATGTTCATGGATCAGGAAATTTAATGGGGTTAAGATGGCAATACTCCCCAAATTGATCTATAGATTCAGTGTAACCCTACCAAAACTCTGTTTTCTCTAGGGGTGGCACTGGGGCAAAAATTGATAAACTGATGATGCTAAAATTCATATGGAAATGCAAGGAATCCCAAGGGGAAAAAAAATCTTAAAAGTAAAGATCAAAGTTGGAGAACTCACACTTACAACGTCAAATCTTTCTCTACATATAATCAGGTGATTTTTGATAAGAGTGCTAAACGATGGTGAAATATAGTCTTTTCAACAAATGGTGCTAGCACAACTAGACTGTCACATGTGAAAGAACAAAGTTTGCACCGCTTCCTCATCCTTCCACACAAATTAACTCAAAACAAATCATAGACCTAAATATAAACACTAAAATTATGAAACTATTAGATGAAAATACAAGTAAATCATGCGTTAGATTAGGCACAAACAACAAAAAGAACTAATAGATACGTTGGGCTTCATCAAAAATTTCTTTTAAAAAATTTTTTGCTTCAAAGAATGTCATCAAGAAAGTGATGAAAAAACCACCACATAGAATGAGGTAGAATATTCACAAATCATACATCTAATGAGAGACTTTTATCTAAAATATGTATATAAAAAACTTGCAACTTAATAACAAGAAGATAAACAACTCAATTTAAGAAGAGGCAAAAGATTTAAATAGGCATTTCACCAAGAAGCACAAGAAAAGATGTTCAGTGTCATTAGTTACTAGGGAAATGCAAATCAAAACTACGATGAGATATCATTTCATACCCCACTAGGAAGGCTGTAATGATAAACATAACACAATGGGAATAAAACAAGTGTTGGTGAGGATTTGAAGAAATAGGAACTGTCATCCATTGCTAGTGGGGATCTAAAATGGTGCAATCACTTTGTTTACCGTATGTCAAATAATTAAACAGTTACCACATGACCCAAAAATTTTGTGTGCACTCAAAGGGATTGAAAATATATCTACACAAAAACTTGCACACATATTTATATCAGCATTATAGGTAACTGCCAAAGAGTGAAAACAATCCAAATGTCCATCATTTGATGAGTTGATAACCAAAATGTGGTATTCATACAATCAAACATTATTCTGCTGTATAAAGAAATGATGTATTAATACATACTACAAAATAAGTGGCCCTTAGAAATATGGTAAGTGAAAGAATCCAGACACAAAGGCCAGGGTTTTTTTTTTTTTTTTTTCTTTTAATTCCACAGACATGAAATGTCCAGAATAAACAAATCTCCACATATTAGTGGTTGCCAGGGGCAGGGATGGAGGAGAAGGAATGGCAAGTTGTCACTAATAAATAGGGTTTCCTTTCCTGAGGTGATAAAAAATAGTCCAGAAAGAGATGGTGTTAATGAATGAATATCTGAGTATTTTAATGTCAACTGAATTATATACTTTAAAAAGGTGAACTTTATGGTACATGAATTATATCTCCATTAAGCTGCTTTTTTAAAACAAGACACTCTCAAGTACATGCAACTAATAGTGAAGATTAACCATGGATTTGAAGTAATTTTATAGTAATTTTAAATCCTATTATTTGTGGTAGCATAGTACTTCCTAACTTCTGCCTAGGGGACTTCAGGTAGGATAAAATATTTAGCAGTGTGTGGTCATCCTATACTCTACTTGCAGCCTTCATGGACTTCTGGAGAAAATGGCATTTTATGGAGGACAGGAGGCTCAGAGAATTATAAAAGATGCTCAGAATTTCCAGACCCTGCTTGCACAGCAGGGGAGAGAGGATATGGCTCATGCAAGGGTACACTTTCCCACTGAGAAGTTAAGAAACTTCAAAACACAGAGCATAATCAGGCTTGGTTGGAAAAATTAGAGTTGGGGAAATCAGAAAAGAGCAATAAGCTTCTCTTATTCAAATACTGAAGGTCAAGTCATGCCCTCGTATTGTCTGATGGTAGGAGAAAAAAAAAATTTAGGATAAAAGCCAGATGACTGGGGGCAAGATATCTCGTGTTTCTTGGTTGCTTTCTTAAAGTGGAGTTTTTTCATTGAAAAAGCAGGAACATTAGCCATTGTTAACTTTTTTAAAGGAAGGTGAGAAGTCTGACAGCTCAGGGTAGAAAGAGTAAGAGGTGCAGAGAACTAGTAATTACTGCTATCTGGAGACAAAGACATGTGTGTGTGTGCACACACGCTTTTGTGTTCGCCATTCTCTGGTATTCAGTTCATAATTTAATTTCTTCCTTCCTGGCAACAGAGGCAGCTTTCTCCTGTGACACTGGCAAAGTGAAGTTGCAAAACAGAAAAGACATCAAAGTTGACTGCAGGGTGGAAATTTACCAACTGCATAGATCTAGCTTCTAAGGTGAAGAATGACTTAGTTTTACCAAAAGTAGTAAGTACTTGTGTTTTGGAGGTATATAATTTATTTTTCTCTCAAGTCCACATTATTTTACTTCCTCTACTGTCCATGTTCTTCTGTTTAGCCAATGGATGCATGAATAAATGTTTTTAACCATAGATTTGATGCCAGTTTTAGAAGTTTTGGAGGTAGAGCTATGTCTAGAACATGGTCACGAACCACATGGGGAAAAAAAAAGGAAAGGTCAAAGGGAAGCATGGACAAATGCCATATAAGTTAACACAACACTCTCATAGGAGAGCACTTCACTCTGAGGCTTCTTCTTACACTTAGTTTAGATATAACACATGTGGCTGTTTGACAGTGGTCATGTAAAAGTGAAAGGGACCATACTGGAAGCCAGTGTGGAACTTTGCCTAGCTCTTGAGTCTTGTAGAATGAAGCCAGAATTAGATTTCTATCATTTATTAGCTATGTGATCTTAGGACCATTTCTTAAACTCCTTAAGGCTTGGTTTCCTCAAATATAAAGTAATGATAATGGTACTTGACTATTTTTTAAGAATTTGTGAAAATAAGAGAATAAATGCACACGCACGCACACACACACACACACCCCTAGTATAGCTTTGAGAACATGAAGGTATTCAATACAGGGATAAACCACAGTCATTATCATTCTAATTTAGTGATATTCATGCTTTTCACAAAAAGTAATAGAACCCTTTCTATGAAAATATCCAAGATACAAAAGACAAACTATATCTAACTATTTAAAATCCCGTGGGAGAGAACATAAATGGCCAAGGGCCTCCTCATTGAACCATTAGGTACATATTCAATATGGTATCTAGTGAGTTTGAAAACCACACACCATTTTCAACTGAGTATCCCAGAAACAAGAGGAAGAAAACCACTTTGCCAAGGTTACACAGCCTGTTAGTTGGCAAAGTCATTAGTAAAACTCAATTCTCATGACTCCCAGTCCAGTCTCCTGTCTCCTATGTTGCAAGATTTCCCCAATTCATTTTTCACTTATTTTAATTTTACTTTAAGTTCTGGGATACAAGTGCAGAACTTGTAGGTTTGTTACATAAGTATACATGTGCCATAGTGGTTTGCTACACCTATCAACCCGTCATCTGGGTTTTAAGCCCTGCATGCATTAGCTATTTGTCTTAATGTTCTCCCTCCCTTTGACCCCACCCTCTGACTGTATGTGCTGTTCCCCTCCCTGTGTCCATGTGTTCTCATTGTTTAACTCCCACTTATGAGTGAGAACAGGCAGTGTTTGGTGTTCTGTTCATGTGTTAGTTTGCTGAGGATGATGGCTTCTAGCTTCATCCACGTCCCTACAAAGAACACGATGTCATTCCTTTTTATGGTTGCATAGTATTCCATGGTGTATATATACCACATTTCTTTATCCAGNACCCTCTGACTGTATGTGCTGTTCCCCTCCCTGTGTCCATGTGTTCTCATTGTTTAACTCCCACTTATGAGTGAGAACAGGCAGTGTTTGGTGTTCTGTTCATGTGTTAGTTTGCTGAGGATGATGGCTTCTAGCTTCATCCACGTCCCTACAAAGAACACGATGTCATTCCTTTTTATGGTTGCATAGTATTCCATGGTGTATATATACCACATTTCTTTATCCAGTCTATCATTGATGGGCATTTGGGTTGGTTTCATGTCTTTGCTATTGTAGTGTTGCAATAAACATACGAGCACATGTGTCTTTATAGTAGAATGATTTATACATTTTTGGGTATATACCCAGTAATGGGATTGCTGGATTGAATGGTATTTGCCTTTAGGTCTTTGAGGAATTGTCACACTATCTTTCACAATGGTTGAATTAATTTACATTCCCACCAACAGTGTAAAAGCATTCCTATTTCTCCACAGCCTTGCCAGCCTCTATTATTTCTTGACTTTTTACTAATCGCCATTCTGCCTGGCATGAGATGGTATCTCATTGTGGTTTTAATTTGCATTTCTCTAATGATCAGTGATGCTGAGCTTTTATTTCATGTTTCTTGACTGCATAAATGTCTTGAGAAGTCTCTGTTCATATCCTTTGGTCACTTTTTGATTTTTTTTTCTTGTAATCATTTATTTTTATAGTTAACAGTGACACTAAAATAAGAGTTTGCAGGAGAAGCTCAATTGTTAGAAATACATATTTGGAGCATAGGAATATATAACAAGGCATAGTGAGGGAAGAGATAGGGAAACTAAAAAGATGAAAGAAATTAATCTGTATTGCTACTGAGGAAAATTTAACTTAAGAACAAACAGAGCTACTCAATTGTGCAGGGACACGTATCTCTTATGAGAACTTTAGTCTGCAGGAGTTCTTCAAAAGTTGTGTGATAAATTCTATACAAAAAGTTAGGGAAGTCTCAGATGTGTTATGTAAGGACATATACCCCAAATGGGTAAAGTTTAAAAAAAAAAAAAGTTTGACATTTAAAGGGTAAGCTTCAGTAACCTGGAAAATTCACTTTTTATCAAATATTACATGCCTCAACGGTATTAGTTCATTAGTGAACTTTTTCTATTTGTGTCAAGATATTTATCAATAACTTTCTATCAGATAATTCCCATTGTTTGAGAAGATAAGAGTTATCTCCAAAGCAGATATACATGGTTAAAAGAAAACTCCACGAAAGGACAAATAAGGAGAGAAAAGTCTTTGTTTTTCATAAATGCTGGGTTTATATGTATCTATAATAAACTCTTGCTATCAAATGTTCTTCACTATTCCTCGATACCTAACTAAAAATAATAATCACCTCCTTCACAGCATAGTCTCCAACTACTCTCAGCCCACAATGACCTCTCTATCTATTCTACTTATGCCTTGTAACATTCCTTGAACTGTCAATTTTGTTCTATATTCAAATTGTGCATCGTTTATTAATGTCTCATGCAAGTATCATACATATGCGGTTAACAATCATTTCAATAAAGATCCAAAGTTTGATATTTCATTACGTAAATCAGAGCACATAATACTCTCTGAACTTGTCGAATAAATAAATAAATAAATGTGTGAATAAATAAATTAAGGAGCACTGTTGAATATACTGGGCAAAAGCAACCCTAGTCTATTGAATGCTCAAAAAATGTTTACATGAGGATTAAATTAATATACATTTTCAATTATGAGATACTAGCTTATTATTTTTTTTTAATTATACTTTAAGTTCTAGGGTACATGTGCATAACGTGCAGGTTTGTTACATATGTATACTTATGCCATGTTGGTGTGCTGCACCCATCAACTCGTCAGCACCCATCAATTCATCATTTATATCATGTATAACTCCCCA
>NW_016806375.1:2971661-2998473 GCF_001698545.2 Rhinopithecus bieti | reverse complement strand
ACAACCCCATCAAAAAGTGGGGAAAGGATATGAACAGACATTTCTCAAAAGAAGACATTCATACAGCCAACAGACACATGAAAAAATGCTCATCATCACTCGCCATCAGAGAAATGCAAATCGAGATACTAGCTTATTTTATGACATCTTTTCATGCTGTAATGGAGGAGAAAAAAGGAACTAACAAAAAGTATTGAGTTCTTGACCAAGTCAGTCACTGACTAAATTTTGAGCAGATCATATCACATCCAGGCCTAAGTTTCTCCATTGGTTAAGTAAGCAGGCTGAATTAGAATCTTTGACGCAGTTGTGACAATATTTGATTAATGGCACAATGGAAATGGGAAATGACTAGCCATTCCCTTGCCAGATAGAAAAAGGTCCCAGTTTGTTAGATTCAGAAGCCAATGATTCCAAACCCAATTACTCTTCAGAATTACTTATGAAATTTTAAAAAATATAAAAGTATAGGTTGGAGCTTATAATATTCCTATTCATTTGTATTCCACATTTTGAAAACTACTAGGGTTATACTCTAAACTCAGTGCTTTTCTTATACTTAGCACTTTTCTTGTACTTAGAGACCAGGATAGAAATGTCTACAGTGAATAGCTCTATACTAACAGACATAAATGGACACAATATAATACACTGATGAAAGCATAGACTTTGATAGCAGGAAGGCTTAGTATAATAAGAAAGATTTCTAGGAAACCTGAAAAAGAAGAGCAATGGTTGGTGGGTGGGTGAGGTGGGGTGGGGGAGCTTATCATGCAAGAGATTAAAATCCATTCCAAAAATTCAATCATTTAGACTATATTGGCACATGAATAGATGGAAACACTCATAGAAAAGTGTATAAAATTTAAACTTATGCACCAAACACAGGAAAGTTTAGTGTATAGTATCTATTTCTAATGAGCAAGCTAAAGATATACTCTTAAATAAATGATACTGAGGAAAACAGATACCTTTGGAAAAAAGATAAAGTAGGATCCTTATATCACATCATACATCAAGGAAAACTCCACATAGATTAAAAGTCACAATGTAAAATGCCGGGGTACAGGGGGAGGTGCTGAGGAATCTGTATTAAATACTTGAAGAAAACGTGGAGTATACTTTAAAATACTGATTTTGATACTTTAAAATCTGAGTGAAGAAAGCCTTTATAATAAAGATTCAAAATATAGACCCATGTATAAAAGATTTGTGAGTTCTAATAGATATGTGTAAATAAAAAAATATGTACCACATTTTTTTAACCCAGTTCACCGTTAATCGACCTTTAGGTTGATTCCATGACTTTGCTATTCTGAATAGTGCTGTGATGAATCTACATGTATCTGTGTCTTTGTGGTAAAGCAATTTATATTCCTTTGGGCACATACACAACAATGGGATTGCTGGATTGAATGGTACTTCTGTTTTAAGTTCTTTGAGAAACTGCCAGGCTGCTTTCCACAATAACAAAAAAGTGCTTGATAAAATGGATGTCAAAGGAACCAATTCAAAAGACCTTTCAATGGACCAAGCTGGAACTATATGAGCAATAAAATAAATGATTATAGCATTGGATTAAGGTCCAACGAATATTCATAAGTCTATGCTGACATAAAATAGAAGAATAAAAGGAAGAAAATCTTACAGAATTCCAAACACAAATCAGTGTAAATGGCTAATGCAAAATAGAAAATCAACACAAAAACACCACAGTGATAATTACTGTAGGCAAGAATCCCAGAGGAATGCAAAAAATGGTATGTAAAACTTGAAGAATAAATGATGTATTTACATAATTCCTAAGTATCTACTTTCAAGTATTTATTAATAAGTTTTTCTCTAAATTTCTGAAACACACCTATGACTATTTAAAACAAAAATTATGACATTGTATTGTGGCATTTGTAATTGGGAGATGTAAAATTTATCAGAGTAGCATAAGGAATAAAATGAGATGAATGAAACTGCTCTGTAGCAAGGTTTTTATATATTACATTTATTAAGATAGTACAGTATTAACTCTAAGTCGATTTGGTTGAGATGTTAAAGATTCATAATGTAATTCCTGCAGCAACTGCTAAAAAATGAGAGAAAATGTAACTTAAATGCTAATAAAGGAGAACATATTTTATACTCATAATAGCCCAAAGCAGGAAACAACCCAAATATCTATCAAGAAAATGAATGAGCAAATCGTATAGCATTTATACAACAGAATATACCTCAGCAATAAAAAAAAAAAGAATGAAGGACACACCCTGAATACATCTCATAAACCTGTTAAATGAGAAAAGCTAGACATTAAAATGTATACATTTATATATTGTATTATTTCAGGCAAAATAAATGTATGGTGAAAAAAATTAACACAGAGATAGCCTCTTGTATTTTGCCTGGGACAAAAGACAAGTGAATTTTCTGAGGATGATGAAAGCATTCTGTTTTTAAAAGGGGTGAAGATTAAATGGGTTTATCTGTCAAAAATGTACAGTGAAGATTCGTGCCTTTCAATGTACATCTTACCTCATGAAAAAAGAACTAAAAAAAATAAGTGGGGATGGAGAATGTGTTAAAGTATAGATTAAGCAAAATGGCACATAATTAGTAGTTATTGAAGCTGAGTAACAAGTCTATTATACTATTTTATTTCTATATGTTTAAAAATTTTGCAGTCAAACACTTATATAAATAGACAAAATTGGTCTACAATGTTAACTTAGTTATCTTTGGAAAGGGAGGGAGGGAAAAAGTTATTGTCTAGGCATGAAGATGATTCTATTTCTCAGTTACATAAGTAAATTCTCTATTACAATCCATCAAGTCTTAAATGAATGTTTCTGTGTGTATTTCTGTATACATGTTGTATATCAATTAAAAATTAATTATATATGTGTACAAAAATCCTAAAAAAAAATTTCCAATTTATATCATAGATCCAAAGATAGTCTCTCTAGTATATAAAGAGCAACCAGAAACAGCCAGGCACAGTGGCTCACACCTGTAATCCTAGCAATTTAGGAGGCTGGGGTGGGCAGATCACCTGAGCTCAGGAGCTCGAGACCAGCCTGGGTGACATGGCAAAACCCCATCTCTACTAAAAATACAAAAAATTAGCTGGGCGTCATGGCACACGCCTGTAATCCCAGCTACTCGGGAGGCTGCATCACAAGAATCGCTTGCGCCCAGGAGGTGGAGGTTGCAGTGAGCCGAGATTGCACCACTGCACTCCAGCCCAAGCGATACAGCAAGACTCTGTCTCAAAAAGAAAAAAAAAAAAAGAGTAACCAGAAATGAGATGAAAAAGACAGGGAACACATTAGAAAAAAATGGACAAAAGAAATGAACAGAATCCACACAAAATAAAGACAATGACCCTATGTGAAAGAGAAGCTTAACCTCACTCTGAATAGAAACACAAATTAGAACAACATGAAGGAGTTTCAGTACCAAGAAGGGCAGGGGAGTGTGTGTTGATTAGCACTGCTGAAAAGAACAATTATAAACACTGGACACGGTATGATGAGTGACTGTTTGAAGCCATTAGACTGCAAATAAGAGCAGGCAGAAGCTCAAGGGAATTGAACTTTGAAAGAAGGGATGTTCACTTGGAAAGATATATATTTATAGTATTTGACTCCTGGGGGTATTCCCCTCTCTATAAAGTGGAAGCTCAAACAGTAAACCAAAGCACTTGAAATCAATATTTATCAGAGCATGGAGTCAATGTCTCCAAAGCAGTTGGAAATCTGTGTATGTGTAAGATGTAGAAAGATATAGCCTAAAAAAATATAGTGGTGACTTTCCTAGAGTAGAGATAAAGGATTTCATTTTATTTTATCTTCTACTCTTCACATGTATAGCTTTTGTAAAAGTGAAAATGAAAAATAAACAAAACAAAATAAAAATAAATAACCCAGATTTGTGATTCAGCTCTACCACTACAGCGTGAACTTGAGAAAATTATTTGGTTGTATCAAATATCTTTTTTTCTCAGCTTGCAGAAATTTCTGCAGTTCTGCAAAATGTGGTTCTGATTTCAACCACATATTATTCTTATGAAGGTTAGTGGCCAAAATGCATTTAAATATCTTAGTGCAGTGCTTGACACTGGTATTAAATGCTAGAGATCATCATCTTCATTCACATCACTGGTGCCCAGTTACATTTGTCTATTGAACAAATGAATGAATCAATCAATGAACAAGATCCATCTAATAACCACATGAGGAATTGGCCCGGTCTTCAGTTCTGTCATGCAAGTCAGCCATGCTCAGTCCTTGGAATAGCTGCCAAGGATATCCTGGCTGAGCTGGCTCAAGTGGGATGACAAGATGACACTGATTAAAGACAGGCTGGTGAGCAATGAAAAGCAAAGTCACCTGAACAGTCACCTGCCTCTCCCCTCTGGCCACAGCAAGACAGCACACATCAGGGAGGCAAAGTTGTTAGTGAAGCTAAGGAAACTAAAATCAAGTGTGTGCCAAAAGCAGAGGTTTAAAGGATGCTATATATGACAAAGAGTGATATCAGCAGCTTCAGCTTAGTGGGCTCATATTAAAACAATCTTATAAACTGTCTTTTTTCCTCCACAAATGTTTCACTTAAGTTAATGGACACGAACTTATTTTTTTGAATACACTGAAATTATAGTCAGTTCCCCTGGAGTTTAGAGGAGAGAATAATGAGTGAGAGGGAATGCAAGAGTGGGAAAAGGAATGTATTTTAATGTCAGAAAGGAGTACTTTTTACAAATTTAATCTGTTCTAAATTAAATTTAGAACACTGGTCTTGCCTCACTTAGGGCATATACTAAGAAATTTACTATTGGTAGTACACTCAATAGTTGTATGACTGGCAGTAGTAATAGTGGCAGCATGACAGTATCTGTGGGAGTAAATGTGAATACTTACTCCACTTACTAGTATCCTGGATCCACAAAACACCAGGGAATTGATGTTCTTCATATTTTATAGAGGAGAGAACTCACTGACCCGACTGCTGTCAAAATTCCCTCAACCTATCTATGGTGTACCCAGCTTAGAACCCAGCATGGCTGACCACTAACTCTCTACATTTTTCTTGTCCAATCACTTGCCCTTCTGCTACACTCCTCTAAACACATACTTATTTATTTATGATTCCACTAGAAACACGGAAACACAAACTGCAGATGAAATACCTTAGAGCCATCTCCTGAACTTCAGGCTCATATGCAACTTTCCAATGGGCAGATTCACTTAGAGGTCCTCTATAAATTTCAAAATCAAATTGTCCTGAAAACACCTCATTATCCCCTCCCTAAACCTTCTCTTCTTTCAGTATGGGAGTTCCTCTAGAGGGAACAGAGTCACAAATCTTCCAGTTACTTACTCCTGAACCCTGGAAATCATTCCATGCTTCTTCTCTGTGCCTTGAACCATTTTTTTTTTCTTTAAAGATGGAGTTTTGCTGTTGTTGCCCAGGCTGGAGTGCAGTGGTGTGATCTCGGCTCACTGAAACCTCTGCCTGCAGGGTTCAAGTGATTCTTCTGTCTCAGCCTCCCGAGCAGCTGGGATTACAGGTGCCCACCCGCACACCCAGCTAATTTTTGTATTTTTAGTAGAGGTGAAGTTTCAACATGTTGACCAGGCTGATCTCAAACTCCTGACCTCAGGTGATCCACCTGCCTCGGCCTCCCGAAGTGCTGGGATGACAGGCATGAGCCACCACACCAGGCCTAACCACTCTTGCAACATCCAGTCCATCAGCCAAATCCTGTCTCATTTGCTGCCTACTCAGGCCTCTTCTTTCCATCATCATGCCACTTTAATCATCTTCTCAGGCCACCTTCCTCTCTCCCTTGTGTTAATACAAGAGCCTCCTAACTGATGCCCTCTTACCCTTCAGCCTCAAACTCCTCTGGCCCTTTCTGCACCATTCTTTAGCAATTCTCCCCTTTATGTGTGTTAGTTTTTGAACTATGAGAAGCATGGACACAATTGATCATTTCCTCCTTCTTGGAACACTTTCTTTTTCTTCATTCAGCAACTAGGTCACCACTCATGAGTTTTCTTCTATGTTCCTGACCAAACTCTCAGTTTTTCTTTGTTGGTCCTTTTACTTCTCTTAGATGACTATTGATAGTCATTCCCTGGGGTGAGCTCTTCTAACAAGATTATTTTAAAATACTATAATATATTTATATGCTGATGACACATTTATGCCTTCACTTGGACCTATCATCTGAACTCCAAAATTACACATTTGGCTGTCTTGTTCTCTCTCAGATGTTTAACAAACATCTCAACTTTAACGTATCCAAAATCAAGCTCCTTATTCCCCTTTCTTGACACTACTACTATTCCTACAGTCCTCCCTACCTCAGTCAATGGAAATGGTATCACGTTGCTTGTTCAGGTTTTTGTTCTATCCAGTCTAACACTCCTACTACTTCTCAAATAAGCCAAGCATGTTTCTTAAGGCCTATGGACTTGCTGTTCCTTCTATCTAGACTATTTTTCCCTTAGGCATCACATCACTTTATCTTCCCAAATGTTTCCCTAGCATCAGAACATTTTCTGACTACCGTATAGAAAATAATAAACCTCAGAATCATTTTCTATTCCCTACTTATAATCATATGGAAGTCTTTATTTTTCTTTGTTATTAATGTTCTCTCTCTGTGTGACAGTGTGAGCTCCGTAAAGGTAGGGAATTCACCTATTTTGATAGCTAGAGCAAGATGTGGTACATAATAGACATGCAAATATTTGCAGAATGGATGAATAAATGAATATATCCCCTGTTCCCTATAGCATTGTAGTTTATACATCTGCCTAGACTCTTATACTATATTACAATTATTAGTTAATTTATTTCTCACTAGACTACCCTTAAGGTTAAGAGTACTTTTAAGGTCAAAACCATGCCTTAATCTTACTAATATCCCTGTGCCTAGCAAGCAATTGGCATGTATTAAGCAATGTATGTTTCCTTGTTTTTTTGAAAGAAAGTAGAGAGGGGAGAGACATTATTAGCATATGGCAGGTTAGCACAAAGTAACTGGATTTATCACCTTCTTTCACTTGGAAATTTTTTTTGTTAAAGACTAAGATGTCTTTGCTTTTAAAGTAGTCAATAATTTTTTTCCCTCCAAGAGTAAAAGTTTAGAAAGTCATGAATGAACAGGCTGCCCACCTCTAACTTTCGGGAATCACAGCCATGAACCATAGGTAAAGATAGAAACACGGAATTCTAAACACCATGCTGTCCTCCTATCATTCTACATTGAATAATGTGTCTATTCAGAGCTCATAAAATACTAATGATGAAGGGAATCTTGGGTTCAACCCCTGTATTTACATATAGGTAAACTGAGACTGGAAGAGATTTTTTTTTTTCCTTCCACAGAGCAAGTTAATAGCACAGTCAGAATTAAAAATTAATTATCCTTAATCCCAATTTAGTTTTAGTTTTCTAACGCACCAATGCCTCGTCATTCCATATTTAAGACCTCATTAATAGATACCCATAATCTTTCTCTTCATAGATATGAACCTAAACTTTATATGTTAAAATGATAAAAAAAAAATACATCTCACCAATGACTTACAGTTTGGGTGGGGTTTGCTTAACAGAGCATCAACATGCTAACATGGAAATAACGTTAGGCTATCGACACTCTGCTCCAGTAGAAATTAAAATTGTCAGCATCAAAGTATATAAGTATAGCTCAACCCATCCAGTTAATTAACTTTTGAGTCCTTGATACTTAGATTTCCCTTTGACTACAGTGAGAAAGATATTGGTGGGTTTGAATTGAGCTCTTGCTACCATCTCTACCCAAAATGCAAGACCTTTTGCTGACAGATCAATATATCTCTCTTCATTTAGACTCATGAATTGTTAGGGTATACTTTTTTGGTCATCAATCCTGAAACGAACAAACAAAAACTATTCCCCAAGCTTCTGTGACAATACTTATTTAATTTCCTTCTTTCCTATGGATGGTATATATATATATATATATATATATAAAATATCATATGGTACTAATACTACATGTTGCATTCTCAGCCCTTCTCTCACCTTTCATACTTCACTTATCCATTCATTACCACAGTCTGGAATATCTGCCCTCTCATGATTCCAAAATCCATGTCTCTAGCTCACTCTCCTAAATACTGTTTCCTATATTCAATTCCTCGTTGCATATAACTACCAGGAAACCTTGCAAGCACCTCAAACTCTACATATTCCAAACTGAAATCTTTATTCCATCCCCTTCACACCTTGTTTTTTCTTCGAAATCTCTGTCTCAGGAAAAGGCAGTATCTTCCACCCAGTCATTCAGCCCAGAAACGTGGCAGTCATTATGGATGCTTCACTCTATGCATATTTACCTCTTCATCCTCAGTCCCTCCTTCATATTCAACCAACCACCAATCCTCTGGCTTCCACCTAAAATCCCATGAGATCTCTAGCTCATGGCAAGAGTTTCCTCATTAATATCGAATGTACCATCTCTGTCAGGGTGGTCTCATGAATCTCTATTGTCTTGCACAAACACTTGTATTATACAGACACAGATGTAGAACTTGCAAGGATCATCTCGGTTACCTCAGAGCAGGAAGGTATACTAATGTTACCATTGTTTTCTGAAGGTGGGCAGGGACTTCAGTAACAGAGAGTTTGATGTCAGTCATACATAAAAAGAAAACAGCTAGAACTTTCAAGAAAAAGGTGACTCTCCAAAATAATAAATATACAGACTAAAAACTGTGAAATATTTAATTTATAATAATTTTATCAGTATTATTTAAATGTTTACTACAGTCCTGACACTTTGCTAAATATTTTCATGTAGTGTCTTAATTTGTTATAACTTTATTAGCATATGGTCGAGTCAGCAAAGTAACTATAATTAATCACCTCCTTTCACTTGGAATATATCCTTTTTTCCAGCCTAAGATGGCTTCACTTGTAAAATAGTCAAAGGTGAGGAAATTGAGGCCCAGAGAATGTAACTTACCTGCTCCCATCACAAAACTTATAAATAACAGAATTGGGGAGAAGCCAGCCTCTCTAACAGAGAGCTCAAGTGCTCTTATCTCTCTGCAAACCCACATACCTCCTTCTTTATTTGGGAGTTTCTGGACAGGGCAATCTCATTGTCACTTCTCTCTGTTCATTAAACAGTCATTTCTCAGTTCTCAGGAGTTCTGAGAAGATAAAGTACTTCTGTCCACTCACATTCACAGATACTCCCCAGAAGTCCCCTGGATCTCCCACAAATTTTTCTAAGAACTCCAGAATCACATCTCTAAGTACCACAATCTCTATTACCAGTGTATGATGTCTGAAATGTGTAGGCTACGTAGTCAGAAATGTTAGATAGGAGGTAGGAAAATGGCCTTGAATGGTGATCACACATTTCTGGAAATCTGGAAAGTAGTATCATCTACAAAAAGGGGTGGTTTTCTTGAAGGGAATGTGTTCCTCAACAATGGTCCAAAATGAGCCAAGAGAAGTAGCAGTGCAAAACAGAACATGGATTTCCCACCCACAAGATGGGTTTGCCACTTCTCTTCTTCTAACAGCAAAAATAACTGTGAATTAGGAGTTGCTATATTTGGAATGAGAAGGCATGGGGAACTCAAGCTCCTGAGGCCAAGGCAGGAGGTGCATAAAGAGCAGTAATAACAAGTCATGTGAAATCACAACTCATTATCAGCAAGCAGGACAGCTCCGTCTCCACCTGGATGCAGAAATCACCTTGAAAAAGTCAGCAAGTAACTTAGCAAAACCCTCAGGACGAGCTCCTGGAAAATACTCCAAAGATATAGCTTCTTCAGAGCAAACCTTTATGTGAGTTTAAAAAAAGAAAAGAAAAGAAAAAGAAAATCTCAGGAGGATGAGAAAAACCAGAGCTGTCAGAGCAGAAAGGAAACAGATTATCCTGTCACACCTTTGAATAAGAAAGTGAAGTCCAAAAAGAGAATGGGATTCAGCCAGGGGCACACAGGATGTTAGTGGCCGACAGTTGCTTTTAGGATTAAGATCCAAATGTCAAGGCCCCTGCGTTATCTTCCAGTCTCTTTTCTCTACCATAATTTTAACTCATTGCATTTTACTTCTTAGTTTCCCTGATGCAGTATTTCCTAACCTTTTTGATAATACAGAGGAATGCTGGTATTCGTAAGATGCAGTGGGGAAAACATACAAAGACTCTTGTGTTCAGATATAATGAGCACTTGGGTCTCAGCCCACCTCCCGCCACCTTCATGGACCTTGGCACCCTAACCAGAATGTTCTGCTGTAATGCATCATGCTTCCCTTGCTCCATACGTTATTCACCCTTGAAATGCACTTCACCTAGTTAGCTTGTACTACCCCTTCAGTTATCAGCTCAAGAACTCTTTCATCTAAGAAGGCATATCTAAGTTACTGCACCCCTAGGATATTTTGACATGTCCTCCTAAAGAAGTGAATTGTCTTCCTATATTAAAATTCTAAATATACATACACCTAACTCTGAAGCTCCAAGATTCATAAAATAATCACTACTAGACTTAAGAAATGAAATAGACAACAACATAATAATAATGGGGGAGTTCAACATTCCACTGAGAGCGCTAGACCAATCATTGAGACAGAAAGTCAACAAAGAAACAATGGGCTTAAACTACACTCTCAAATGAATGGACCTAACAGATATTTACAGAACATGTTACCCAAAAAATTCAGAATGTATCTTCTTCTCAACTGCACAAACAAGTCTCATTCAATTTTAAAATTGAAATCATATTAAGTATTTTTTCAGATGACAATGTAAAACTAAAAATCAACTCCAAAATGTACCCACAAAACTATACAAACATATGGAAATGAAACAATGTGCTCCTGAAAGATTTGGGGATTAACAATGACATCGAGATGAAAATTAAGAAAAATCTTTGAAATGAATGACAATAGTGACAAAAGTTACCAAAACCTCTGGGATACAGCAAAAGCAGTGCAAAGAGTAAAGTGTATAGTACTGGATGCCTACATCATTAGTGAAAGATCATAAATTTGCAACCTAACATCACACCTCAAGGAACTAGAGAAACAAGAAGAAATCAAACTCAAATCTAGCAGAAGAAAAGAGATAACAAAGATTAAAGCAGAACTAAATGAAATTAAAACAAACAAAAAAATCAATGAAAAAGGATGATTCTTTGAAAATGTAAATAAAATTGACAGATCATTAGCAAGATTAACCAAGAAAAGAGAAGATCCAAACAAACTCAATTAGAAATGAAACTAGAGACACTACAGTCGACACCACAAAAATACAAGAGATCATTTGAGAGTACTATGAACATCTCTATACATAAAACCCAGGAAATCCAGAGGAAATGGATAAGTGGATAAATTCCTGGAAACATACAACCCTTCCAAATTAAATCAGGAAGAAACAGAAACCCTGAACAAACCGGTAATAATCAGTGACATTGAATCAATAATAAAAAGAAAAAAATTGCCCACGAAGAAAAAATCCCCAGGGCCAGATCGATTCACAGCCAAATTCTACCATTCAAAGAATTGGTACCAATTCTACTGAAACTATTCCAAGAGATAGAGAAAGAGGGAATCCCCCCCAACTCATTCTATGAAGCCAGTATCACCCTGATACCAAAACCAGGAAAGAACAAAAAAAAAAAAAAAAAAAAAAAAAAAAAAAAAGAAAAGCTAAGACCAATATCCCTGAGAAACATAGATGCAAAAATCCTCAGCAAAATACTAGCTAACCAAATCCAACAGCATATCAAAGAGGTAACACACCATGATCAAGTAGGTTTTATCTCAAGGATGCAGGTGTGGTTTTACAACCCATAAACAGAATTAAAGATCATTTCCATTGATACCAAAAAGTATTCAACAAAATCCAGGATCCGGGTTTATAATAAACCCCTTAACAAATTTAGCATAGAAGGGACATACCTCAAAATAATAAAAGCCATATATGAAAAACCCACAACCAACATCACACTGAATGGGGAAAAGTTGAAAGTATTCCCCCTTAGAAGTGGAACAAGACAAGGATGCTCACTTTCACTTCTATTCAAACATAGTATGGAATTCCTAGCCGGAGTAATCAGACAAGAGAAGGCATCCAAACTAGAAGAGAGGAAGTCAAACTGTCACTGTTCATCAATGATATGATTATATACCTGGATACCTAGAAAATCCAAAAGATTCCTCCAAAAGACTCCTAGATCTAGCACATGAATTCACAAAAGTCTCAGTTACAAAATCAATGTACACAAATAAGTAGCACTACTATATACCAATAATGATCAAACTGAAAATCAAGTTGAGAATTTAATCCCTTTTACAATAGCTACAAAAAATAAAATAAAATACCCAGGAATATTCCTAATGTAGAAGATGAAAGGTCTTTACAAAGAGAACTACAAAACACTGCTGAAAGAAATCATAGATGACACAAATGAAAACACATTTTATGTTCATAGATTAGAAAATCAATACTGTGAAAATGACCATATTGCCCAAGCAGCCTACAGATTCAGTGCAATTCATACCAAAATACTGTATCATTTATCACAGAATTAGAAAAAAAATTCTAAAATTCATATGGAACCAAAAAAGAGCCTAAATAGTCAAAGCAATCCTAAGCAAAAAGAACAAATCTGATGGCATCGCCTGACTTCAAATTATACTACAAGGCCATAGTTACCCAAACAACATGGCACTGATATAAAAGTAGACACATAGAAAAATGGAACAGAATAGAGAACCTAGAAATAAAGGCAAATACTTAAAGCCAATTGATCTCCAATAAAGCATACAAAAGCATAAATTGGGGAAAGGACACCCCATTTAATAAATTATTTAATAAATGCTGAGAAAAGAGAATAGCCACATATGGTAGAATTAAACTGTATCTCTGTCTCTCACCTTATGTACAAAAATCAACTCAAGATAGATCAAAGACTTAAATCTAAGATCTAAAACCATAAAATTTTAGAAAACACGAAGGAAAACGCTTCTAGACACTGGAATAGGCAAAGAATTTTTTACCAAGACCCCAAAAGCAAATGCAACAAAACAAAATAAACAAATAGAACCTAATTAATTTTCTTTATCCATTCATTACTGCACAGGCACTTAATTTGGTCTCATATCTTTGCAATTTTTAATTGTGCTGCAATTAACACACATGTGCAGGTGTCCTTTTGATATAATGATTTTTTTAAAGCTTCTGTTCAGCAAAAGAAATAATTGGAGTAAACAGACAACCCACAGAATGAGAGAAAATATTTGCAAGCTATGCATTCTACAAAGGACTAACATCCAGAATCGACAAGGAATTCAAACCAGTCAGCAAGAAAAAAAAATAATAATAATCCAATTAAAAAGTGGGTAACTGACATGAATAGACATTTTTTCAGAAGAAAATATACAGATAGCCAAACATGAAAAATGCTCAACATCACTAATCAGGAAAATATAAATTAGAACTACAATGAGATAACACTTTACCCCTGCAAGAATGGCATTATAAAATCAAAAACCAGTACATGTTGGTGTGGATGTGGGAATGCTTATACATTGCAGGTGGGAATGTAAATTCGTACAACCTCTGTGGAAAACAGTATGGCAATTTCTTAAAGAACTAAAAGATCTACCATTTGATCCAGCAATCTCACTACTGGAGAAGAAGTCATTATATTAAAAAGGGCACCTGAACATGTATGTTTATTGCAGCACATTTACCAATTGCAAAGAACCAACTTAAGTGTCCATCGACCAGTGAGTGAATAATGAAAACAAGGAATACTACTCAGTACTACTCACTATTCCAGTACACCATGGAATACTACTCAGCCATAAAAAGGAATGAAATAACGTTTTTTGCAGCAACTTGGATAGAGACAGAGACCATTATTTTAAGTGAAGGAACCCAGGAATGGAAAACCAAATGCCACATTTTCTCTTATAAGTGGGAACTAAGCTATGGCTACACAAAGGCAGACTAAGTGGTATAATGGACCTTGCAGACTCAGAAGGAGGAGGGTGGGAGGTGGGTAAAGGATTAAAAAACTATATATTGGGTATAATATACACTACTTAGTGCACATGGGTGCACTAAAATCTCAGACTTCACCACTCTACAATTTATCTATGTAACCAAAACCCACTTGTACTCTAAAAGCTATCAAAATTTTTAAAATTAAAAAAAACTGGATTGCCTTCCTGTAAAACATTAGTCACTTTGAGAATACATGTGCATTTGTGTGATTCTTTGATCTATATGTCTCTTCTGAAGAGAAAGTAGGCTGTCAGATCATAAGAATAAAGAGTGTTTCTTTTGCTCATGATTATGCCTGCCGCCATTAGCACATAATCTATATTAGGTCCTCAATAAATATTAATTACAAAATGGCCAGAGTTCATATCCCAAGACTTCTAGATAAGTACTTTGCCCTAATATGCCTCTTTCTAATCATATTTTTTAAACTTAACAACTATACCATTTTTCCTGCCCATGGAAAATTTCATTAATATTTACGGGAGCAGTACTCTTCAGAGCACACTTTGGAAAAGACTGGGAAGCAGAAAGAGCACGGGTCTAGGTGTTAGCAAACCTAGATTCTAGTTCAAACTGATTATTACTTTCTACAGCCCCGCAGGGAAGTCACGGCCCCTCTCTTCTCCTCAGTGGTCTCATCTTTCAACAAACTAGCCCTTTCTAACCCCATTATTCCATTTCTATGCTGTTAGAATACCTTTCGCACCAATTTTCTTCATTTTTATAACTTATCTCCAAGGTATCTGGCATCCATTGTTTTCTTCTGAATACGCCCATTGAGCTGTCTGTTTCCAGCCTTCCCAAGGTCTTTCTCCCTTTTAGAACCGACTTGTTCCACTCACTTGGGGATTCTGATTTCTTCTACAGTTGCTCCATTCAACCCAGTCATATTTAGCTTAAGGGGTAGTTTGTAGCTGGGTTTATTAGTCCTTTTTCATGCTGCTGATGAAGACATACCCAAGACTGGGAAGAAAAAGAGGTTTAATTGGACTTACAGTTCCACATGGCTGGGGAGGCCTCAGAATCATGGCAGGAGGTGAAAGGCATTTCTTGCAACGCTGCAGCAAGAGAAAATGAGGAAGAAGCAAAAGCAGAAACCCCTGATCAACCCATCAAATCTCATGAGACTTATTCACTATCACGAGAATAGCATGGGAAAGACCAGCCCCGTGATTCAACTTCCCCCTGATTCCCTCCCAAAACACGTGCGAATTCTGGGAGATACAATTCAAGTTGAGATTTAAATAGGGACACAGCCAAACCATATCACTGGGTAGATTAACACTGAATAGGGAAGCATTATTATTTTAATAAGTGCTCTTCGTTTCTTAATTCAAAATTTGAGAATTAAAGAACCATGGCGTAGAGAAGACATTTTGGGAAAGGTAAGACCTTTCAGTGACACAAGTAGCATTTTGGATAGCTCTCTATGTAAGATTGATGCTGAAAACAGATACTATAATAAGCAAACCAATGAATTCCAATAAGTGTATGGCTCAGTGAGTCTTCTCAGCTAAAACCCAAACTATGCTGTTTCCCCAAGGGTAGGAAGGTACCCAGAGGGCAAGTCTGTTGAGTCAGAAGGAAGATGGATTGGGCTGATGTAGACCTGGCAAAGCCTGCAAGGGTACTGCAGAGGGGAAGATAGATGCCAATCCAATTCAGAACACACAGCAGGAACATTAGGAAAGCTGTAGCAGAGAGGAAAGGAGGAATCCAACCCAGATGCCTCACAGCTGGAAGTAAAGCTGCTCCTTGCTAGAATGTTATGAAGCAAATGATACACAGGAGTGGAAATTCACCTGTCCCTAGAGGTAAGAAGTACCCTTGCATCATCACTGAGTTTGGATTAGCTCTCTCACGTGAAAGTCCCTTTAGGATCTGATGAATTAGAAAGCAGCTCCCTCACACAGCTCATCTGAAGAAAAGCTTTATAGGGCCAAGGAGCCTCTCAGCCCTGTGGTAAGTAAGGCTCCAGATCCACCAAAGTGAATACTCCACAGACCCCATTCTCATAAGTACTCTTCAGATTCCAGAACACAACCTAGTCCAAGATCCACTCTAAATAACTTTCCCTCTATAGCAGGAATTGGCAAACTTTTTTATGTAAAGGGCCAGAAAGTAAATATTTTCATCTTTATAGGCCATTCTGTGTCACAACTACTTACTTGTGTCAGGGTAGCATCAAAGCAGTCACAGACAATATGTAAATGACTGAGCGTGGCTGTGTTCCAATAAAACTTCATTTACAAAGTGAAGTAGTAAGCTAAATTTAACTCATGGGCTGCTATTTGCCAATTCTAGCTTTACAGAAGTTAAGGCAAAACATTCAACACCTCCCCTCTTTCTATTTGCATAAACCGGGTACTCCACCAGGAAAGATCTCGGAAGTCCCCTAACTCACAGGGTTGGATTAACTGCCCTAATCCATGAGTTCTTTACTCTCCCAGGCTATACCTTACCCTAACTCTTTAGTAAAACTTAATCACAGCCAAACCTTTGGGCTTTATTCATTCAGTGTTCTAATTTTAGGACACAAGACAGCAAGTATAATGGCACAGTGGGAAAGAGCACTGTAGATGAAACAGAGGATTACCAATAGTATAAACAGTTCTACCATGTCTACCATTAAGAAAACTGGACTCAGGAGTCTTACTCCTTAGCTTTATGTCCTACTAGACTAGGGATTAATGACCAGAGACAAGATGATTACAGGTGAGGGAGTTACTGGCAGACCTATTGATTAAAAATGTGAATAAGAGTATAAAACAAAAAAACAGAGAAAGACGCAATGCCTTAGACTAGCAGTCATAAGGCCAGAGACCCAGTCATGGATATGACTAATTGTCCTTAGGTCTTGAATTAAGTCTCTCAGAGCAATTTTTCTCACTGGGGCAACAAGTGGACACATCCTGTCAGCTCCCTAAATAACATGCTCTAAAGACTCTTGGCAAGCTTTGGAAAAAACTCAAACTTTTTCTTGTCTCTTATGACTTTACCCTTCACAAGTTACTCTGAAGCCATGGGTTGCATAACACATCCACCCCATACCCACAGACCTCTATGCAGTATTTTCTTCTTGCTAGAGTATTACGTAGACTCCATCTCCACCTTGCCTCTCAATTTTGTTTATCCTTCTAGTGTTTAATTAGACATCAGTCTTATATTTTTCTTGGCTCCCTAAAACTGGATTTGATGTTCCTTTTTAAAAATAAGCCCATATAACTCGCTTTCTCTATTATTATTCTCATGACACATTACTATACTTGCTTGTTCACCCTACTAGGCAGTGAGTTATCTGAGCACCATAATGTTTTGCAGTCTTCATTGTATCACCAAAGTCTAGTACTCTTACTGACATACAGCAACATCTCAGTTTGCTGAACTAGCTAATTAATAAGATGAGACTCTGTCTTTTTTCTTCCAGACAAAGGATTCTTGTGATTATACTGGGCCTACCCTGATAATCCAGGATAATCTCCTTAGTTTAAAGCCAGCTAATTAGCAACTTCCATCTATCATTTTAATCCCCCCTTGTCATATAACACATTCACAGATTCCAGGGATTAAAACATAGCCATCTCTGAGGCCATGATTCTGCCTACTGTACTGTATAAAGTCAAGGAGTGACTTTGTAGAATGCAAAATGACAGAAAAGGCCAGGTGCAGTGGCTCATGCCTGTAATCTCAGCCCTTTGGGAGGTCGAGATGGGTGGATTGTTTAAGTCTGGGAGTTTGAGACCAGCCTGGCCAACATGGTGAAACCCCATCTCTACAAATAATGCAAAAATTAGTCAGGTGTGGTGGCGCATGCCTGTAGTCCCAGCTACCTGGGAGGTGAGGTGGGAGAATTGCTTAACCCTGGGTGGGGCGGAGGTTGCAGTAAGCTGAGACTGCACCACTGCACTCCAGCCTTGGTGACAGGATGGGATCCTGTCTCAAAAAACAAAACAAAACAAAACAAAGTGACAGAAGAACAGTAAAACAAATGAATAAAAGAGGAAACTATAATGTAAGATTTAAGAGTCAAAACTTTGAAGTTATACCATCTGGGTTCAAATCCCAATTTGCCCCTCACTAGCAGTGTGATGCCCAATTGTTAAATAGTAATGATAACAAAGTATATACTACAGGGTTGTTTTGAAGAATGGTTGAAAGTTAAGCAGTCTACCTAATACCTGGTTCATACAACAGCAGACCCTCAATTAACATAACTATTATTGGATGTATGTGTAAATATACATGAATATATGCATATATATACACACATACAAGTATACCTTGTTTTATTACACTTTGCTTTATTACATTACAATTCACAGATATCATGTATGTGTGTAGTTTTACACAAATGGAAGGTTGTGACAAGCTTGCTTTGAGCAAGTCTATTGGTGCCATTTTCCTATACCATGTGCTCACTTCATGTCTCCATGTCACATTTTGGTATTTCTTGCAATATTTCAAATTTTTCATTAGGATTATATGTTTATAGTGATCAATAACTTTGCAATTACTATTGTAATTGTTTGGGGGTGCCATGAATTAGGCTCGTAGAAGATGGCAAACTTAATGTGTGTGTTCTGCCTGCTCCACTAGTGGGCCATTACTCCATCTCTCCTTCTCCTCAAGTCTCTTTATTTCGTAAGTTACAACAACATTGAAGTTAGGACAGTTAATAACCCTACAGTGGCCTCTAAGTGTTCAAGTGAAAGGAAGAGTAGCATATCTTTCACTTCAAGTCAAAAGTTAGAAATGATTAAGCTTAGTGAGGAAGGCATGTCAATAGCCAAGACGGGCCAAAAGCTAGGCCTCTTGTACCAAACAGACAAATTGTGAATGCAAAGGAAAAGTTATTGAAGGAAATTAAAATTCCTACTCCAGTGAACACACAAATGATAAGAAAGCAAAACAGCCTCATTACTGATACGGAGAAAGTTTCATCTATCTGTATAGAAGATGAAACCAGCCACAATATTATCTTTAGCCAAAGCTTAATCCAGAGCATTGTTATAGCTCTTTTCAATTCTGTGGAGACTGAGAAAGATGAGGACTCTACAGAAGTAAAGTTGGAAACTAGCATAGGTTGGTTCATGAGGTTTAAAGGAAAAAGCTCTCCCCCTAACATAAAAGTGAAGGTGACACAGCAAATGCTGATGTAGAAGCTCCAGCAAGTTATCCAGAAGAACTGGCTGAGATCTTTAATGAAGATGGCTATAGAAAACAACACATTTTTCAATGTGATGAAACAGCCTTCTACTGAAAGAAGATGCCATCTAGGACTTTCATAGAGAGATGTCAATGCCTGGCCTCAAATCTTCAAAGGGATTCTCTTATTAGGGACCAATGTAGCTGGTGACTTAGACAACAATGCTCATTTATCACTCTGAACATCCTAGAGCCCTTAAGAGTGGTGCTGGATCTTCTCTGCCTGTGCTTTACAAAGGAAACAACAAAGCATGGATGTCAGCACATCTGGTTACAGCATAGTTTACCGAATATTTTAATCCTACTATTGCGATGTACTGCTTGAAAAAGAAGATTCCTTTCAAAATGATAGTATTCACTGACACTGTGCCTAAACACCCAAAAGCTCTGATAGAGATGTATGAGGAGAAAAGTGTTGTTTTCATACCTACTAACACAACATACCTTCTGCAGCCCATGGTTCGGGGAGTAATTTTGACTTTCAAATCTTATTTAAGAAGGCTATAGTTTCCACAGGTAGTGGCTCCACCGAGGGATCTGGGCAAAGTAAATTGATAATCTTCTGGAAAGGATGCATTATTCTAGCTGCTACTAAAAACATTCATGATTCATGGAACGAGGTCAAAATATCAACATTAAAAGGAGTTTGGAAAAAGTTGATTCCAACAATCATGGGTAGGAGTTCAAGATGTCAGTAGAGGAAGTAACTGCAGATGCAGTAGAAATAGAATGGGAACTAGAATTAGAAGTACAGCCTGAAGATGTGACTGAATTGCTGCAATCTCATGATAAAACTTGAATGGATGAGGACTTGCTTCTTATAAATGAGCAAAGAAAGTGGTTTTCTGAGATGGAATCTACTCCTGGTGAAGATGCTATAAACTTTGTTGAAATGACAACAAAATGTTTAGAATATTACATAAACTTAGTAAATAAAACAGTAGCAGGGTTTGAGAGGACCGACTAATTTTGAAAGAAGTTCAAAGTTCTACTGTGGGTAAAATGCTGTCAAACAGCATTGAATGCTGCGTAGAACTCTTTCATGGAAGGAAGAATCGAATGACACACATACATATGGATAATATAAATGAATGAGAGGAAAGAGAGATACATAGAAAGATAAGGTTGGGGTTGAGGGGAGCAGGGAAGGTGTTATGACCTCTAAAGAAAAAAAAAATCAAAAACCATATACTAAAATGATAATGGGAATTATTTTTGCAAGAAGAAAGATGGTAATATTGGTAATTTGTTTTGAGATTTGTATTGTTTTAGCTTATTTATATGTTTATTTTCCTCAAAATATATAAGAATTATTAGTTATTAAACATACACTTATAGTTAAATAAGGAAGTTCCTGGTGCAAGGTGTGGCACATAATAGAAACTCAAGATATGACTATCATTATTATTATTATCACTATTGTCATTGAAGAGAGATAGCACAGAAGCCTCTGAACGAAGAATTTTAAGTTAGAATAAAGTTTGATTCTTCTCTCTTACTAACCATGTTGCCTAGGACACACTAATGCAGCTATGTTTCAGTTTTCTTGTCTGGTACATAAGGATTTAAGCGCCAACCTCAATAAGCTATGTTAAAGAGATGAAGTTAGCTAACAGAGTTCTATTTTATTAGCAAAATACCTGAGACACGGTAAGCACTTGATAGAGAGAAACAACTTGTAATATCCTATCATGATTAATTTGTAAAACTCTTCTACTTTTGTCAAATCTTTTCTCCTGATCACATCTAGTTCTTTCTCCATCCCTGCCCAGGTTGGGCCTTGCATGGGTTCTTAACTCCGGCTTCATCTCAGCCTTCTGGTCAACATCCCTTGGTCTTGTTTCTAGTTGTCTCAATCCTTCCATTAAGTCATCAGAGTTGCAAAATCCATTTATTTTGTGATTACTTCTTGGTCAGCTCACCAGGGAAACCTGACCTGCCACTTGCCTTTGATCTAAAACCATCTCTTGCCAATTATTGTGATACTGGAGAACCAGCAAAAATAAAGCCTTATAGGTAGATATATGAGCAAAGCCGATTGAAGAAGGAAATTCGGTCATTGAAGAAAGAGAGCAGTAGAATTTTTTTCTGCTCTGGAACTGCTAGAAGACTCAAAGGGCTGACAGGCCTGCTTTATCAGACACCTTTGCCTGAGGGTTTAAATCATTCTAATTGCTCTGGATTCCTAGGAGGCCAGGAGGCTGCTCAGAACTGTTGAGGTCAGCCTGTCTAGTGCTTGCCCTTTTTGTTGTTTTTGTTGTTGTTGTTGTGTTTGTGTGTGTGTGTGTGTGTGTGTTTTAGAAAAATTGCAAACTACATAAAGGTAGCTTCAGCCCAGAAAGGCAGGAGAATGCTTTCAAACACAGTAGTGAGCAGAGAGAAAAAACAAACTTGAAGGAGGAAACAGTGTGTGATGGTTAATATTGAATGTCAACTTGATTGGATTGAAGGATGCAAAGTATTGTTTCTGGGTATGTCTGCGAAGGTGTTGCTGCAATTAACGTTTGAATCTGTGGCTGGGAGAGGAAGGCCCACCCTCAATGTAGGTGGGCACCATCCAATTGACGGCCAGCATGGCTAGAAAAAGCTAGAAAGACTTCCAGCTTTCCTCTTTCTCCCGTGCTGGATGCTTCCTGCCCTTGAACATCAGACTCCAGGTTCTTGGGCCTTTGGACTCTTGGACTTACATCAGAGGTTTGCTAGGAACTCTTAGGCCTTTGGTTACAGACTAAAGGCTACACTGTCAGCTTCCCTACTTTTGAGGCTTCGGGACTCAGACTGAGCCACTATTAGCATCCTTGCTCCTCAGTTTGCAGATGGCCTATCTTGGGACTTTACCTTGTGATCCCGTGAGTGAATTCTCCTTAATAAACTTGCTTTCATATATATATATGTGTGTGTGTGTATATATTTATATATATTATATATATTTATTTGTGTATATATACACAAATACATATGTATACACATATATATGTATATGTATATGTGTGTGTGTATATATATGTGTGTATATATATCTCCTATTAGTTCTGTCCCTCTGGAGAATTCTAATACACAGTGTAAATCTATCCAAATATTTTAGAGTATTTAAATGTTCTCCTCTGTACACTCATTGAACTGAAATAATTCTTTTTAATATACTCCAAGACTCTTTTATTATGCAATTTATCAATTTTACAGCAAATGTTTATTGAATGCCTACTATGTGCCAGACAACATTTTGTACATTCAATATACTTCACTTGTATTAACTCATTTAATTTTCATGGTACCTTTGAAGTAATTATTATTATACCCATTTTATAGATAAGAAAACTGACAAAGATTATATTAGTTGCCCAAGATAATACAGAACCAGAATTTATTACAAATGCATACTTATAATCATGTACTTCATAAAATCTTAATTTCTAAATAATGCTTTCTTTACTTGTATATTTAAAGAAACAAATTAATTTTCAATTCAAACATCTTGGATATCAGTTTTGTGGTCATGCCTGGAGCCACTTTTGAATCATCTAACATAATATTCCAGGCTTCATTTCTGCCTAAGCTGTTCTTTTTGAATCTGTGTTTTATTCTGATTTATATAGAATTTGAAAATGTTACCAAAACCCCTAACCAAGTATTTGAACAATATTTGAACTTTTCATCCGTGCATTCAAAATCTCCCATACAACTTATGATACTGATTTTTAATTTATCAAAATAATGTATATATATAGTTGAAAATACAATGTAGTACTATAAAACTACATATTTTAAAAGTATAAAACTTATACACTTTTGTTTGAAACTAGACTTTTCCCAGCTTCCTTATTGCCCAGACACATCAATTCCTCCCCACTCCCTTTGGTATTTATGTCTTCATTTCCATATAATATGCTTCTGTTTTTTTTTTGATTTACCGAAATTAGACAAAATCTATTGTCTTCCTATTGTGAAAAATGAAGATTTAGTATTCTTCTAACATTAGTCTTCCATTTGTTTCCAAACTCTCTTTTCCAATTAGTTAGGTAACTTTTGGTTAATAGCTAGAGTTTATGTCAATGTGAATAAGTATATATTGTTTCCTGCTGAGAAATTATAAATGATGACATTTTCTTTTACATGAATTTCCTAGGGTTAATAATTTACTCATCTTTTCTTTTGTTACTTCTATGCACACCTATTATTATCTCTCTCAAACACTCTGACTTTGTAGAGTATACATTCAGCATAGTCAACTGCATTTGGTACTTATTTATTTCATCATTTTCTAAAAGACTGAACACCTATATCCATCCATCCTCCTACTTATATATTTAAGTTGGTGCTTTCCAGGAATGCTGAACATTTTTTTTTCCTAGGACATTCTTTTGCTTCCTTTCAAGGAAATTCTTTATCTCATTTCTCAATTAGATCTCCTGTTTCTTGGATACCATGTCTTCCATCTTTCCAGTTGCTACCACATTTCAATGAACATGTCTTCCGTGGCTTCCCAAGATATTATGGGTAAGCTCCCTGTGCAACTTTGCATATATACTTCACACTTGATTGATGATTTAGGTAGGTATAAAAATCTAGATTGAAAATATTTTGCCTTCAAATTTTTAAAAATGCTTTTCTAATTTTATCTAACATCTAGTTTATTGTTTCTGTTCCTGATTTCTCTACCCCCCTCCTCCTTCTTGGCTATGCACTATAAGTTCTTTTTATCTTATTGTGTTGAAACCTTATAATAATGATGCAAGGGGTGAGGTTAGGACTTTCAAGCTAGAAATATCTTATTCAGGCCTAGGAATCTGTTTTTCTGTATTATCTCTTTGTCCTTTATTCTTCCTTTTATGTGGGATGGTGATTATTCAGTAGCGGTTCTTTAATTTTATTCTCTTATTTTCCAACTCTTTGTCTTTTATTCTTCTTTATATGTTTCCTTAACTTTGTCTTCCAATTGTCTTCTGAGTTATTTACCCCTGACCAAGACTAATCTAATGACTCAGCACTGACTCCCTGGTTCCATTTCTGCCTGTGGTGCTTAATATTTAAACGACTTTTTGCAAGTTATTTAACTTAGATAGACTTAGTTTTTTCTCAGAGAAAAAACTACCTACCTAGCTCTCAGGGTTGTCATGAGGACTAAATGAGTTAAGATTAAATTTTAGAAGACTGCCCGACACATAGTAAATGCTACCAAGCTCATTTAAATAATTATAGGCTTCTCCAGTTCCAGCTGTCAATGATACTGGTAAGTAATATGAAATATTAGTATATTTAATATATTTTATATTCACGAATAATATGAATATATAAAGCTATACCTCATGTTAATTCTAACTTTGTTTTCCTTATTTCTGATGCCCATTCATTCCTTCTAAAAATTGAAAGCAGCATTTTCCTGTCTATTTTGTCTCTTCCATTCCAAGGTCATAATGATTATCCCCACAACCCCACACACATATACCTATCTTAAGGCAATTCCCTTCAGCTATTTTTCACTTAGACTATGCCACATTCAGCATCTTGGCCATAATTCTCCACAGGAAACACTCAGAGGAGAATAACCCGGGTTATTAAAGAGGACTCTGAATCTTGCCATTTAAAGAATACTTGAAAAACTAGATGTTCTTATCCCAGATAAAGGATGACAAAGTAGAGCAAGTAAATGTTTTACCCTTGCCTGTTGTGGGGACCCACTTAGAACTGCTGAGTTGGTATGAAGCTTATTTTAAACTGAAGACATTTAGGATTCAACAGATGCATAAAGAAGCCCTCTTGGAGCTGTACTTATCTAATCAAAAGCAAAGCCTTCTGGGAAATGAGGCTGCCATAAATTCCATCTCCAGGCTGGCTTTTACTCCCATGAAGGAGACCAAGAGTGAATCTACCAAAAATTCCGTTTCTAGAGTAGTTTCATGACCTTGGAAAAGACACAAAGACCACTCACACCTGCACAACATGCACAAACATTATGACAATTTTCCTGTCTCCTGTTTGCTCTTCCCAAAACCCATTTGTTCTTCCTATAGAGGCCTTTCACTACCACTCCTTTTTCCCTAAGTTAGGTATGTAAACCTCAAGCTTTAACCATTTATGAGCCACTTATTTTGTTAACTCCTGTATGCGTACAAATTCACTTCTTTTCTTCTGTTCATCTGTCTGCTGTCAGTTAAACTCACAGGTCCCCATACACAGAAAGTTTTCCTTTCTGACACTGCAGCATCCAGTCCCCTTCAGTCGCTAGTAACTCTCTTGTTCTCCTTTAAAAAACCATTCTTTCCTCACTATCAGTTTATATGGTTCAAGTGGGACTGACTCCACCCATTGGCTCCAGGAATTAACACATAACATGGATCCAGGAGGTGTCATTTGGCCTGATCAGAGCATCAAATCCCCTTGTTTCATTGACTGGCTGAGGGATGGGTCTAATGCAGTCAAATCAATAATTTTGGGACTCTTCTGGATTTATTGGGAAAGACAAGTTTTTTTCCCCAATGGTGTAGGATGTGACATGATTTTGACCACACAAAGAAATCCTGTTGTGGCATTGAAGTCAGCACAGAGGAACAAACAGAGAGAAGGACAGACAGATTACTAACCATGACATTTAGCCCTCAATACCCTTATACCTGAAGCTATAAACCATGGAATTTTTAAAATTTATGTGAACTAACAAATTTCCTTTTTTTTTTTTTTTTTTTTTTGTAAGCCAGTTTGAGTTGGGATTCTGTAATTTTCCAGCAAAAGTCCTGACTAACTCAGTGGGCATGAAAGCTGCCTTTATGGGCATCAAGTAAGAGCATACTTGAACTGAATTCATCTGCTGGGAAAACATTTATCTCACGTCTGTTATGTGCAACAGTCCTAAGGATTTCTGAAAAACTCTAGTTGTGACAATTCATTCATAAACTGACCTTGGCCTACATAATAAAGGGACATTTTATTAAGCCTAGCACTTGAAAAAAGTCTTCCTTAAAGGGGATAGGATTAAAGTGGTATGCCCAGACCGTTTATTCCCCAAAGAAGACCACCAGAGTCCAGAGTCAAAGCCAAGCGGCAAGGATCTTTACTGCAAGTTCGAACTTGGTCCCTCCGTTCCACAACATACAAGAGGGCCCCGAACGATGCATGTGCCCGCTTTTTATAGCCCGATGTATACAGGATATGTAAGGTTACAGAGGAACAAAGGAATTCTTTTGGTCGCAGCATCACAATTGGTTAATATTTTAAGTTATACATTTAACAGTTTTTTATTTGTTCCCGCGCATTTAGTAAAACTACAAATGGTTGTGACCTTATCGGGGGCTCTCTAGGTGGTGTTTCTGAGATATATGGGGGGATGTGTTTGTGTTGGGCTCAGGAAGTTGGGACAAATAGAGGAATGTGTTTGTACTGGGCCCAGGACTGAGATATATGGCAGACACCGGTAATTAGAACAGAACAGAGCAGGACAGGGACTTTCACAACGCTTGTCCTTACAACGTCTGGAATCTATAGATAACCTAATCGGTTAGGTCCGGGGTCGATCTTTAACTAGGCTCAGGG
>NW_016806375.1:2943900-2971178 GCF_001698545.2 Rhinopithecus bieti | reverse complement strand
AAAATTTTTTTTTTTTTTTTTTTTTTTTTTTTGCTATGCAAATAGGTGATAAAGACATTTCTGTGGTGTGTTTACCCTTGGCCCTCTCAAACCACCAGATAGGCAGCCACCTACTCTGGTATAAAATATATGTAGAGGGCTGGGTGCAGTGAGTCACACCTGTAATCCCAGCACTTCTGGAGGCCTAGGCAGAAGGATCACGAGGTCAAGAGATCGAGACCATCCTAGCTAACATGGTGAAACCCCATCTCTACTAAAAATACAAACAAGTTAGCTGGGCGTGGTGACACGCACCTGTAGTCCCAGCTACTTGGGAGACTGAAGCAGAAGAATCATTTGAACCTGGGAGGTAGAGGTTGCAGTGAGCCGTGATCGTGCCACTGCACTCCAGGCTGGGTGACAGAGTGAAACTCCGTCTCAAAAAAACCAAAACAACAACAACAACAAAATATATATATATACACACACACACAAACGCATACACACACACACGTATATATATGCACATATATATATGTATACACACACATATATATCTATGTGTATATATACATGTATATATATGTAGAGAGAGTCAAGTTTCAAGGTAACTTCTAAGATAGTCATACATTTGTGGGTATAACTGATCCATTACTCACAGCTATCAGGAACATACTCTTTCATTAAAAAATAATAATAATAAAAAAGAAGAGACTCACCAAACATCTCTGAAAGCAATTACCCAAAGACACCATCATAAATCTCAGATCCATAAGCATCACCAAAATTGAATAGGGTTGGTGGCATGAGTTTTCTTTTTGGGGCAATAAAAATGTTCTAAAATTGACTGTGGCAATGGTTGCACACATCTGTGAATATTCTAAGAACCATTGAATTTTATACTTTAAATGAGTGAATTGAGAAATGCAAATTATGTCTCAACAAAGCTGTCAAAAAGAAAAATGAGTGGAGTTGCCCAGCCTGGTTCTCTTGGCCCACATTTATACAAGTATTGCACAACCATGAACATGACAGCAAAACAATGAAAGACAGCACCAACTAATACTTGAACTGATTGCTATGTAACAAGCACTTTGATAGTCATTTTGTTATCTCATTTAATTATCACAACAAATCAATAAGCATTATTCCTACTTCCATTTGTCAGAAAACAAAAGCTCAGGGTGGTTATCCTGACCAAGGTCACAGTCAACAGGGTCAGGACCTAAATTTGTCATTAGTCTCACCCTCAAACCCATATTCATGACCACCAAATAGATAATATTCCCCTATGTAGAACTCCCACTTTTGTCAAGTTCCTATGTACAAATAAAACTGTTTGCAATTAACATAGGCGAGAATCCCAGGATGGGCAGCAGTTTCATTTGGGGCTAGAAAACATTGGGTTCCACTGTTGGGAGGATGACAAACACACAGACATGCATATGTATATATATCCCTAATCTTCTGGGTTAGAAAACAGAATTTTAAATAATTACAAGTAATAAAAAGAGCTTTTTATTTAACCTATTTAATGAAAATAACTTTAAAATGATCAATTGTTTTACGTTTAATCAAATTGTTTTATTAAATAGATTTTATTTCATATATCTAATTTAGCTGCACTCTCACTTTAGTCAAATTCTGTCAACTGATTTGGAAATGTATCCTTTGCTAAAGAACTGATGAGTGTTTGCACATGAGTTTATAAAGACTCAGGAAAACGCCCCTAATCTGTACAGCATTAAACCTAAATGAGAAATCATAAATGATCCAGTCCAATCACTATTTCCCAGATGAAAAAAAAATGAGGGCCAGAAAGGACATTCTGAACCTCCTACCAAAAGGAGATATCAAAAACTAGATTTATCTAACTCTAGGAGAATAGCAAGTTTTGGCAATGTTATATAGAAGCAATTGCTCTGATTTTTCTCACTTTTGGTGTTTCAAGTACAAATGTTTGGCATGTTCTTATTAAATGTTCTCCAACATTTTCATCACCAAAAACCTAATATATTATCTCTCTACAGTCTCCCTTTGTTGTGGTGTCTGTAATTTACTTTAAAATACTTCAGTGTGAACTGTGTGATGTATATATATCTGTGTGAGTTAGTTTTAGTTTATAACCTGAGAATAGCTAGTTAATGTTTTTGGTATCTTCATGGAGAATACATGCTCTAGGGATGGTGTTTGAAAGACAATCAAAAGCTCACACAGGATTTTAGCTACCTTTATCTCCAATGATAATCAGGTTTGGGTAATTAGCATAAGAGATTATTAGAAACATTTTTCTATAAAGACATGTAAGAATACAGTAAGCCTAGAAATAGACAGTCTTCAGAATGGTGCCTAAGATTAGAATTCAGAAATATGTCTCAGTTCCGATACGGGTGCAGAGAATTATGTGTCACTTGACTCCAACTGCAGGGTTAGAGGTTCCCAGGACTCAGCCTCAACTATCTCCAGTAAACTTTCATATAGTCAGGACTTTATTTTAAAAAATATGATTCATAGCTATTTGCATGTCTACTTATATTTGTGGCAGATAAGAATTGCTTTCTGATTGCACGTAGCTCAGTTTTAGCATCATGGAGGAAGAAATCTGTAAATCCTTACACATCTCTAAATCATGGAGGCTACTGACATTAACAAAAATCACCCAATTATCAAGAGTGACTAAATTAGCATAGGCCAGTTTGCAGGAGCACTTTTTGAAATATTTGGTGTTTGAATAGTGCCTGTTGAAGTATTATTAGGATGTTTTAGGGCTGCATTCAAGAGTCAATTAGGGAATAGACCCTAATCCAATAGTTCCTAAGCCTATCTGAGCGGAAAATACCTGAAGAGGTTTTGAAAACACAGATGACAGCCTCACCCCAGAATTACTGAATTAGAATCTCCAAGTATGAGACTTAGATATCTATATTTCTCATAGTTCCCTCAGTGGTTCTTATAAAGTTAGACACACTAATTCATGAGCCAGTTGGCTTTTGGAAATCACATAACAAAATAACCCTTAAAGTTTCTTCTGTAATTCTATGTCTATATTACTCCTAGTTCAAAAAGCTCTTAAAACATTACTTGAAATATCTGTACTAGAGAAGCACAGACAGAGACAGGAAGAGAGGAAAATGATGGATCCAGGAGAGGGAAGATAGGTATCAGGAAATGGGGAGATGTTACAAGAATTCTAATTAAGGATCTCCTTATAATCTGGGATAATGACTAGGACCACTAGACAGACACCTTCCTTTCCTTGGAACTGAGAAATCAATCATAAGCTAACAGCTTACCTTTGCCAACTCTCAGTTAAATCCCTGGCTACAGTTTATCTTGAGCAAATGAATTCTAGTTATTCCTCCTAACTCTTGTTGGCAGAACGCAGGACATTTGCCATCTGTTCAGCTTTGCACTGGCAATAGGTAAACACTGCCTATTTCCCCAAGGCAATGAGCAGAAAGAGGTAACAAATCACAGTAGAGTTTAGGGTGGGGCTTGGATGTCTGGCTGAGTTATTCCACTGAGAAGGATTTCTGCAGCTATAGTGGCTTGCTTAGCTAGCTGGGATGAGGACCTGATTCCTACACACCAATGCAATTCTATGATGGTGGAAAGTTATAAATCTTTCTTGTATTTGTTCTGAACCTTTACATTTTCTTCAAATGTTTGGATGAACTTTAAACCTATGGTTTACTGGGAAGTTACTTTGGTCATGCCCTCTGCAACCATGACTGAAACCCAATATTCTCTGCTCTCAGGAAGCTTACAATTTAGCATGGAAAACAATTTAACAGGTAATCAACAATGTTCCAAGTACTCTGACTGGGATAGCAGTTGCCCTGAAGGCACCTAGGAAGGGTTGCTTAGTGGAACTGGAATGAGCGCTGTCACAAAAGGCTTTGCCAAGGTTTTACTTAAACAGAGATGTTTATGAGTTAGCTGGTAGAAAGAAAGAGCATTATCTGAGAAATCACAAATATAATCAACAATGTCATGTGCCTGGAGCATAGAGACAAAGGTAGACAGAGGCAAGAGTTGAAGCTAAATGATACTCCGAGTTTGAATAATGAAGGTATTCTCAGGCCATGCTAACGAATTGGCATTTTACCCTAATGGCAATAGGAAGACTTTGAAGGGTTTTAAGTCTGAGAATAATAAGATGAGACTTACTGTCTGCCCACAGTCTCCTACCCTAAATATATTCCTTTATTATTCATTCAACAAATATTATCAGCACTTCTAATATATGATAGTACTGCTATAGAAAGAGATATAGTTTTGGATGAACAGAAGAGACCTATGTTCTCATGGAGCAGGAGAAACAAACCCACACACTTAGAAGATAATGTCTGATGGTGATATGTGCTGTGAGGATAATAAAATGACTGACTGAGGCAGAGTGTGCAGGACTGTTTTTGGCAGTAGAGTTAGAAAATGCCTCTATGGCAGGAGAGTCACAAAATCTCTCTCTCTAGAGGTGTTTGAGATTAAATAGTCTTATGAATATCTGGGTAAAGGGTATTAGAGGCAAAGGAAACAGCAAGAACAAAAGCCCTGAATTAAATAGAAATCTGGGATGTTAAAGGAAAAGAAGGAATGTTAGAGTCACTTCAATGTAATGCGCAAGAGTAACAGTGTAAAGTTGGACTGGAGAGGTAATAATGGAGCACTTACTCCCACGCGTGTTGGGAATACAGCACTGAACTTGAGAGAACCTTTTCTCTTGGTATACTCCTTTCTTCCTACTCTGCCCTTTCTATCTAACTTTTCCTAGCACACACAGTATCTCTTTATTTCTTTATTTATCCTCAGGATTCTGGTCCCTTCTGATGTCCTCCAGGAATAAGGTGACCAAGTCATCTTATTTTTCTAGGACTTGCCCAATTTTAAACCGGAAAGCCCCACATCCTAGGAAACCTCTCAGTCTCAGACAAACAAGGACAATTGATTACTCTATGGAGGACACCTACCCCATCACCCCAGCCTCAGGATCTCACAGATACTCAAGACCTATTTCCCATGCCATTGTTTCTCCAGACATGGGTGTGGAGAGACAGACAGCAGCCAGATTATCAGGGGCTTGTGGATCATAGCAAGAAGTTTGCACTGTATTCAAAGGACAGAGGGTGTATCCCTAAAGCATCAATAATGCTATATTACTTATCTACTGCTATGTGACAAATTTCCCCTCCAAAAATATTGATTAAAAAAACAGAATAACTTATTTTACTCTCACCAGATTTTGTGGGCCAGGAATTCAGATGTGGCTTGACTGGATAATTCCGGTTTGAATGTCTCGTAAGGCCGCAGTGAGACTTCGGCCAAAGCTACAGTCATCTGAAGGCTTCGCTGGGCTGGAGCATCTGCTTCCAAAGTGTCTCCTTCATATGACTGTCAGATTGGTGCTGGCTTTTGGAAAACCTCCGTTCCTCTCCATGTGGACCTCTCCACAGGGTTACCTGAATGTCCTCACACCATAATGGCTGGCTTCCTCCAGAACAAGTGATCAGGATAGAAGCTCAGTACCTTTTATCACCAGACTCAGAAATCGTACAATGTCCCATGCTATCAATGGTGTTCTTTTGGTTACAGCCTTGATTCATCAGAGTAATCTCTGATGTAATCTCACTCACCAGTAAGTGAGAATCACAGGGGGATATCTTAGAGACTGGTGACCACAGACGTCACTTTAAATACTGGCTTACTAACTCACTAAAGAATGTTCTTGGTCAGGGAGGTAAATAAATGATACAATGTGATTTTTCTCTACAAGCAAATTTCTACTAATGGAACAACTATGGAAGGCACATCCATACACTGTGAGCTACTGATTTTGTGTTGTCACAGGTGCTTCAGATACCATGATGCTAAAGTTATGCTTAGATTAGCATTGCTATCAAGAGTCATTAGACCTCCCTTCGTGGTATGAACAAACTATGTTGCTACTGTACTCACCCATTCCAGCAACATTCACTGGCCACCAGATATATAGGAGGACATAGAGAAGAAGAAAAAGCCACAGTTACCAGTACTCGAGACTTTGCAGCTGCTTAGCTTGGAACACATGCTGTTGAACTTTGCCTGTCTCATTACAAAGAACTCATGAAATGGTTGGAGTCTGAAGATGAGTTAAGGCCTCCTCCGAAATAACTCAAAGATAAGATAGATATCTAACAACATCCCAAAAGTACAAAGTGCTTGAAGTAGGAGAGTTTGAAAATGCAAAAAGAATACCTGAGATGGAGTGAATAGGAGGGTGGAGAAGTTCAGAAAGATAACCAAGGTCCAGTTTTGCAGGGCCTGTAATAGAGATTAGGACTTTGGATATATTCTAGTGTATAGAAGACACCAGAGCATTTCCAGCATGGGGAAATGTAATCTGACTTCTCTTAAAAGGATCACTTTGCTTGTTACTGCTGCTTCATAATCAGACAGAGGGATATGTCTGAAATGCTGTCTTAGATATTCACATCTCCCGCCTCACTTCAACCAGCTCCTCATTCAAATGTCACCTCATCAAGTAGGATGACTTAACCACTCTATCTAAAACAGCAGTTCCATCCCCGCTCACTCTCCATTCCCTTATGCTGCATTTTTTTTTAGCAGCATACATTATATGATGCAACAGTATGTATTTATGCATGTTTTAACGATTATTATCTACTCCCCCTTCTCAAGGGCAGGCCTTTATTTTAGGCATGTCCACAATACCTAAAATGCAGCACAGAGTATATTCAGAGTGAATATTTGTTGAGTAAATGAATGAATCTCAAATACTGAATGTTTTTTCACATCCCCATTGGAAAAGGCTCTCTCCCACTTCTCAAGCTTGTTAGTCATGAAGCAGTTACGTCATATGAAAACGGGTAACTTAGCATGTTGTCTGGAAAGCTATTTTGAAAGCAATTCTTAAACACTATTTGTCATCAGCAGGAAAGAGTTTCATGTTTAATTAGCAATATCTATCATTTGCATGATAGAAAAATATAGTGACCTGCCTCCTATTTATATTTCTTCTACGCAAAGCTGTTTAATTTCACCTTGCATATGACTCATCGACCTATGATTTGTATTTTAATAATGTGTGCCTGTGCCTTATCACCTCTGTTTAGCAGGCAGCTTTCTAAAGCCAGGAACTATGTATCTGTGCCTTGGTTTCTTCATCAGCAAAACAGATTTGATAATAGTATCTTCTTCATATTTTAATATAAGAATTATAAAAGATAGTATGTTCTAATCACTGAGGATAGGACATGGTCCACAGAATCTTCCCAAAAATGTTAGTTGCTTTTGTTACAATAAAATCAGTAATGATTATAAATACATATTCTTAACACCTAGCATGAAATACAAAGCCTTGCAAGCAACAGAAATCTGAAACAGCTATTAAATAAAAGAAGGGAAATATTATTCTGCAGGGTAAGACCAGTGATATATAAGCATTTATTGTTTGCAGTGATACATTTAAATATGTGGGCAAACACTCTCCCAGTTTTACAGGGTCTTAGGGAAAGATGGAGCAGCTATTTGAGAAATCTGTTATAAGTTCACATGTGAAGCAAGCCACATCCCAGGTCAAGAAAGTGTACCGCCAAAAAGGTAAATAGCCATCATCTCACATGTGTGGGATGAATGCTGAATAATAGATGGAGGGAAAACCTTCAACTCCTTGAATCTGTATTCTATATTATTACTGTGCCTATTCCTCACCAAGCATTCAGCAGAGCCCTATGAGAACCTGTGCAAAGAGGCTCTGCTGGCTGACAGTCTTCACTCTGCCAACTCCTTAAACCGTGGAACCAGATCCACTGACCTTCAGGGATAAGTACCAAATGTCTATTTTCTCTTTTGGTCAGAAACACCATAGGCATAAAAGTACATCTGCCTTCACCCCGTGTTGCAGAGTAAAAGCTGTTTCACCTCTCTTTTCACCACCAATCTCCAGCTGGTTACAGCCCTGGGTTAATTAAATCAGAGACCTCACTCCCCTTAAGCCCTTGAGGTACCACCTGTAATTATTCTACTATTTAGAGATGTCAAATCTTTGTATTTATGGTATATAAAGTGCATTCAGTCCCTGTGGATAGGGGATAGGGTGCTATAATAAAACCATAGGAAACTCCAGTTGGAGAGAGACGGAAGTCTTGTGTGGCACTAAAATACACAATAAAGAATTCCTTCATGCCAGTGAAGCAATGCTCAGAATAATGACATTCATCTTCCACTCTGTGCTAAGCATAATGATAGGCAGCCTGTGAGCAATAAAAAGAAATGAGACATGGCCTCCACCTTCAGGAACCTTATCCTCCATCAGGATAAATAAAACATGTGCAGAAGCTAATAAGAAAGCAGGTGCTTTTGGTCAAGAAAAGACCATACAAATCCATGGCAAGATAGTATAAAAGTGAGGAATCCAGGCTTTGGATTTAGAAGATCAGTATTTAAATCTTGGCTCTGCTGCTACTCCTCAGCCGTATGGCTTTGAGCAGTTACTTTCCGTATTTGATACTGTTTCCCCATCTGCTAATAACAAGACCTACAGCAGAGAGATGTTATAGGGATTCAACAGAATGTATATAAAATGCTTTAGTGCAGTGGCTGACACAGAGTACTTAACCAATGCATCTACTCCCTTAGCAAATATTTAATGGGCACACTGTTTGGTGTTGGGCACAACAGAGACACAGTTTCAGCTTTCAGTAGGCTTATATTCTAGTAGAAGGATCAGAAGGATCATGTGATGGAAAGATAACCCCTAATAGCACTTGGGACATTACTGTTTGCCAGGTACAACAATAAGGTAAGCAGGTAAGCTCAATATTTTCCAATTCATAGACTTCTTATGAAAGAAAATTTAAAAGGTGCAGTGTTTAAGACTTAATTGCCTGTTTGGGGAAGGTGTTACTCGAGCTGAGGTCAGAACAGCCTAAAAAAGCCTGCTGTATAAAGATTGAAAAAAAAAAAAAAAAGGAACATTCCAAGCAGGGTCAAATCAATAAATCCTGGACATTGCTATTAATATTAAAACCAGGTTCTCAGTTTTATGGAACTGATTACAATCTGGAGGAGTTCAAGAAAGTGATATGCCAGAGTGGCTTGGCCTGGACAGGATGTTCTGAGTAGAGGAGGGTCTTGAGCTGGATGCTGATGGTGAGTAGCCTTTAGCAAAGAAGATCAAACAAAAACACTTGAACCACACATTAAAACAGTGCTTTAGATAAGGGATCAGAACTTAAAGTCACTCCCATTCATTGACATGTTTTCTTTGTCTGCTTTCACGCAACAGTAGCAAATTAAATAGTTCAGGTGGAGACCTAGCCCACAATGTCTAAAATATGTACTATCTGGCCCTTTGTAGAAGAAGTCTTCCAAGACCTGCTTTAAAGATTACAGAACACATCTAAGTAAATGATACTGTTTGGGCACTCCAGCTTTTTTGAGGTAGGCTCTACCAGAAAGTCCACTTTCAGCACAGAAGTGTAGACATCTACATGGGTCAATTCTACAACCTAAAGTGTAGTTCAAGACACCTGGCTGGTTCTCATTCAACATTGGTTGCATATGAGAATGAATCAAATGTCTCAGATGAATTTTTCACATAAAATTAAGAAGGTCTTCTTTCCTCACTTTACTGAGCAGAAAATTAAAGACCTACAGTAGGCAAAGCAAAAGCTAAGACTAGAACCCAGGTTTCTCATGACTCCTAAGTCCTAGTGTGATTTTCTTTTCCACCAAAATGTTCAAGGCATACTCAGATCTGGAATGCCTACCTGCCAGTCCACACCAAACTGAAAGGAAGAAAAGATGACTCTCTTTCCTGGCCATCAGCAAATCCTCAGCCAAGCCTCAGGTCTTCAATCATCGAATCTGATCCTAATTAATCACCATATGACACTCCTGCTGGATGCTAGACCTCTCTCTCAATAACCCACAATTCTATTCAGTTCTGAAAGGACACATGAAAAGTTTCATGGGTATTTGTTAATAATCATTCCTACCCAGCAATCACTAGAAGCTCCATGTCATGCCCTCTAGCAACTTAACTGTATTTCTCTTCCACCCAGTCCATCACATGGGTAAGGAAAATGTCCCATCATTCAGAGGTTAATTGTTCATGCCTATCAGGGACTTTAGCCAGGGAAAAATAGTATCAATTACTACCTGTATTAGAGACAGAATGATGATATGTCACCGTGAACAGCAAACTAAGGATCAGAAGTCAGATCATAAATATAAATTGGATTTTGATACACTAAGCTGCTCTGCGTATACTGCATGTTGTCAGGATTATTACTCAGCTGAGGAAGTCTGTCTAGTGTTTGTTTAGTTGGCCTGTGATTTGCAGGTCATTCATAGGAATGGAATGTTTTTGTGGCCAGATGCTATGTGAAGCTAGGGATTAATTAACCTGTGATCTATGAGTTTTAATTATTGTTCTCAAGTTTTACCTAATATTTGCAAGTGACTCTTAAAAAGCCATATGGCCTAGCAAAAGCATTTGGGACTGAAACATATTGGCAGAGACAGTGTTCTGTGTTATTCTACTCCCGTGATTAGGTTTGTAGAGAGAAGAAGCTAACTGAGCTGAGATTTGCCAAGTTTCCAGATGGAAAATTTAAACTATGGAGTTTAAATACACATATGCACATACATGTTCATACTACACACGTGTGCATAAGCTCATACTAGGGAAGCATGTTGAGCAGCATGGCACCTGAAAGATAACAGGGGTTCGGAGGTCTACTGTATTTCAGGCCCCTTTACTCACTAGTTTTATGAACTTAGGCAAGTTACTGTGTTTCTGCATGCCTGCATGCCTACATTTAAATCTTGCTAATAGTAAATTTCAAATGTTAAATATTTGAGATGATGAATTGTAAGTTAGCTTGATTTCATCATTTCACATTGTATTAAAAAATAACAAAGTAATATTTGTCATGAATATATACAACTATGATTTGTCAGTGAAAAATTAGAAACAGGACTAATAAAATCTACCTGGTAAGGTTACGAAAAGACTAAGAGATGAAGATGAAATTTGTAGATACCTAGCCATAATTGACAATCAATGTAAGGTTATAGCTAGGTTAGTAATACAATTTTTAAATGAACTCGGTTTTTCTTTTTTTTTATGAGACCCTGGGTCATTTAGTTGACTCTCAGACTCAACTCATCTCAGATTCAGTCTGACATCTCAGATTCAGTCTCATTAATACAATGAGACTAGTATGATCTATCTACTCCATGGATTCACATGGATTCATTCCTTCAACAAATATTTATCAAACACCTTCTCTGTTCCAGCACTGGATTAGTTACTGAGAGCACAATGATAAACAATAAAAGGATAACTCTTTTCCTGATGGTGCTTAAGGTCCATAAAAAGATAAATATTAAACAATGGTAAATATAAGATGAATAGTTAGAATAAGTTCTAAAGAAAAAGTCCAGAGGCAATAAAGGGAAAACCTACTTTAGAAGGGGAAATCGTAGAATGATTCAAAAGAAGAGACATTTAACCTTAGATCTTAAGAATGAATAGGAGTAGCAAACCACAGAATGGCATGACGAACATCAAACAAGAGAACGACATATATAAGGGCTCTGTTGGGGATTCATTCATTTGTTAAATAAATGGTTAATGGGGACCAACTGTTCTCTAGGTCCTGGGGCTTAAAGGGTAACAAAACAGATGATTTCCACCTGTGTTGCTTATGTTGGCGAAAGAGTATGGCAGATAATGCATTTAAATCACTAGGACAGGACATGCCACAAAGGCAACACTCTGTAGGTTGTTAATTATTAAGATCACTGTGGCAATAATAAATATTATAAAACAGGCTCTTCAAAGAGGCTTTTAAGAAGACACTGAGCCAGCTACTATTTTGTGTGTGTATAATGCTAGCTACCACCTTGCACCCAATTACCTAAGAACCAGCAGATTTCTTTCTAAATGATCCTATTTGGGACCTAAATACCTCGGAATCTTTTTGATAGGGAACTGGAAAGAATGGAACATATAATACGTCTTTCCTGAGGGACAATAGTAAACTTTGGTACCCAACATTCTAATCCTAGATCTGCCAACTTTGGCTGACCTAGTCACCTTAACCCCCTCTGTTTGCTGAGCCTAAGTATTATTATCTATAAAAACAACATTTTATTTGACCTACAGAGTGCTTTTGCCTTTAACTGTACCCAAATTTTAAAATACTTTTCATATTAATATATTGACCTTTCTAAAAAATAAGAAGACCTGGTCAATAGGATGAATAACATTAAATAATGACCTGTGGAACTCTGGAGTGGCTGCCAAGCGTTCCCGTTCCCATTGAGTCTATATCCTTCAGTTATACCACCTGTGTGGACCCAATATGTCTTTGAGTTTGTGAGCCTGGACTCAGTAGTAAATAGCTGCATTAAGCAAAACATTCCCTATTCTAACAGAGCCCACATATTCATAAAATATTATCTTATGTATTTGATGTGTGTAACTCCCTAACATTTCAAATAACAACATACCCATGGTAACTCACAGTTCCTAAACTACGTTTTTACATTTTGATCAAGGCTGCTTGATTATTTGTACTTAGTATTTCTCTAGGGTGGGTTCTATTTTGCCTCATTTCTAATTATCATTCTCATTCCTCAAAGCCCTCCATCCATATTCATAAAAGTGATGCTCCATTTTGATCTCAGTTTATGTGATTTTTATCTAAAGTTTCCTTAGCATTTTTCCTGGCTTTGTCAGGGATTCTTATACATGCTAATTCATATTCCTTAAAACTTTTAGGTTTTCAAGAAAATAAGTATTCAAAATGCATCCAAGTGCTTAATTTATTTAAAATCCTGTAGAAATGCATTTGATATTCTTATTAATAATTTTTCTTACAGTCACTTGGTGTACAGACAAAACAAATAACAGGCAAGGTTCATGTCTAATCAGTAGAAGCTGGCCCATTGATTTCACCATAAAAATGGCCAAAAGCAAACTTTAGAAGTATCTGCAGAAGCATGTGAACAACCGGGGCAGATATTGCTAGCTCTGCTTCCATGGTAGAAGGAAAGACACATAGCCTGTCTTATGGAAATTTCCCTGCTAAAAAGCCACTTTGCCACCAAAACAGTCAGTGACAGATTTGTTATGAGCAAGTTTATGTTAATGCCAATAGCATTTCTGAGGAAGATTCCCAGAAGTCTCTTCTCTTAACATTCTGATCTTTAGATAACAAAGTCATCAGTTGAAGCATTTGGTTCTGACCACGTCAAGGATCTTCTCAGCAATTCTATCACATTGCGAAAAATAAATAAACTTTGACTGAGTTACCTGCTTGCCTAAGCAGACAAGACAAATTAGTTCATTTGATAGATCTTTGAAGATCCATGATTTGAGGGAACACAGCCACTCCAACTTGTAATTCACTCTGCTATAGATAGAGACTCTTCAATTGTTTGAAAGCATTCCGACTAGAGCCAGCTATCTTAGTCTTGTGTCTAGGACACTTCCTAAGGTCATAATTTTTAAATTATTTTTCAGGCAGAGTCTCGCTTTGTGGCCCAGGCTGGGGTGCAGTGGCGCCATCTCAGCTCTTGGCAACCTACAACTCCTGGGTTCAAGCGATTCTCCTGCCTCAGCCCCCTGGGTGGCTGGGACTGTAGGCATGTGCCACCATGCCCGGCTAATGTTTTGTATTTTCAGTAGAGACAGAGCTTCGCCGTATTAGCCAGGATGGCCTCGGTCTCCTGACCTCATGATCCACCTGCCTTAGCCTCCCAAAGTGCTGGGACTACTTCCTTCAATGCCCAGTTAACATCCTACTGACATACATACATTTTTTCCTTGACCACCTAATTTAATAGTGGATTATTTCCTCACTCTTCTGAATACTTTGAGGACTTACTAATCATACATCAAATATATTTGTCATTAAAAAATTAGAGAAAAGGGTAAAGTGGCTTCATTCAAAAGAGAACGAAAAGCTTTATAGTGAACTACAAACAAAATACTTTAGAGACTTAAAAGTTACCATCTTACGTATCTAAGAAGATTTAGGTTATCAGGTTATTATAGCTACACACTAATGTTTAGAAAAATCAAGACGTAAAGATTGAAGATGAGAGTGGTATAATTTTTCTGAATAAAGAATATGATAGCATATGTGAAAAGAAAATGAAACCTCAGGACATCACACTCACTATGCCAAAGGGAAAAGTTAAACTTGGGAAACGAGTGGTGCAAGATCTGTTCTCCCCTTTTTCCTAAACAGATCGCTATAATTTCACATGTTTACTTTATCTTATGTAAAATGTAGATCTACTAAGTGTGAGACAAATGCCTAACTGGCTTTTTCACCCACTCCCCTCTTTTCACATGTAAAATGTGGATTCAGTGAGTGCTAATAAAAGCCTCACAAGCATGTGACCACCTACATCACTACCTCCCCTCCTCTCTTTTTTTTTCTCATTCTGCCACTCTTTCCACGTTAAATATGAAAGTCCTCAAAACCCTCTTAGAAAAAGCATAGGCTACAGCCCCTACTGTAATTTGTGTCTCTTTTTTCCTAGGGACATCCTCAAGCTTCGCAAAATAAATCTCTAAGTTGATTGAGACCTGTCTCAAACACTCTTGGTTTAAACATGAAAACAACACCTTTTACTTTATGCTTGTAGCTTCATAACCAAAACAGTCTTTTTGCAACAATATTTGTGAGCCTTATTAATTCATCCAAGGGTCTCCGCTTCACCTTCAATATTCAAATCATCCTTTTTTGAAGCCTCCATTGTTTTCTTATACTTGCTGACTTAATCTTCCTCAATAGACCAGTCACACTCTCTCAGAGCCTCACTTGTCAATGCATTTGCAAGATGTTCCAGCATCACTTTCAGAGACTTTACAAAAGTCTTGCATATTGCAAGATTTGCAATTTAGCCTCACAATTAATTGTTAATGAAATTCCATTGTTTTGTCTGACATTCAAAACACGCAACAATCAGCAAGAGACTGACCTACACAAATGCAAAAACAATTCTTTAACGTGAATGTAGATTGTGTTGAAATTAATAAAATAGAAATTCATTTGAATTCATAGTGACTTTTAAATTATAGGTTTATTCACTCAAAATATTAAATGTACAATTATTATAACAAGAACAAAATTTGGGCCTTTAATTTTGAATATGAAAACAGAAATCCTTTCTTACTTGAGAAAGTTGGCAATGAGTGATCTAGTCCTACGGTTCTCAAAGAGATGTTCCTGAAAGAATAGCATCAGCATCACCTGAGAACATGCTAGATGCTTTCAAAATGAAAATTCTCAAGTTACTGAATCAGAACCTCTCTAGGCAGAGCTCAGAAATCTGTGTTTTACCTAACTTTCCAGGTGAGTCTGATGCATGACAAAGTGTGATAACCATTGATTCAGTTTAATCTTGTTTTACTGAAGGAAGTAAAACCTAAAGAATAAAATGTGATGTTGCTGAGGCGCAAGAACTAAGTTCTGACTTCATGCAGTGTACCTTCCACCTTTTTAATAATACTCAGAAATTCTATATTTATATGGGAACTACAAAATTTGCTGTGTGCCTACTTAATTATTACTTCTATTTTATGAATAGTTTTACCTCCATTTAATAGATGAGAAATGCTCAGAGGAAGTCGGGTGCAAAGTATTCTTTAGTAAGGGGTTGAGCCTGGATTCAACTTTATTTTTTCAAACTCAAGTGCTGCATTCATTTAACTAAAGCATCTGATATATCCAACCCATCTATACATTTTCAGAAGGCAGAGCTATACTTTCTTTATGTATTTTTTCATTGTCACAACATTTGAATTGTGACTATAGAATCACCCCTTAGTAAAGGAAACAGCACAGTATTTCACAGAAATCCTATTTCTGTCTCTATACTTCTGTATCCACAGTTAATGAAATTCACTGCTTTCTAAACTTCACCAACAAATGCAAAAACCAAGCTATCTACATCAGATTGGCCAGAAACGTTATTTTTAATCCTCATTGTTATGTATAAGATGATTCTTATTATACATTTGGGGGTTGTTGTTTCAAATTCTTAGTATTTTAAGTAGTGTTCATTTATTATATTTGAGGCTTCAGGCTATGTTAGCAAATGGTACAATTTTAGAAATCTGAAAAAAAAATTAAAATGCCATGTGGTAAGATAATAATAAGATAAAGTATAGATTCTCAATATAGAAGTAGATATTCTTCTTCAGAAAAAGGCTATTGAGAACAATTATCATCATCAATAATCACTAATACTTATTGAGGTCTTACTATCTAAGAACTAGAGAAGGCATTTTTTTATATAATATCTTCATAATTCTCACCATAATCTTATGATGATAGTACCATTACTGTAACCATATCATGGATGCAGAAACCAACTTTCATAGGTTAAATAAATTGCCTAAAGCAACAGAGTCTATAAACCCAACCCCAGAGTCCACAACCCAATATCAGACTACTAGTACAGTGCCCAGATGTTAACCACCACACTATACTGTCTCCTAAACCAGTGACCTCCACTGCCCTGCCCAAGCCCCAAGAGCTTTTACTTGGAGTCTCAAATGAGTAGACTGATAAGCAAAGGCCCCACAATCTGACCATAACCTACCACAGTCCAGATTTATTTTATGCTCCCTCCTTTCATGTTGCTTCTATTCAAGTCTGCTTATATTTTCATATAAGCTAGCTGTTTCCTAACTCCAAGCAATCCTGCTCCTCCATTGTTAATATAAACTTCTCCATTCTACATCTCAGCCTATTCAATTAATACTTCCATCTCAATTCTATCCAGGTTCATTTTGAGTTTCCAGTCATGGTAACAAAATATTAGTTTTGCCTTATCTGCACAGTATATGTTCCAAGACTCCCGGTGAATGCCTGAAACTACAGATACTACCAAACCCCATGTTTACAATGTTTTTTCCTACTCATACATACTTATGATGAAGTTTAATCTATAAATTAGGAATAGTAAGAGATTAAGAATAACAAAATCAATCAATATACTGTAATAAAAGTTATGTGAATGTGGTCTGTTAGTCTGCTTCTCTCTCTCTCTTCCTCCTTCTCTCTCAAAGTATTAGGTTGGTGAAAAAGTAATTGTAATTTTTGCCATGCTTTTAACATCTTAGTGTACTGTACTCTCCCTTCTTCTTGTGACATGACAAAATACCTACATGATGAGATGAAGAGGCAATATTTTAAAATTTTCTGATACCTACTATTGGCAAAATTGTGAGATAATCAGTGCATTCCACACCTGAGTGTATATATTATTAATAGTATGACTTATAGGTAATATTAGTACATTTAAAAAATTTTATGTCAACATGAAATGACTACATTGATAAAATACTTTGGGAGACATCAGAATATTTCTCAACAATTTAAATGCACACTCTCTTTAATCCAGTGGTTACAATGCAGGCAAGTCTCTTATGGATCTCCTCTCACACAGATGCCAAATATAAAAGAAATACCCACTGAAAATTGTTTCAGTAGCTTAAAATTTGAAATAAACCTAAATATAAATCTATCCATACACAACTAACTGAAAAAAAAACATTTAGTGCATCTAAATCAGGGGTCAGCAAATATTTTCTGCAAAAGACCAAATAGTATTTTTAGCTTTCAAGCCTACACAACTACTCAGTTCTTCATAAAAGCAGGCACAGACAATATTTAAGTAAATGGATGTGGCTGAGTTACAATTAAACTTTATTTACAAAATCAGTGGGAGGTTCATAGTTTACCAGTTGGCTGAAGGTTCACAGTTTGCCAATTCCTGACCTAGATGAAAGTTTCTTTAAATGAGAAAATATGTGGAAATATTGAGTCAATGTCTCCCCTCTCTTTCAAATTATGTTTTCCCACAATTCTGTTTCTGTGTTTATTCTTAGGAAGATAGATGAGAAAGTGTAAGCCAGATGAAAGAGGAAAAGACAGAGTAGAAATTCATACCAAAAGGGAGGAGGATAAGACCCTCCCATGTGCAAGGGTTAAAGAGTTAGGGAGAACTGGAGTTGGGAGAGCAAGCAGTCAAACAAGTGGACTCCATCTTCCCTGCACTGAAATACTGAAGAAAAAGGTATTAAAAATGTGGGAAAACCTGAAAGCAGAGGAAGCTTGTCTTAACCTTTCTGAAATCATAGAAGACTTCCATGTTGGTTGGGGCTGAAGAAATAGGAGTGGCCACAGAAAAATAAAAAGGATGGTGCAGGAAGGATAGAACAAAACAGCTGTTCAGCACTTCTGGGGTCAGTCAAGTACTACCTCAGCTCCCATATGCAGTCAATCCTTATTATTCAAGGATTCTGTATTTGCAAATTTACTTATATGCTAAAAGGTATTGCTAGCCCCCAAATCAATACTTGTCATGCCTTTGCAATGATTTAAAGACATACACAGAATGGTAAAATATTTGGGCCACCCAACACTCATGTTCTCAGCTGAGGTTGAACAAGGTGATACTCGGCCTTATTTCAGCTCTTTTACTGTAAACAAGTGTCATTTTAAAGTCTATTTAGTGCCACATTTTATGCTTTTTGCTGGTGATTCACTGTTTAAATAGACCCTAAACATGACATTGGAGTATTGTCTAGTGTTCTGAAACACAGAAGAATGTAATGTGCCTTAAGGAGAAAATACATGCGTTAAAAAAGCTTCATTCAGGCATGAGTTATAGTGCTGTTGGCTGTGAGTTCAATGTTAATAAATTAACAGTGTATATTAAATAAGTTGTCTTTGACTAGAAATACTCATTAAACGGGTTATGTATTGTTCAGTTGACAAAAATGTGACCAGAGGCTTGCACGAACCTAACCCTGTATCTCCCTAGAGACAATGGTGCCATTTTCTCTAAATGAGTGTTCATAGTGACTTTCAGAAACATAACTACAGGAAATAACAAGAATCAACTGTAGAATATCAAAGAGATCAGCAAGTTATTATATAATTCATAAGGATATAGAACATTTCTTAGATGAGAGTCAGTCAATTCCTTCTAGTGGGTAGAAGTGAGTAGACCTCCACCGCAGAGGCTTGGTAGGTAGTGGGTAGAGGAAGCCTAATTCAGGCTTAGATATAGAATGCCACCAGATTTAAAAGATATTGTAGCGGCTTGAGTGGAGATGGTCCAAGAAAGAAAAATGCCTGCTTAGGACCTGGCCAAGCCCTTGAATATCAGCATGTTATTCCCAGGAACCAGTCCACACTAACCTAGTCTCCTCACAACAGAGCCCAATGCAACACAGATGATGAAAAAGACACATCACCTATCACCTTGAAGTCCTGATTTTTATTTATTATTATTATTTTTTTACATGAAGAGCTTTCCTAGGTACCACCAAGGAAAAACTCCAAAAGACCAAGCATCCACCCAAATGAGATAAAGTTCATCACAGGAAAACTTTGTAAAACCAAGAGAACCCATCTTAAATCAGAAGTGACTGTGATTCAGACTTGGCAAATATTTAAGTTTTATTTGCTTTCTCTCATCGCTACCAGCCCCATCTACAAATACAGTGGGGTAGGGCTTATTGAAAATTTAATTCAGTTATAAAAGCTAAAATAAAGCTACAGTTCCCTATACATTTGTATATATTAGAAAAAAAAATCTATAATTCTGCTGTAATCCTGTAAAGTATTTAAAGGAGGGAAGGAGCTCTATATATGTTAATGTAAAAATATGTCTAAAATATATTTTTTAAATGTAAAAAAGCCAGTTTCAGAACATTATATATGTATTTACTATGGTTTGAATGTTTGCCTCCTCCACAACTCATGTTGAAATTTAATTGCCGATGTAATAGTATTAAAAAGTAGGACCTAATGAGAGGTGTTTAGTTCATGAAGACACCACCATCATAAATAGATGAATGCCATTATGAAAAGGACTTTTGGGAGTGAGCACTCTCTCCTTATGCTTCCATCTTTCTCCAGGAGATGGCACAGCAATAAGGCCTTTACAAGATGCTGGTACCTTGATCTTGGACTTCACAGGCTCCAAAATGGAGAGAAAGTAAGTTTCTGGTTTTTTAGGGATTATCCAGTCTATACTACTCTGTTCTAGCCACACAAAACAGGTTAAGACAGAAATTGGTACCAAGAGTGGGGTGTTACTACAGCAAATACCTGACAATGTAGAAGAGGCTTTGAAATGGGATAATTGGAATAAGCTGGTAGAATTTGGAGGAGCAGGCTAGAAAATGTCTGTATTTTCATGAATGGAACATTAAGAATAATTCTGGTGAGGCCATAGGAAAAGTCTAAAACTTTTCAAAAATTATGTAAGCGATTGTGATTAGTAGGTTGGTAGAAATATAGACAGTAAAAGCAATTCTGATGAGGTCTCAGATGAAAATGAAAAATATTAGAAACTGAATGAAGAGGCATCCTTGCTATAAACTGGCAAAGAACTTGGCTGAAATGTCTCCATGTTCAAGAGCTTTATGGCACAATTTAAGAGCAATGAACTAGGATATCTGGCAAAAGAAACAGCTCAGTAAAGCAATGGTGTGGACTGTGTAGCTTCTCTTAACTATATATAGCAAAATATGAAAAGAAAAAAATAATTCAAAGATGGAATTTATAATCGAAAGGGAAGGAGAAACTAGAGATTTGGAAAATTCTCAGGCTGGCTATGTAAAGAATAAAAAGGCAGGTTAGGAGAGAAAACCAAGGGTATGGCAAAGCCACTGGTTTGATAAGGAGATGAGTATACATAGAAGAAAGCCAGGTGCTATTAATCAAGACAATTAAAGAGTGACCCTAAAAATACTTCAAAGACCTTCCAGGCTGCAAGTCTGATCACAGGCCCAGAATGCTAGGTACCTGAAGGCAGAAAGATTCCAGGAAAGAGTTGCGGGGTACCTATAGGATCTAAACATTCACTGCCCTATGTGGCCTCAAATGTCTGCTCACCATATACCAGTACAGCACCCCTCGACTATCCCAGCTGTCACTCAAGTGGGTGCATTTATGGCTCCAGACACCATTCCGAAAAGTACAAGCTGTAAATCTTCACAGCCTCCACATGGTGCCAATCCAGCAGGCACACTGAATATATAAGCTGAACTGTAGAATGTGCAATGCCAGCCTGGAAGAACTTCAGACATGAGCCTAACCCATGAGAGCTGCTGCATGTGCTGAATCCAGCAAAATCATATGAGTGAGGATGCCTGAGGCCCAGCAGGTAGGACATAAAGTCAAGAAGAAATATTCTGGAGCCTTAAAATTTAGTGTCATTTGCCCTGTTGGGCTTTGGACTTAGTTGGAACCTGTTGCTCTTTTCTTCAGTACTATTGCTCCCTTTTGGAATGAGGATGTCTATCTTAAGCTTGTCTCCTATTTTATTTTGGAAGTAGATAACTCTGATTTTACATACCCATAGCTTGAGGCGAATTTGCTTCAGGATAAATCATGCCTTGAGTCTCAGTCACATCTTATATTTAGATAAGACTTCTAGACTTTAAAGTCTTGAGTTCATACAGGAAAGTTAAGATGTCTGGGGCATATATATTTAATATTATTTATTTTATATATTATTTATAATATAACCTATATATATATATATATATTTATATATATATATATATATATATATACACACACACACACACACACATACACACACACATATATATACACACATATAAATACACATATATATATGTATTTACTATGGTTTGAATGTTGAAATAGAATAAATGTATATTTTATATGAGAAGGACATGTGTGTTGGGGAACCAGGGTCAGAATGCCATGGTTTAAGTATTTGTCACCTCCAAACTCATGTTGTAATTTAATTGCCATTGTAATAGTATTGAGAAGTGGATTCTTTGGGAAGAGAGTATGTGGGATCGCTGCTTTATAAAATGATGAGTTTGGCCTCCTTTTCCTCTTTACTCTTCCACCTTCCTTCATGTGAAGACAAGCTTTACTCCTTTTCCAAGATCACAAGTTTCAAGATGCCATCTTGGAATAGAAATTGCCAAATTCACCCGTGTCTTGATATTGGACTTCCAAACCTCCAGAACTGTAAGCCAATAAATTTGTTCATAAATTACCCAGTCTCTTGAATTCTATATATGGAATAAGACCCATATGAAGTTATCTGTACATTAAAAATATATTTATACACATGTTTTATAAAGGAATGAAATATTTCTGTAGTCTGTCTTATCTCCATTGTTGGCTTTACCCAGCATACTTCCTTATATATAGTAAGTATTCTTTTAATATTTGTTGAATGAACAAATAAATGAACAAGTTATTGAATAAAAATGAGAAGGGAGGAAATACACAGACTTCTCTTTGTATATTTATATCCTTCACTATTTGCATTTATTAGCACAAGCATTCATTACTTTCAGAATACAAAACCATCTGAAACGATTACACCACTGTTTATTTTTCAAAGGCAGTGACTAAGCACCTTTCAATATCACAATGATATTCCTCATTCTCTGTTCCACCTCCTCACACACCTTCCTCCAACCCACAAAGATAATGAGCCTCTTTACAATCCTGTGTACTTTGGGACTAAACTTTGGCTACAGAGGATCTTATCAGAGGAAGATGCTTGATGTGACCTGGCTTATCTGATTCTTTCTCAGGTAAACGTGAACTTGTATGTTCCCAAGGGGCTACAACATTAGACTTAGACTCTCTGCTAAGAGAGTTAGACTCTCTGCTGGTTGGAATCAGCTGTGTATTTGGGAGTTGTGGATGTCTGTCATGGACCTTGAGTAGCAAAAGCAAGCCAATTATTAGGAAAGAAAAATGAGGTAGACAGAAACCTATAAGCCATAAGCAGCACAGAAAAGAAACACCTCAAGCTTCTGAAATCTTCCCATTTTGTTCTTTTTTTGAGGGCCGGTTGTACTCCTGTCCCAGGGTCCCAGGGGATTCAACAAAATAATCAACTATTTCACAGAAGCCATCTTGAGCTGCTTTCTGTAGGTAGTCATTTAGAATTCTAATGGATCTCCCTATTGCCTCAACAATGAAGACTGAGCATTATTGCCCATATATAAAAGCATATACATGACCTTTCATGATTTGGCCCTCACCTACTTCTGTGTCCTCTTCCCTTCAATACTCCATTATATATTCCCTCCTTACTTTACCCAGGGATACTTTGTAACACTCTTTATTGGGCAAACATTGACTCTTTTCAGTATTAATTTATTCCTTTTTTTTAAAGTTCTGTATTGCCATTGAAGCCACCACCCACCATATCTCAGTAAGGACTTCAGTGTGTGCTCCTCTATAAAAGGCGCACTCATCACACAGTAACACCTTACTCTTCCACATGTTTGACTCTCCAACTAGACTGCAGCTTCCTTGTGAATGGAATCTTCTAATTGTGGCTTTATCATCAGCATCAACATGGTTTGTGTCTCTCATGTAATTCCCATTCAATAAATATTAACTGAATAAATTACTGTATTCATATCCACATTGTTCAGAATCTTATACTTTCATATTCTATTGATTAAAATACCTAAGGAAACACAAAACAATAAAAAATTGGCCAACCTGATATGTTTATATTCCCTCAAGTCTAAACTAGAAAAGACACAGTTAGAACTGATGGATGTGGTGACCACATGCAGACACCTCAAGATACAGCAAATTGGAGGATACAAGGAGAAATAAACTAATTACAATTTATTTGAAACTGTTAGTCTGACAATTAGATATCATATAATAAAAACTCTCATAATTGCAGATTTTCATAGTTATGAATCCAAAAGATAAAATAAGAAATCTCTCAGATAAAATTACTTTCTTTTGTCTACTGTAAGTTATTGTACTTTTATCTTTTTAATATGCTGCCTCATTTAAAGATACTTCATAATCTAAAACATCTCCTGATTTTAAAGATGAGGGAATGCAGATTTGGATAGAAGTAATATGACTGTATTAGTCCATTCTCACGCTGCTATAAAGAACTGCCAGAGGCTGCGTAATTTATAAAGGAAAGAGGTTTAATTGACTCACAGTTCTCCATGGTTGTGGAGTTCTCAGGAAACTTACAATTATGGTGGAAGGGGAAGCAAACACATCCTTCTTCACATAATGGCAGGAAGGAGAAGTGCCGAGCAAAAAGGGAAAAAAGTTCCATATAAAACCATCAGATCTTGTGAGAACTATCATTAGAACAGCGTGGGAAATGCCACACCCATGATTCACATATTTTTACCTTGTCCTGCCCTTGATATGTGAATATTATTACAACTCAAGGTGATATGTAGATGGGGACACAGAGCCAAATCAATGACCAAGATCAGAAAGTTAATTATCAGCTGAATGTGGACTAGAAATCACTGCTTTTGGCTTTCTTTCTTGATTCAAACTGGTTTCCTTCATCTTTAATAGCAAGTTTTCAGGTCAATTTTGGTGCTTTCAGCTCAAGCCTGCCTAGAATTTAATATTTCAGGATTGCCATGCTCTAACTCCTGGATAACAGAGGTATGTTAAAGCCAAAATAAATTTTATTGGAAACTGATTTTACAGGCAGGAATAAAAATATCATCTAAATAAATCATAGCAGTGTTAATCTTGAAGTAAAGGTTGGTTATGTCTTGAGCAAGGTCAGTTTTTGGCATCCAAATGAAATAAATATAAGCCAGCTTATCTTTTGGAAAGCAGGAGACTATAAAAACACAATTGCCAGAATGGGAGAAAATTGAAGCTGATTTCCATGGCAACAAAAGAGTTACACAGATGAAATAGGGGCACATAAAAATTGATATATGCTACATTAAAAACAGAAAATGGAAAGTAAACAACAAGGGATTGACATTCATCAAGAATTCCCTGAGAGTGGAGGCTACCACTGAAACACCTTGAGTCTAAGAGCCAGTAGGGAAAACATTTTCAACTGGGAGTCTCATGTCTGGCTTACTGCAGTATACAAATGCCTTAATGGTTATGGTTTCTCTATACGAACACAGAGCGGACTTTGTCAGTTGGATATTTTTCTGTGCAAATTTTTGTGGATTTATTGAATCTTTAGGTGGAATACTTGGGTTGAGGTTATCAGATACCTTAACCTGAGAGAAGTCTCAGAACTGTCACTTTTCTTCACCCTACTAACCTTATCTTAGTTTAGTCTCCATTATAACCTTCATGTTCAAGGTCTTTGCCCACTTTGATATATACTCCATAAATCCTAGGGGATTTACTTTCCTAAAACAAATCTCAGTCAAGATCCATCTATGGTCATTTATATGAATCCCAACTACCCTCTTCAGCATGACATACCAGGTTTTCATGTTTTAACCGCTACTAAAATCCCATCTCATGTCATGTTTCCAGCACTCTGAGCCTACCTTTCTTCATCACCAAATGCCTCCTTGGAACTGAAGACCTTTGCCCATGTTACTCTCATTGTCTGTACCATATGCCTTTTCATGGTCGTCCACTCCTCTCTTTCCTAGCTTTCCCTTATTTTAGTAGGAGTAACCTCCACCTGGAAGCCTCTGCTGACTGTTCCACCCTCCATGGGCCAGAGGTCTCTGAAAACACGCTCCCTTGGAACTCTCTACATGCAGTGATTACAAAGGCTTATTATATTGTACAGCAAGTGCCTACTCATTTGGCAGTCTTTGTTGCTAGGCTGATAGTTAGTTGTGATTTGTCTGTAATCATAATCCTAGTGTCTGGCACACAGCACATACTCAATATATATTTATGGACTAAAATGAACTAAAGATAAATATCTCCTATGAGTATTTGCCTATATTTCTGTTGCATACCATTCCTAACTTAAAGCTCATTTACTACAGTGAAATCTCAATCTACTTTTTAAATAGTTCGAACAATTAGAAAGTTCTTGTTCTTTTTCACATTTTTTAGTTCCATGTATTGCAACCTTTATATACCATTACTTTGTGTTTTATTATTTGGAATTCTCACAACCACCAGGCAAGCTCCTGATGGCTCCTTTCTGAAACTCAATTGCTCAGGAATGAAAAAGTAGAAATATACAATCAAATACTATATGTCATTTAGTATTTATCCACTACCTGGAACTGCCTGTTAGATTATACTAAGGAGAAATGGAATAAAGGCAGAGAAATAAAAAGACCAAAGGAAGAAAAAACCTATGTGCACAAAGTGACATATGCAAAAAAGTTCACAACAACTGATTTATAATAGCTAAGCAATAGAAACAATATGACATCATTAGTACGGTGCTGTAGGAAGCCCTGGATTCTCCTTTCCTCTGCCAACACATGAATTCAACACTTTATGGACAGATAACCTTGTGAGAAATCAGGTTGAGAGTCTTCTGCATCCAGGAAAGTACATACAAATAGACTCATCAAAGCCAGTAGGTATATTTAAATTATTCTTTTATCAGACACTCTGCCAGTAGTATAGGATCATTCAATTTTGAAGAAGCCCCCAACACCCCCAACCCCAGTTCCCAGTCTCATCCAGGAGGAAGAGGAAAGAGATTAGTTAACATATTCAATGTCCCAGTTTTTACAAGGGGATTCTTCAAAAAACTGCCTTCTATTTCACCAATCCTGGAGCGCTGATGGGTCCAGATAAGCCTAGCTCCCCAGGGGCAGAACAAAGGCAGCAGATTGAGTTGGTAGATGCCATCAACCCTCCCTTTTGTTCAGCAAAGGGTGAGCAGACAAAAAAAAATCCTAACTTTAAATTTCCCTCTGGGAGGAAAAGAGCTGACCTGTGCATTTACTACCCAACTTCCCCAGGGTTGCCCAAGTAACTAACATCTGTCTCACTAGACATGAGTCTCTTTTGGGTCCAACAAAGTCTAGCCACCAAGGGAAAATGGAGACAGTGTCTTAGGCTGATAGACACCACAGCTTCCTCAGTTAGTACAGTACAAGCGAACAGAAACCACAGCTGCTTGCTTCTCCTTGGAGAAGGAAAGAATTAGAAGAGGCCTCCAGAATATCTGGCTAATCTTATGAGTGAGAGTCTTTCTGTATGAGGCCCTTTTTTAAAAACTGTAAGAGGTGCCTGCTTTGCCTAATGTGAAGACACCGAAGCAGAGAGCAAAGAAGAAATTTAAAAATCAGCAAAAGATGTTCCAAAGAAAGAGACAAGATAAAAAGATCCCTAGAAGTTGATTTTAATAAAACAGAGTTATATTAATTACTTTACCAATATTTAAAACTCATGAAGATGCTCACCAAGGTCAAAAGAAGAATGCATGGATAAATTAATCATTTCAACAAATTATATATATATAAACACACACACAGTGATTTATGTGTGATATTATATATA